>NC_057804.1:488518492-488823793 GCF_018294505.1 Triticum aestivum
CCTACCTAAAGCTCCAAGACATGACATTTGGTATAGAAGCGAGAGTTGAGACAAGTGTTGTGTGCAACGCTCTTACTAGCAGCTACCCACAATACAACATTTGGTCATGCCACTTTCTTCTCTGCTAGTGTTACCTTTGATTATCATAGTGCTATGATCATGTCCACTGGTCGAGCATTACATTTTTACAGTTTCTTTCCGTCCCTCCTTTGCCCCGACAAGCCCTGCTACGCCATCCTCTCACCAATGACAGCCCAGGGTTTTCCATCTGAAAGGGCTATTTTATTTGTCCCCTAAAAGGCAGGGGGTACTTTATAAACTTAATGCATGGTTGGTGCAGTGTCACACGTGGCGTTACCGTTGTCGTCCAAGGTATATATTATCTCCTAATTATTTTTATGGTTCTTTTCGAAAAAAGAATCTTTTATGGCTGTCTTAGTAAAAGTTCACGTGTAGAGAAATAATTTAGCATGCTAGTTTTGTGCATTACCATGGCCGCCATGCAATGATGTTGATCATGATACTTTCTATCACCTCGTTGGGTCGTCCTACTCATCTTTTCAGCCACATGCTTTGTACTATTGCTGAATTAAGCTATGTACTCCCCGCAAAAAAAGAAAAGAAAAAAGAATTAAGCTATGCACTTGCTTTGTTAACAGGATACCAAAGTTATGTGAGTGATATTGAAAACTATACTAGTGACTCGTAAACCTTGCGGTCCCAAATAACACACTAATTCATGATGGTGCTTAAAGTGTCCTCCAGGATTAATAAAGGAACTGTCGCTCAGTGGTGTGGTCCTAATGGCATCGCACACATCTTGATGACATGAAAGTCAATCTGCATTGTAATGGTAGTCATGTTAACTTATTAATTTTGAATAGTACATATTGTACTACTCTGATAACCTAACATAGACTAGTAACATATGTATGTTACTAGTCTAAATTACTCCCCACTATGATTAGCCTAGACTAGTAACATATGTATGTTACTAGTCTAAATTACTCCCCACTATGGCTAGCCTATTAATCATATTGGGGAGTAACTTAGACTACTACTCATAGTGGAAAGTAACATAGACTAGTAATTAACATACATATGTTACTAGTCTATGTTACTACCTCCATAGTGGAAAGTGTTATAGGTGTAGTAACATACATATCTTCATTTATTGCTTTGTAGACCCATTTTGTATTGAAAAGCGCTATGTGATGGTAACATTTATGTTACTCTATTTATCTCTCTTCTCTTTAATTACATGACACATCATCTTTTTTGCTTATGTGGCATGTATGTTACTACTTATGTTACCCCACTATGAGTAGCCTGGTCTATTTAGGACGAGTGCTAGGCACCGGCCAGTTGGCCCAAGTTTCGGCCGGTAGGCTAGCAGCCGCTCGATTCGACCATGCAGCATCGTCTGATTGTCACTCCATCTTCTTCAACCTCACGTCCACAGGGGCAACCCCTCCTCTTCTCTGTGGCGTGTGTGACTCCGCCTCCCCGTGTGCTGCTCCGGTGAGGGCAGCGGCGACCGGCCGCTCGCACCACGATGCCTCGCAACACCACCCCTCGTTGCTCATCGGAAAACCTTCAGCCACTCGTCAATTCCGGTTGAAGATCCACCGCCAACAGGTTGCAAACTCCTGTTGTTGATTGATACGTCTCCGTCGTATCTATAATTTTTGATTGTTTCATGCCAATATTATTTAACTTTCATATATTTTTGGCAACTTTTTATACTATTTTTGGGACTAACATATTGATCCAGTGTCCAGTGCCAGTTCCTGTTTGTTGCATGTTTTTTGTTTCGCAGAAAACCCATATCAAACGGAGTCCACACGGAATAAAAACGAAAGGAGATTTTTTTGGAACATTTATGAATTTTGGGAAGAAGAATCAATGTGAGACGATGCCCGAGGGGGCCACGAGGCAGGGGGCGCGCCCCAGGGGGTCAGGCACGCCCTGGGCCCTCGTGGCCACCCCGTAAGGCGGTTGATGCCCTTATTTCGCCACAATAAAGCCAATATCCGGATAGAAATCGTGTCCAAAGGACAACCCAATCGGAGTTATGGATCTCCGGAAGTATAAGAAACGGTGAAAGGAAAGAATCAGGAACGTAGAAATAGAGAGAGACAGAGAGACATATCCAATCTCGGAGGGGCTCTCGCCCCTCCCACGCCATGGGAGCCAAGGACCAGAGGGGAAACCCTTCTCCCATCTAGGGAGAAGGTCAAGGAATAATAAGAAGGGGGGCTCTCTCCCGCTTGCTTCTGGTGGCGCCGGAGCACTGCCGGGGGCCATCATCATCACCGCGATCTACACCAACAACTTCACCGCCCTCATCACCAACTCTTCCCCCCTCTATGCAGCGTTGTAACCTCTCTTTTACCCATTGTAATCTCTACTTAAACATGATGCTAAACGCTATATATTATTTCCCAATGATGTATTGCTATCCTATGATGTTTGAGTAGATCTGTTTTGTCCTATGGGTTAATTGATGATCGTGATCGGTTTGAGTTGCATGTTTTATTATTGGTTCACCATACGTGCATGCTACGGGAATCACAAACTTCAACACAAGTATTTCTACAATCCACAACTACCCACTAGCACTACTCTAATATCACCACCTTTATATCGCAAAACTATTGCAAGGAATCAAACATATCATATTCAGTGATCTACAAGTTTTATGTAGAATTTTATGACTAACCATGTGAATGACCAATTCCCGCCATCTCTCTAAATAGATATAAGTGAAGAAAGAGAGTTTAATTCTTTCTACAAAAGATATGCCCACGCTCTAACAAATATAAGTGAAGCAAAAGAGCATTCTACAAATGGCGGTTTTCTATGTGAAGAGAAACAGGCAATCCAAACTTCAAATGATATAAGTGAAGCACATGAAGCATTTCTATAAAGCCATATTCAAAAAATATAAGTGAAGTGCAATGAGCATTCTATAAATCAACCAAGGACTATCTCATACCAGCATGGTGCGTAAAAGAAAAGGTGAAAACTAAATGCAAAAGACGCTCCAAGACTTGCACATATCGCATGAACGAAACGGATCCAAAAACATACCGATACTTGTTGATGAAAGGGGGGATGCCTTCCGGGGTATCCCCAAGCTTAGACGATTGAGTCTCCTTGAATATTTACTTGGGGTGCCTTGGGCATCCCCAAGCTTGAGCTCTTGCCTCTCCCCCTTTTCCTCATATAGAGACCTCCTCGATCAAACACTTCATCCACACAAAACTTTAACAGAAAACTCGGTAAGATCCGTTAGTATAATAAAGCAAATCACTACTCTAAGTATTGTTGCAAACCAATTCATATATATTTTTTGCATTGTGTCTACTGTAATATTCCTTTTCCATGGCTTAATCCACTAATAGAAATTGATAGTTTCATCAAAACAAGCAAACTATGCATCAAAAACAGAATCTGTCAAAAACAGAACAGTCTGTAGCAATCTGAACATTCACCCTACTTCTGGTACCCCAAAAATTCTACCAAAATTAAGAAAAATAAAAAATTTGTACAGCAAGACACTGCAAAAAGTTTTAGAACCGTTTGACGTTCCAGTAAAAAAATGTAAAATCGCGCACTACAGACAAAGTTTCTGTCCTACACCGTACAAACCAACAAGCATTGTAAACAACCTAAAGGCAAACCTTAGCACATTATTTTTATAATACAATGAAATGGTACAAGGGGATAATTATTTTTGTTGAAAAGTTTCTGTAATTAAGATTCACAAAGTTTCTGTGAACATGAACAAAGTTTAAGGAGCTCCCCCACTTCAACAATGCTTGTCTTTCTCACTTTCACTTTCCTTTTTGAAAAGTTTTTGGCTCCCCTCTTTATTTTTTTGTTTTTAAACTATATAAAAGCACTCAACAGAAATAAATGACTCTCTAAAACTTCCAGGTTGTCTCCATGGCAGCATTTTTTTTAAAGCCATTAAGCTAGGCATAAAGTGCTCAAGTAATGAATCCACCCGGATCCCAAGGTATATCAAAGCCAATTTTAATTAACAATGATTTGTGATTAAGTAGTGAGCACAAAGCAACATATATCATGTAATGACAAAGTCTAACTCTCTTCGTATGCATAGGCATGTCATAAAAGAACAATTCATGCACACCAAGTAAAGGCCAATGCATAGTATAAACAGTTTCTTGCAATTTTATCATATTGGAAACATAGAGAGGTGGTGATATAGTTCCTCTCTCATAATAATTGCAAGTAGGAGCAGCAAGCACATGCATATTATATCTATCAAAATCATCATGTGCAATGGTAAAAGGCAACCCATCAATATAATCCTTAATAAGCACAAACTTCTCCGATATAGTGTAGTTGGGAGAATTCAAAAATATAATAGGACTATCATGCGTGGGTGCAATAGCAACACTTTCATGTTTAACATAAGGAACTATAGCAAGTTCATCTCCATAAGCATAATTCATATCGGCATCTTGGCCACAAGCATAGCAAGCATCATCAAAAAGGGATATTTCAAGAGAATCAACAGGATCATAATAATCATCATAGAAATCATCCTTCGGTAGGCACGAAGGGGAATTAAACAATGTATGAGTTGAAGAGTTACTCTCATTAGAAGGTGGGCACGGGTAGCTAATCCGCTCTTCTTCCTTTTGTTCTTCGCTCCCCTCATCATCTTTTTCATCAATTTCTTCTTCCATAGACTCCTACAAAATATTAGTCTCTTCTTGGACAGCGGAGGAGTCCTCAATATATAGTTTAACATAGGCATTAGAAGCATAATTATCATAACAATATTTAAGTATGGCAAAATTTTCAGATTTATAGAGAATAGCATCATACTTTTTAATCAAAGAAGCAATTTCATAAGCACCCTTAAAAGTAACAAATTCTTCAATTTGTTGAACATCATAGTAATTATAAACACCCTTAGCATACGAAGTTACGATTCCATTATCAATAAACTCACATTGGTAGGGAAGGTGTTTCTTAGGGTTTTCAGAACAACAAGTAACATCATATATTTCACATAAATTCCAAGCATAGCATTGCAAACGATGAATTTGATCCAGTAAAAGTTTCCCTTTTTCAGATATACGGTGTCCCACATAACAAGCATGCTCATCTAAAGATTTGCCCTCAACTAAGCTAGTTGGGGTTTCAACACGAGCACAAAGGGATCGAAGATGATCCAAGTAAAAAGCTTCAAGAGTGTGATAGATTTTGAGTGGTTCTTCAACCATTGGTGTAGTAGGCACAACTAATTTTTTTGGTATTTTGCGTTTTCTACCCATAACTAAAGATAGAAAACAACTAAGAACAGCAAATAAAATTTACTTTGTGATAAAGCAAACAAGCACACACGAGAATATTACCCCACGCTATGACTCCCCGGCAACGGCGCCAGAAAAAGGTCTTGATAACACATAAGTATAGGGGATCAATTGTAGCCTCTTTCGATAAGTAAGGTGTCAAACCCAACGAGGAGCTAAAGGTAGAACAAATATTCCCTCAAGTTCTATCGACCACCGATACAACTCTACGCACGCATAGCGTTCGCTTTACCTAAAACAAGTATGAAACTAGAAGGACTTTGTAGGTGTGATAGGATATGTTTGCAAGATAATAAAGAGCACGTAAATAAAAAGTAGGGGTTGTTTAGATGAAGACACAACTAAGTTAGTTTTAGTAGAGAGCTCTTTGTCACGAGAAAGTTATTTGTCCCTAGGCAATCGATAACTAGACCGGTAATCACTATTGCAATTTTATTTGAGGGAGAGGCATAAGCTAACACACTTTCTCTTCTTGGATCATATGCACTTATGATTGGAACTCTAGCAAGCATCCGCAACTACTAAAGATTATTAAGGTAAACCCAACCATAGCATTAAAGTATCAAGTCCCCTTTATCCCATACGCCACAACCCCCTTACTCGGGTTTATGCTTCTGCCACTCAAGCAACCCACTATAAGCGAATCATGAACATATTGCAACACCCTACAACGGGAATCCCTCACGCTTGCGCTACACGGAGGGCACAATAGGACACCACCAACAATAAAACATGCAACTCAAACCAATCACGATCATCAATTAACACATAGGACAAAACGGATCTACTCAAACATCATAGGATAGCCATACATCATTGGAAAATAATATATAGCGTTGAGCATCATGTTTAAGTAGAGATTACAGCGGGTAAAAGAGAGGTTACACCGCTGCATAGAGGGGGGGGGAGTTGGTGATGAGGGCGGTGAGTTGTTGGTGTAGATCGCAGTGATGATGATGGCCCCGGCTGCGTTCCGGCGCCACCGGAAGCAACGGGGAGAGAGCCCTCCTTCTTCTTCTTCTTACTTGACCTTCTCCCTAGATGGGAGAAGGGTTTCCCCTCAGGTCCTTGGCTCCCATGGCGTGGGAGGGGCAAGAGCCCCTCCGAGATAGGATCTGTCTCTCTGTCTCTCTCTGTTTCTCCGTTCCCGGATTCTGCCATTTCACCGTTTTTTTATATCCAGAGATCCGTAACTCCGATTGAATTGAAACCTTCGCCCAGATTTTCTCCGAAAATTAGCTTTATTGCGGCAAAAGAAGAGCGCCAACCGCCTTACGGGGTGCCCATGAGGGTCAGGGACGCGCCCCCCTACCTCATGGCCCCCTCGGGCACCGTCTCGCGTTGGTTTTTCTTCCAAAAAATCATAAATATTCCAAAAATGATCTCCGTCCGTTTTTATCCCGTTTGGACTCCGTTTGATATTGGGTTTCTGCGAAACATAAAACATGCAACAAACAGGAACTGGCACTGGGCACTGGATCAATATGTTAGTCCCAAAAATAATATAAAAAGTTGCCAAAAGTATATGAAAGTTGAATAATATTGGCATGGAACAATAAAAAAATTATAGATCGTAAAACTTATCTTGAAAGACGAATGAAACACATCTATGGCAAGGTTGTCAGAATCGCAATTCTATTATACGATTCTACGCCTTTACGATCTAAACTAACCTTATGATTCTATGATTTTTGTTAGTACTCCCTCCGTTCCTAAATACTCCCTCCGTCTCAAATAAGTGTCTCAAGGTTAGTACAACTTTGTACTAACTCTAGAGACACTTATTTTGGGATGGAGGGAGTATAAGTCTTTCTAGAGATTTCAATATGGACTACATATGGATATATATAGATGTATTTTAGAGTGTAGATTCATTCATTTTCCTCTGTATGTAGTTCATATTGAAATGTCTAAAAAGACTTATATTTAGAAGCGGAGGGAGTAGAATATACATAGGATTATGATAGTTATAATTCTACGCTTTGTGATCCTACCATTGGAGTTTTGACCTGATTCAGAATCATGACTCCGAGTACCTTCCGATGAGCATGAGAGGTCCTCCCCACCACATAACGCCAAAGCGGCGATTGGAGGTGAGAGAAACTAGATTTCGGCGCCAATTATTTCTTTGTTCTCATGCGCTAGGGTTTCTCACTCGCGGATACTAGTCAATTGTCTCTGCCTGAGTCCAGTTGGTTTGGTGACCAAATAAGTGGGGAGTAGTCCCCACGTTGAGGGCTCTCCACCATTTTTTTTTGGAAAAAAACCACTCTTTTTTTTTTGCGACGGAAAAAACCCCACTCTTTTGATCATGGTATATCCATGTTTCGATTTTCCTAATCCTGGAATGACACTGCTCGTACCAGGTTTTTAGAGAGAAACTAAAACTTTTATATGGCAGTTCTATCTGCAACTATGCATGCACTAGACCGGCCTTTATCACGCACTACGGCACTAGTTAAGATATCTCTCTCTCTCTTCTTTCTTTTTTTTGCGAGGAAGCACTAGTAAAGATCTTGTAGTAGGTTGCAAACAGCAGGATGTTTTCTCGATCCTGATGATTTTTTTTTGGAAAAAGAGGATTACCCCCGACCCTCTGCATCTGAAAAAGGAATGCTGCCATATTACTAAAAACGAGGTTCAAAATAAACAAGGACTTATCTCCATTACAACTCGCACGAGTAAAAATGAGCACTCAAAGCCACAACCGGCAAGAACAAAAGAATAGAACACTAAACGCCTATTCTATTAAAAGACCGTCATCCAAACCGGTTGAATATATCCCATGCTACCATCTCCCAAGGGGTGCGCCCAGTAACCAAAGGCTCCCTATACTCCATAGGAGTGAGTAAGGACCACATACGAATCCAAGCAGTAGCTCTGAAGATGACCTGCAAGAATGTTAGAGAATGTTGTCTGTTAAGGATCATATCATTTCTGCAGTTCTATATAGCCCAAATAAGCGCATATATTCCAATCCGAATACGAGACGCAGTAAGTAGATCGATTCCAGCTAGCCAGGTCCCAAATAAACCTTCAATGGTAGTTGGTGGATTAATGTTAAAGGCTATATGAATCGTTCGCCAAAGTAATCTTGCGGGGGGACATTCTATGAATAAGTGTTGTATTGTTTCATCATGAACACAAAAACAACATCGTTCCATCGTGAGCTACCAACCCACCGTCGCTTTATCAAATTATCCTTGGTGATGATCACTTGCTTGTGGACAAACCACATGAAAATTTTAATACGCAAACACATCTGGTCCCGATGCTTTATTCGGTTTAATTTGGGCGATTGCATCGAAAACCTCCTTTTCAGTAAACGGTGTAGATAAGACCTCATTTTCATCTGACCAAAGTTGAGGAATATCCTCTATAATAGACTTATCTAAGGTCACCGCGTTATCTACCGGAGACCCAAAAAATTGTTTATAGTAGTTGGAAATATATGACTTGAGGTTCTCGAATGATTGAAATACGAGGATAATACGAGCAGTATGTAGTAGGTACACTTCAAGTAGTGCAGGCTTCATGGTACTTTTTTTGATACAAGGCAAAAGATTTGTCATTTCATTGATTAAGAGAGAAGGTTTTAGACAGAAACTGCAAAGCGGCAAATAAAAGGACTACTCTCGCAGCATTACAATACCCAAATGTTGCCCATAGAGACACCTTCTATTTGATTTTGCTGATGATGACCATGGAAAGGACCGCCAAGTTGTGAAAGACTCTAGCATTGTGGTCGGACCAAACCTCCCAAGAAATGAGCATCGTGAGGGAGGCAAGACCTTTGGAAGAGCCGAGACGAATCTGAAGGTTACCGTTCCATCATTTTCTGACCGAAGCCCTCGCCGCCCAAGCAGATGTAATGATGTGGTGCATGCCAAGCCATGTAAGGATGTCGTTCCAATGCGCATGGTGTATAGGCATTGGTAGAACAGGTGAGCCCTGTTTCTTGGGCCTGTTCGCAAAGAGGACAGAGACCGCATGCATACTCCATGGTAATTCGCACATTTTAAACCACCCGAGTTTTTGTTAAGCTGGCTTGTTGTAGCCAGCAGCAGGAGTACTAACCACTAGTATTATTTAGCTAAGCGTAAGCTTTGACAAATGCAACGGTCAACAAGGTACAAAAAGCGCGCTTCATCATGCATGATTAGACGGATAATGGCGGTGGTGCGTTGCCATGATTACTCATTAGTACGTAGTGGTGCACATGCCATCCTATAACTAACGATACCATTAGCCTTTAGTTGCATGGTCGCGGAACTAGGAAGCTAGTGTTAGTGTCCCATCGATCCATCCATAAAGCCGGTGTCAAGATACACTAACTTAACCCATCTGTTATGTCCTGCCTTATCTAACTAGTTGTACTACATTATCCTCTCACCCTCACCCGTTCAATCTTGACTTCTCAACACGCGTGTTCTATAATGTTCCTCTAACTTTACTACTGTAGTAGATTACCATTTGATTTCATACAGAATCCACAAATAAAAATACAATACTAGCCGGTGGTCGATCTACAACCGGTTTGACACAAGCATTAACGAGTGGCGATCTACACACGGCTGACTAGCATTAGTTTTTACACAAAGAGCAAATTAAGAAACGCACGGTCAATTGGTTCTTCACTACACACCTTGAGGGACACGTACGGTGGGTTACACGCCCTAGAGATGAGTGGAACCGAGAGAATATCACATGAAAACCAAGTTTCATTGGAAACCAAAAATCACATGAAAACTATGTTTTGAAATTTCAAAAAAAAATCTAAAAAAATGAGATGTTAAGGGTGTGATGTTCTATTACCATGTGAAAATCTCAAGTTCAAACACATTAGCATTTACAAGGTACGAATAAACCATTGTCAGCCATGCTGTTCGTCATGGTGATCGACACACTCAACAACCTGCTTTGCCGTACTGTCACCGATGGCGTGCTACAACGCCTCACCACACGTCATATGGCCTCGAGCATCTCCCTCTACGCCGCCGATGTTGTCGTCTTCTGCCGGCCGGACAAGCAGGACCTCTCAGCCGTCTGCCGATTGCTCACCATCTTCGGCAACGCCTCCAGGATGTATACCAATTTCAACAAGTGCGCGGCCTCCCCAATCCAATGTACGTTTGAAGACCGCCTGACAATCTCCTCCAACTTTGCGTGCCCACTCAAAGACTTCCCAACGACACACCTCGGCCTGCCGCTCTCCATCCGCAAGGTCAGCGTCACTGCGCTACAACCTATCCTTGTCAAGCTCGAGCGTAGACTCTCCCCTTGGTGAGCCTCCATGATGTCGCGCGGTGACCGCCTAGCGCTCTGCCGCCACGTGCTCACGGCGATGCCTGTGCACACGCTCCTCGCGATGGCCATCAACCCCCCTGTCCCCAAGCAGATCAATCGCCTCCTCCGCAGTTTTCTCTGGTACGGGCGAAAGGACGCGAGCAGCGGCCACTGCCTTGTCAACTGGTGCCGTGTCTGCCGCCCCATCGCCCTGGGCGGCCTCGGCATCCCTGACCTCCAACTCGTGGGCATCTCCCCGCGCACCCACTGACTGTGGGTCCAGAGGACGAATCCCTCACGCCCATGGCAACCCCTACACATCCCTCACTCCCCCGAGGTCCATGCCCTCTTTCGGGCCTCCACCCACTGGTCTATCGGCGACGGGTGCAGCTGCAAATTCTGGGACGATCATTGGCTCGACGGCCAGTCCATCGCAGAGACCGCGCCGCTGGTTCATGCCAGGGTCTCTAAGTGGCGGCACAAGACACTTTCTGTACGCGACGGGCTCCACGAGCGTGCCTGGATCGCGGACATTCGCGGTGCGCTGGGCACGGAGATGGCCACTCAATACGTATCCCTTTGGCGCCGCCTGTGCCAGGTGACCCTTAGCGACAAGCCGGATAGGATTTCCTGGCGATGGACCACTTCGGGTGTTGGAAATATGCCCTAGAGGCAATAATAAATTGATTATTATTATATTTCCTTGTTCATGATAATCGTTTATTATCCATGCTAGAATTGTATTGATAGGAAACTCAGATACATGTGTGGATACATAGACAACACCATGTCCCTAGTAAGCCTCTAGTTGACTAGCTCGTTAATCAATAGATGGTTACGGTTTCCTGACCATGGACATTGGATGTCGTTGATAACGGGATCACATCATTAGGAGAATGATGTGATGGACAAGACCCAATCCTAAGCCTAGCACAAGATCATGTAGTTCGTATGCTAAAGCTTTTCTAATGTCAAGTATCATTTCCTTAGACCATGAGATTGTGCAACTCCCGGATACTGTAGGAGTGCTTTGGGTGTGCCAAACGTCACAACGTAACTGGGTGGCTATAAAGGTACACTACGGGTATCTCTGAAAGTGTCTGTTGGGTTGGCACGAATCGAGATTGGGATTTTGTCACTCCGTGTAAACGGAGAGGTATCTCTGGGCCCACTCGGTAGGACATCATCATAATGTGCACAATGTGACCAAGAGGTTGATCACGGGATGATGTGTTACGGAACGAGTAAAGAGACTTGCCGGTAACGAGATTGAACAAGGTATCGGTATACCGACGATCGAATCTCGGGCAAGTAAAATACCGCTAGACAAAGGGAATTGTATACGGGATCGATTGAGTCCTTGACATCGTGGTTCATCCGATGAGATCATCGTGGAACATGTGGGAGCCAACATGGGTATCCAGATCCCGCTGTTGGTTATTGACCGGAGAACGTCTCGGTCATGTCTGCATGTCTCCCGAACCCGTAGGGTCTACACACTTAAGGTTCGATGACGCTAGGGTTATAAAGGAAGCTTGTATGTGGTTACCGAATGTTGTTCGGAGTCCCGGATGAGATCCCGGACGTCACGAGGAGTTCCGGAATGGTCCGGAGGTAAAGATTTATATATAGGAAGTCCTGTTTCGGCCATCGGGACAAGTTTCGGGGTCATCGGTATTGTGCCGGGACCACCGGAAGGGTCCCGGGGGCCCACCGGGTGGGGCCACCTGCCCCGGGGGGCCACATGGGCTGTAGGGGGTGCGCCTTGGCCTACATGGGCCAAGGGCACCAGCCCCTAGAGGCCCATGCGCCAAGATATAGGAAAAAGGGGAGAGTCCTAAAGGGGGAAGGCACCTCCGAGGTGCCTTGGGGAGGATGGACTCCTCCCCCCTTCTTAGCCGCACCCCTTCCTTGGAGGAAGGGGCAAGGCTGCGCCTCCCCCCTCTCCCCTGCCCCTATATATAGTGGAGGGGAGGGAGGGCATCCATACCTGAGCCCCTGGCGCCTCCCTCCCTCCCGAGACACCTCCTCCTCTCCCATAGGTGCTTGGCGAAGCCCTGCAGGATTGCCACGCTCCTCCATCACCACCACGCCGTTGTGCTGCTACTGGATGGAGTCTTCCTCAACCTCTCCCTCTCTCCTTGCTGGATCAAGGCGTGGAGACATCGTCGAGCTGTACGTGTGTTGAACGCGGAGGTGCTGTCCGTTCGGCACTAGATCATCGGTGATCTGAATCACGACGAGTACGACTCCATCAACCCCGTTCACTTGAATGCTTCCGCTTAGCGATCTACAAGGGTATGTAGATGCACTCTCCTTTCTACTCGTTGCTGGTCTCTCCATAGATAGATCTTGGTGACACGTAGGAAAATTTTGAATTTCTGCAACGTTCCCCAACAGTGGCATCATGAGCTAGGTCTATTGCGTAGATTCTTTGCATGAGTAGAACACAAAGTAGTTGTGGGCGTTGATGTTGTTCAATATGCTTACCGTTACTAGTCCAATCTTGTTTCGACGGTATTGTGGGATGAAGCGGCCCGGACCGACCTTACACGTACTCTTACGTGAGACAGGTTCCACAGATTGACATGCACTTGGTGCATAAGGTGGCTAGCGGGTGCCAGTTTCTCCCACTTTAGTCGGAACGGATTCAATGAAAAGGGTCCTTATGAAGGGTAAATAGCAATTGGCATATCACGTTGTGGTCTTGCGTAGGTAAGAAACGTTCTTGCTAGAAACCCATAGCAGCCACGTAAAACATGCAACAACAATTAGAGGACGTCTAACTTGTTTTTGCAGGGTATGCTATGTGATGTGATATGGCCAAGAAGAATGTGATGAATGATATGTGATGTATGAGATTGATCATGTTCTTGTAATAGGATTCACGACTTGCATGTCGATGAGTATGACAACCGGCAGGAGCCATAGGAGTTGTCTTTATTTTTTGTATGACCTGCGTGTCATTGAAGAACGCCATGTAACTTACTTTACTTTATTGCTAAACGCGTTAGCCATAGAAGTAGAAGTAGTCGTTGGCGTGACAACTTCATGAAGACACGATGATGGAGATCATGATGATGGAGATCATGGTGTCATGCCGGTGACGATGATGATCATGGAGCCCCGAAGATGAAGATCAAAAGGAGCAAAATGATATTGGCCATATCATGTCACTATTTGATTGCATGTGATGTTTATCATGTTTATGCATCTTGTTTACTTAGGACGACGGTAGTAAATAATATGATCCCTTACAAAATTTCAAGAAGTGTTCTCCCCTAACTGTGCACCGTTGCTACAGTTCATCGCTTCTAAGCACCACGTGATGATCGGGTGTGATGGATTCTTACGTTCACATACAACGGGTGTAAGACAGTTTTACACAGCGAAAACACTTAGGGTTAACTTGACGAGCCTAGCATGTGCAGACATGGCCTCGGAACACGGAGACCGAAAGGTCGAGCATGAGTCGTATAGTAGATACGATCAACATGAAGATGTTCACCGATGATGACTAGTCCGTCTCACGTGATGATCAGACATGGCCTAGTTGACTCGGATCATGTGATCACTTAGATGACCAGAGGGATGTCTATCTGAGTGGGAGTTCATAAGATGAACTCAATTATCCTGAACATAGTCAAAAGACCTTTTGCAAATTATGTCGTAGCTCACGCTATAGTTCTACTGTTTTAGATATGATCCTAGAGAAAATATAGTTGAAAGTTGAAAGTAGCAATTATGCAGACAGTAGATAGCTTATGTCCTTAATGCACCGCTTAGTGTGCTAAACCCCAAATGTCGTTTGTGGATGTTTCGAACATCGAACATACACGTTTTGATAACTACGTGATAGTTCAGTTAAATGGTTTAAGTAGAGGCACCAAAGACGTTTTCGAAATGTCGCGGAACATATGAGATGTTTCGAGGGCTGAAATTGGGATTTCAGGCTCGTGCCCATGTCAAGAGGTATAAAACCTCCGACGATTTTCTTAGCCTGCAAACTAAGGGAGAAAAGCTCAATCGTTGAGCTTGTGCTCAGATTGTCTGAGTACAACAATCACTTGAATCAAGTGGGAGTTGATCTTCCAGATGAAGTAGTGATAGTTTCTCCGAAGTCATTACCACCAAGCTGCTAGAGCTTCGTGATGAACTATAATATATCAGGGACATATATGATGATCCTTGAGATATTCGCAATGTTTGACACCGCGAAAGTAGAAATCAAGAAGGAGCATCAATCGTTGATGGTCAGTGAGACCACTAGTTTCAAGAAGGGCAAGGGCAAGAAGGGATACTTCATGAAACGGCAATTCAGCTGCTGCTCTAGTGAAGAAACCCAAGGTTGAACCCAAACCCGAGACTGAGTGCTTCTGTAATAAGGGGAACAGCCACTGGAGCAGAATTACCCTAGATACTTGGTAGATGAGAAGGCTGGCAAGGTTGATAGAAGTATATTGGATATACATTGTGTTAATGTGTACTTTACTAGTACTCCTAGTAGCACCAGGGTATTAGATACCGGTTCGGTTGCTAAGTGTTAGTAACTCGAAATAAAAGCTACGGAATAAACGAAGACTAGCTAAAGGTGAGCTGACGATATATGTTGGAAGTGTTTCCAAGTTTGATGTGATCAAACATCGCACGCTCCCTCTACCATCAAGATTAGTATTAAACCTGAATGGTTTATTGAATCTCGATCGTAGTGATACACATTTTCATGCCAAAAGATATAAGATAGTAATGATAGTTCCACTTACTTGTGGCACTGCCATGTAAGTCATAATGGTACAAAACGCATGAAGAAGCTCCATGTTGATGGATCTTTGGACTCACTCATTTTTTGAAAAGTTTGAGACATGCGAACCATGTCTATTGGTATATATGCATGAAGAAACTCCATGCAAATGGACCGTTTGAACTCACTTGATTTTGAATCACTTGAGATATGCAAATCATACCACATGGGCAAAATGACTGAAAAGCCTCGTTTTCAGTAAGATGGAACAAGATAGCAACTTGTTGGAAGTAACACATTTTGATGTGTCCAATCCAATGAGTGCTGAGGCATGCAGTGAATATCGTTATGATCTTACTTCACAGATGATTCGAGTAGATGTTGAGAATATTTACTTGATGAAACACAAGTCTGAATTATTGAATGGTTCAAGTAATTTCAGAGTGAAGTAGAAGATCATTGTGACAAGAGGATAAAATGTCTATGATATGATCATAGAGATGAATATCTGAGTTACGAGTTTTGGCACACAATTAAGACATTGTGGAAATTGTTTCGCAATTAATACCGCCTGGAACACCATAGTGTGATGGTGTGTCCGAACATCATAACTGCACCCTATTGGATATGATGCATACCGTGATGTCTCTTATCGAGTTACCACTATCGTTCATGGGTTAGGCATTAGAGACAACCACATTCACTTTAAATAGGGCACCACATAATTTCGTTGAGACGACACCGTATGAACTATGGTTTGGAGAAACCTAAGTTGCCGTTTCTTGAAAGTTTGGGGCTGCGACGCTTATATGAAAAAGTTTCAGGTTGATAAGCTCGAACCCAAAGCGGATAAAATGCATCTTCATAGGAAACCCAAAACTGTTGGGTATACCTCCTAATTCAGATCCGAAAGCAATATGGATTGTTTCTAGAATCGGGTCCTTTTTCGAGGAAAGGTTTCTCTCGAAAGAATTGAGTGGGAGGATGGTGGAGACTTGATGAGGTTATTGAACCGTCACTTCAACAAGTGTGTAGCAGGGCACAGGAAGTTGTTCCTGTGGCACGTACACCAACTGAAGTGGAAGCTTATGATAGTGATCATGAAACTTCGGATCGAGTCACTACCAAACCTCGTGGGATGACAAGGATGCGTACTACTTCAGAGTGGTACGTAATCCTGTCTTGGAAGTCATGTTGCTAGACAACAATGAACCTACGAGCTATGGAGAAGCGATGGTGGGCCCGGATTCCGATAAATGGCTCAAGGCCATAAAACCCGAGAGAGGATCCATGTATGAAAACAAAGTGTAGACTTTGGAAGAACTACTTGATGGTCATAAGGTTGTTAGGTAAATATGGATTTTGAAAGGAAGACAGACAATGATGGTAAGTGTCACCATTAAGAAAGCTCGACTTGTCGTTGAGATGTTTTCCGACAAGTTCAAGGAGTTGACTACGATGAGACTTTCTCACTCGTAGCGATGCTAAGAGTCTGTTGGAATTATATTAGCAATTACTGCATTTATTTATGAAATCTTGCAGATAGGATGTCAAAACATTGTTTCCTCGACGATTCTTGAGGAAAGGTTGTATGTGATACAACCGGAAGGTTTTGTCTATCCTGAAATATGCTAATAAGTATGCAAAGCTCTAGCAATCCTTCTGAGGACTGGAGTGAGCATCTCGGAGTTGGAATGTATGCTTTGATGATGATCAAAGATTTTGGGTGTATACAAAGTTTATGAGAAACTTGTATTTCCAAAGAAGTGAGTGGGAGCACTTTAGAATTTCTGATGAGTATATGTTGTTGACATATTAATGATCAGAAATGACGTAGAATTTCTGGAAAGCATATAGGGTTATTTGGAAAGTGTTTTCAATGGAAAACCTGGATTAAGCTACTTGAACATTGAGCATCAAGATCTATAAGGATAGATCAAAACGCTTAATAGTACTTTCAAATGAGCACATGCCTTGACGTGATCTTGAAGGTGTTCAAGATGGATCAGTTAAAGAAGGAGTTCTTGCCTGAGTTGTAAGGTATGAAGTTAAGACTTAAAGCTCGACCATGGCAGAATAGAGAGAAAGGAACGAAGGTCGTCCCCTATGCTTAAGACATAGGCTCTACAGTATGCTATGCTGTGTACCGCACCTGAAGTGTGCTTTACCATGAGTCAGTCAAGGGGTACAAGAGTGATCCAAGAATGGATCACAGGACAGCGGTCAAAGTTATCCTTAGTAACTAGTGGACTAAGGAATTTTCTCAATTATGGAGGTGGTAAAAGAGTTCGTCGTAAAGGGTTACGTCGATGCAAGCTTAACACCTATCCGGATAGATCTGAGTAGAGATACCGGATACGTATAATGGAGCAACAATTTAGAATAGCTCCAAGTAGAACAGTTATTTGGAATAGCTCCAAATAGAACGTGGTAGCTGCATCTAGGAGATGACATAGAGATTTGTAAAGCACACACGGATCTGAAAGGTTCAGACCCGTTGACTAAAACCTCTCTCACAAGCATAACATGATCAAACCCAGAACTCATCGAGTGTTAATCACATGGTAAATGTGAACTAGATTATTGACTCTAGTAAACTCTTTGGGTGTTAGTCACATGGGGATGCGACCTTGAGTGTTAATCACATATCGATGTGAACTAGATTATTGACTCTAGTGCAAGTGGGAGACTGTTGGAAATATGCCCTAGAGGCAATAATAAATTGATTATTATTATATTTCCTTGTTCATGATAATCGTTTATTATCCATGCTAGAATTGTATTGATAGGAAACTCAGATACATGTGTGGATACATAGACAACACCATGTCCCTAGTAAGCCTCTAGTTGACTAGCTCGTTAATCAATAGATGGTTACGGTTTCCTGACCATGGACATTGGATGTCGTTGATAACGGGATCACATCATTAGGAGAATGATGTGATGGACAAGACCCAATCCTAAGCCTAGCACAAGATCATGTAGTTCGTATGCTAAAGCTTTTCTAATGTCAAGTATCATTTCCTTAGACCATGAGATTGTGCAACTCCCAGATACTGTAGGAGTGCTTTGGGTGTGCCAAACGTCACAACGTAACTGGGTGGCTATAAAGGTACACTACGGGTATCTCTGAAAGTGTCTATTGGGTTGGCACGAATCGAGATTGGGATTTTGTCACTCCGTGTAAACGGAGAGGTATCTCTGGGCCCACTCGGTAGGACATCATCATAATGTGCACAATGTGACCAAGAGGTTGATCACGGGATGATGTGTTACGGAACGAGTAAAGAGACTTGCTGGTAACGAGATTGAACAAGGTATCGGTATACCGACGATCGAATCTCGGGCAAGTAAAATACCGCTAGACAAAGGGAATTGTATACGGGATCGATTGAGTCCTTGACATCGTGGTTCATCCGATGAGATCATCGTGGAACATGTGGGAGCCAACATGGGTATCCAGATCCCGCTGTTGGTTATTGACCGGAGAACGTCTCGGTCATGTCTGCATGTCTCCCGAACCCGTAGGGTCTACACACTTAAGGTTCGATGACGCTAGGGTTATAAAGGAAGCTTGTATGTGGTTACCGAATGTTGTTCGGAGTCCCGGATGAGATCCCGGACGTCACGAGGAGTTCCGGAATGGTCCGGAGGTAAAGATTTATATATAGGAAGTCCTGTTTCGGCCATCGGGACAAGTTTCGGGGTCATCGGTATTGTGCCGGGACCACCGGAAGGGTCCCGGGGGCCCACCGGGTGGGGCCACCTGCCCCGGGGGGCCACATGGGCTGTAGGGGGTGCGCCTTGGCCTACATGGGCCAAGGGCACCAGCCCCTAGAGGCCCATGCGCCAAGATATAGGAAAAAGGGGAGAGTCCTAAAGGGGGAAGGCACCTCCGAGGTGCCTTGGGGAGGATGGACTCCTCCCCCCTTCTTAGCCGCACCCCTTCCTTGGAGGAAGGGGCAAGGCTGCGCCTCCCCCCTCTCCCCTGCCCCTATATATAGTGGAGGGGAGGGAGGGCATCCATACCTGAGCCCCTGGCGCCTTCCTCCCTCACGTGACACCTCCTCCTCTCCCGTAGGTGCTTGGCGAAGCCCTGCAGGATTGCCACGCTCCTCCATCACCACCACGCCGTTGTGCTGCTGCTGGATGGAGTCTTCCTCAACCTCTCCCTCTCTCCTTGCTGGATCAAGGCGTGGAGACATCGTCGAGCTGTACGTGTGTTGAACGCGGAGGTGCTGTCCGTTCGGCACTAGATCATCGGTGATCTGAATCACGACGAGTACGACTCCATCAACCCCGTTCACTTGAACGCTTCCGCTTAGCGATCTACAAGGGTATGTAGATGCACTCTCCTTTCTACTCGTTGCTGGTCTCTCCATAGATAGATCTTGGTGACACGTAGGAAAATTTTGAATTTCTGCAACGTTCCCCAACAGTGGCATCATGAGCTAGGTCTATTGCGTAGATTCTTTGCACGAGTAGAACACAAAGTAGTTGTGGGCGTTGATGTTGTTCAATATGCTTACCGTTACTAGTCCAATCTTGTTTCGACGGTATTGTGGAATGAAGCGGCCCGGACCGACCTTACACGTACTCTTACGTGAGACAGGTTCCACCGATTGACATGCACTTGGTGCATAAGGTGGCTAGCGGGTGCCAGTCTCTCCCACTTTAGTCGGAACGGATTCAATGAAAAGGGTCCTTATGAAGGGTAAATAGCAATTGGCATATCACGTTGTGGTCTTGCGTAGGTAAGAAACGTTCTTGCTAGAAACCCATAGCAGCCACGTAAAACATGCAACAACAATTAGAGGACGTCTAACTTGTTTTTGCAGGGTATGCTATGTGATGTGATATGGCCAAGAAGAATGTGATGAATGATATGTGATGTATGAGATTGATCATGTTCTTGTAATAGGATTCACGACTTGCATGTCGATGAGTATGACAACCGGCAGGAGCCATAGGAGTTGTCTTTATTTTTTGTATGACCTGCGTGTCATTGAAGAACGCCATGTAACTTACTTTACTTTATTGCTAAACGCGTTAGCCATAGAAGTAGAAGTAGTCGTTGGCGTGACAACTTCATGAAGACACGATGATGGAG
This sequence comes from Triticum aestivum, assembly GCF_018294505.1. NCBI lineage: Eukaryota > Viridiplantae > Streptophyta > Magnoliopsida > Poales > Poaceae > Triticum > Triticum aestivum. Next base: position 488,538,984 of record NC_057804.1, read on the forward strand.
ATCATGATGATGGAGATCATGGTGTCATGCCGGTGACGATGATGATCATGGAGCCCCGAAGATGAAGATCAAAAGGAGCAAAATGATATTGGCCATATCATGTCACTATTTGATTGCATGTGATGTTTATCATGTTTATGCATCTTGTTTACTTAGGACGACGGTAGTAAATAATATGATCCCTTACAAAATTTCAAGAAGTGTTCTCCCCTAACTGTGCACCGTTGCTACAGTTCGTCGCTTCTAAGCACCACGTGATGATCGGGTGTGATGGATTCTTACGTTCACATACAACGGGTGTAAGACAGTTTTACACAGCGAAAACACTTAGGGTTAACTTGACGAGCCTAGCATGTGCAGACATGGCCTCGGAACACGGAGACCGAAAGGTCGAGCATGAGTCGTATAGTAGATACGATCAACATGAAGATGTTCACCGATGATGACTAGTCCGTCTCACGTGATGATCGGACACGGCCTAGTTGACTCGGATCATGTGATCACTTAGATGACCAGAGGGATGTCTATCTGAGTGGGAGTTCATAAGATGAACTCAATTATCCTGAACATAGTCAAAAGACTTTTTGCAAATTATGTCGTAGCTCACGCTATAGTTCTACTGTTTTAGATATGATCCTAGAGAAAATATAGTTGAAAGTTGAAAGTAGCAATTATGCAGACAGTAGATAGCTTATGTCCTTAATGCACCGCTTAGTGTGCTAAACCCCAAACGTCGTTTGTGGATGTTTCGAACATCGAACATACACGTTTTGATAACTACGTGATAGCTCAGTTAAATGGTTTAAGTAGAGGCACCAAAGACGTTTTCGAAACGTCGCGGAACATATGAGATGTTTCGAGGGCTGAAATTGGGATTTCAGGCTCGTGCCCATGTTAAGAGGTATAAAACCTCCGACGATTTTCTTAGCCTGCAAACTAAGGGAGAAAAGCTCAATCGTTGAGCTTGTGCTCAGATTGTCTGAGTACAACAATCACTTGAATCAAGTGGGAGTTGATCTTCCAGATGAAGTAGTGATAGTTTCTCCGAAGTCATTACCACCAAGCTGCTAGAGCTTCGTGATGAACTATAATATATCAGGGACATATATGATGATCCTTGAGATATTCGCAATGTTTGACACCGCGAAAGTAGAAATCAAGAAGGAGCATCAATCGTTGATGGTCAGTGAGACCACTAGTTTCAAGAAGGGCAAGGGCAAGAAGGGATACTTCATGAAACGGCAATTCAGCTGCTGCTCTAGTGAAGAAACCCAAGGTTGAACCCAAACCCGAGACTGAGTGCTTCTGTAATAAGGGGAACAGCCACTGGAGCAGAATTACCCTAGATACTTGGTAGATGAGAAGGCTGGCAAGGTTGATAGAAGTATATTGGATATACATTGTGTTAATGTGTACTTTACTAGTACTCCTAGTAGCACCAGGGTATTAGATACCGGTTCGGTTGCTAAGTGTTAGTAACTCGAAATAAAAGCTACGGAATAAACGAAGACTAGCTAAAGGTGAGCTGACGATATGTGTTGGAAGTGTTTCCAAGTTTGATGTGATCAAACATCGCACGCTCCCTCTACCATCAAGATTAGTATTAAACCTGAATGGTTTATTGAATCTCGATCGTAGTGATACACATTTTCATGCCAAAAGATATAAGATAGTAATGATAGTTCCACTTACTTGTGGCACTGCCATGTAAGTCATAATGGTAAAAAACGCATGAAGAAGCTCCATGTTGATGGATCTTTGGACTCACTCATTTTTTGAAAAGTTTGAGACATGCGAACCATGTCTATTGGTATATATGCATGAAGAAACTCCATGCAAATGGACCGTTTGAACTCACTTGATTTTGAATCACTTGAGATATGCAAATCATACCACATGGGCAAAATGACTGAAAAGCCTCGTTTTCAGTAAGATGGAACAAGATAGCAACTTGTTGGAAGTAACACATTTTGATGTGTCCAATCCAATGAGTGCTGAGGCATGCAGTGAATATCGTTATGATCTTACTTCACAGATGATTCGAGTAGATGTTGAGAATATTTACTTGATGAAACACAAGTCTGAATTATTGAATGGTTCAAGTAATTTCAGAGTGAAGTAGAAGATCATTGTGACAAGAGGATAAAATGTCTATGATATGATCATAGAGATGAATATCTGAGTTACGAGTTTTGGCACACAATTAAGACATTGTGGAAATTGTTTCGCAATTAATACCGCCTGGAACACCATAGTGTGATGGTGTGTCCGAACATCATAACTGCACCCTATTGGATATGATGCATACCGTGATGTCTCTTATCGAGTTACCACTATCGTTCATGGGTTAGGCATTAGAGACAACCACATTCACTTTAAATAGGGCACCACATAATTTCGTTGAGACGACACCGTATGAACTATGGTTTGGAGAAACCTAAGTTGCCGTTTCTTGAAAGTTTGGGGCTGCGACGCTTATATGAAAAAGTTTCAGGTTGATAAGCTCGAACCCAAAGCGGATAAAATGCATCTTCATAGGAAACCCAAAACTGTTGGGTATACCTCCTAATTCAGATCCGAAAGCAATATGGATTGTTTCTAGAATCGGGTCCTTTTTCGAGGAAAGGTTTCTCTCGAAAGAATTGAGTGGGAGGATGGTGGAGACTTGATGAGGTTATTGAACCGTCACTTCAACAAGTGTGTAGCAGGGCACAGGAAGTTGTTCCTGTGGCACGTACACCAACTGAAGTGGAAGCTTATGATAGTGATCATGAAACTTCGGATCGAGTCACTACCAAACCTCGTGGGATGACAAGGATGCGTACTACTTCAGAGTGGTACGTAATCCTGTCTTGGAAGTCATGTTGCTAGACAACAATGAACCTACGAGCTATGGAGAAGCGATGGTGGGCCCGGATTCCGATAAATGGCTCAAGGCCATAAAACCCGAGAGAGGATCCATGTATGAAAACAAAGTGTAGACTTTGGAAGAACTACTTGATGGTCGTAAGGTTGTTAGGTAAATATGGATTTTGAAAGGAAGACAGACAATGATGGTAAGTGTCACCATTAAGAAAGCTCGACTTGTCGTTGAGATGTTTTCCGACAAGTTCAAGGAGTTGACTACGATGAAACTTTCTCACTCGTAGCGATGCTAAGAGTCTGTTGGAATTATATTAGCAATTACTGCATTTATTTATGAAATCTTGCAGATAGGATGTCAAAACATTGTTTCCTCGACGATTCTTGAGGAAATGTTGTATGTGATACAACCGGAAGGTTTTGTCTATCCTGAAATATGCTAATAAGTATGCAAAGCTCTAGCAATCCTTCTGAGGACTGGAGTGAGCATCTCGGAGTTGGAATGTATGCTTTGATGATGATCAAAGATTTTGGGTGTATACAAAGTTTATGAGAAACTTGTATTTCCAAAGAAGTGAGTGGGAGCACTTTAGAATTTCTGATGAGTATATGTTGTTGACATATTAATGATCAGAAATGACGTAGAATTTCTGGAAAGCATATAGGGTTATTTGGAAAGTGTTTTCAATGGAAAACCTGGATTAAGCTACTTGAACATTGAGCATCAAGATCTATAAGGATAGATCAAAACGCTTAATAGTACTTTCAAATGAGCACATGCCTTGACGTGATCTTGAAGGTGTTCAAGATGGATCAGTCAAAGAAGGAGTTCTTGCCTGAGTTGTAAGGTATGAAGTTAAGACTTAAAGCTCGACCATGGCAGAATAGAGAGAAAGGAATGAAGGTCGTCCCCTATGCTTAAGACATAGGCTCTACAGTATGCTATGCTGTGTACCGCACCTGAAGTGTGCTTTACCATGAGTCAGTCAAGGGGTACAAGAGTGATCCAAGAATGGATCACAGGACAGCGGTCAAAGTTATCCTTAGTAACTAGTGGACTAAGGAATTTTCGTAAAGGGTTACGTCGATGCAAGCTTAACACCTATCCGGATAGATCTGAGTAGAGATACCGGATACGTATAATGGAGCAACAATTTAGAATAGCTCCAAGTAGAACAGTTATTTGGAATAGCTCCAAATAGAACGTGGTAGCTGCATCTAGGAGATGACATAGAGATTTGTAAAGCACACACGGATCTGAAAGGTTCAGACCCGTTGACTAAAACCTCTCTCACAAGCATAACATGATCAAACCCAGAACTCATCGAGTGTTAATCACATGGTAAATGTGAACTAGATTATTGACTCTAGTAAACTCTTTGGGTGTTAGTCACATGGGGATGCGACCTTGAGTGTTAATCACATATCGATGTGAACTAGATTATTGACTCTAGTGCAAGTGGGAGACTGTTGGAAATATGCCCTAGAGGCAATAATAAATTGATTATTATTATATTTCCTTGTTCATGATAATCGTTTATTATCCATGCTAGAATTGTATTGATAGGAAACTCAGATACATGTGTGGATACATAGACAACACCATGTCCCTAGTAAGCCTCTAGTTGACTAGCTCGTTAATCAATAGATGGTTACGGTTTCCTGACCATGGACATTGGATGTCGTTGATAACGGGATCACATCATTAGGAGAATGATGTGATGGACAAGACCCAATCCTAAGCCTAGCACAAGATCATGTAGTTCGTATGCTAAAGCTTTTCTAATGTCAAGTATCATTTCCTTAGACCATGAGATTGTGCAACTCCCGGATACTGTAGGAGTGCTTTGGGTGTGCCAAACGTCACAACGTAACTGGGTGGCTATAAAGGTACACTACGGGTATCTCTGAAAGTGTCTATTGGGTTGGCACGAATCGAGATTGGGATTTTGTCACTCCGTGTAAACGGAGAGGTATCTCTGGGCCCACTCGGTAGGACATCATCATAATGTGCACAATGTGACCAAGAGGTTGATCACGGGATGATGTGTTACGGAACGAGTAAAGAGACTTACCGGTAACGAGATTGAACAAGGTATCGGTATACCGACGATCGAATCTCGGGCAAGTAAAATACCGCTAGACAAAGGGAATTGTATACGGGATCGATTGAGTCCTTGACATCGTGGTTCATCCGATGAGATCATCGTGGAACATGTGGGAGCCAACATGGGTATCCAGATCCCACTGTTGGTTATTGACCGGAGAACGTCTCGGTCATGTCTGCATGTCTCCCGAACCCGTAGGGTCTACACACTTAAGGTTCGATGACGCTAGGGTTATAAAGGAAGCTTGTATGTGGTTACCGAATGTTGTTCGGAGTCCCGGATGAGATCCCGGACGTCACGAGGAGTTCCGGAATGGTCCGGAGGTAAAGATTTATATATAGGAAGTCCTGTTTCGGCCATCGGGACAAGTTTCGGGGTCATCGGTATTGTGCCGGGACCACCGGAAGGGTCCCGGGGGCCCACCGGGTGGGGCCACCTGCCCCGGGGGGCCACATGGGCTGTAGGGGGTGCGCCTTGGCCTACATGGGCCAAGGGCACCAGCCCCTAGAGGCCCATGTGCCAAGATATAGGAAAAAGGGGAGAGTCCTAAAGGGGGAAGGCACCTCCGAGGTGCCTTGGGGAGGATGGACTCCTCCCCCCTTCTTAGCCGCACCCCTTCCTTGGAGGAAGGGGCAAGGCTGCGCCTCCCCCCTCTCCCCTGCCCCTATATATAGTGGAGGGGAGGGAGGGCATCCATACCTGAGCCCCTGGCGCCTTCCTCCCTCCCGTGACACCTCCTCCTCTCCCGTAGGTGCTTGGCGAAGCCCTGCAGGATTGCCACGCTCCTCCATCACCACCACGCCGTTGTGCTGCTGCTGGATGGAGTCTTCCTCAACCTCTCCCTCTCTCCTTGCTGGATCAAGGCATGGGAGACATCGTCGAGCTGTACGTGTGTTGAACGCGGAGATGCTGTCCGTTCGGCACTAGATCATCGGTGATCTGAATCACGATGAGTACGACTCCATCAACCCCGTTCACTTGAACGCTTCCGCTTAGCGATCTACAAGGGTATGTAGATGCACTCTCCTTTCTACTCGTTGCTGGTCTCTCCATAGATAGATCTTGGTGACACGTAGGAAAATTTTGAATTTCTGCTACGTTCCCCAACATCGGGCTCATACACCGCGAGCACTTGCTACAAATCCTTATTCATCGGATCCATTGAAGACCCACACTGGCGTATCACCTGACGTTCTTGGGCACCACTGTGGATTAAGTTCTTCATCTGGCTTGCCCTTATCGGACGCTGTTGGATGGCCTACCGCCTCGCGCGTCAGGACCTGCCACACGAGCCTACCTGCCTCCTTTGCGACCAAGAACCCGAGACCATGCAACATCTCCTCGCGGGCTGCTCCTTCTCCCGCCAGGTATGGCATGAGGTGCTATCTTGGTGCCGCTCCACTGCCATGACCCCGAGCCATGACGACGAGTTCGGCGCCTGGTTGACCTCCGCTATCGCCGTCACGCCGCGCTGTCTTTGATGCGGGCTCGCTTCCATCGCCATCCTCACTGCTTGGTGGCTTTGGAAGCACCGCAATGGCTGCACCTTTGACGGCGATCGCCCCTCTGTGAGCCGCGCCGTCAATGCCATCCAGGAAGAGGCAAGACTCTGGGCACGCGCGGGTGCCACACACTTGGCACTGATCTTACCGGAGACGTAGCCTAGGGCTTTTGGTGGCCGACGCATCACCCCCTCCACTCATGCGTCCAGGCTATCCATGCATGCCACCCTTGCGCACATGCTTGGCTCTAGCCCCATGTCTTTGTAACTTATTTGATATGCAACTCTTTTCTACCTATCAATGCAATGATACGCAAACCTTTTGCATATTCGCCAAAAAAAACCAAATCAACATTGAATAGTGCCGAACAGTAAACATCACTATTCATTGCTGAATTTGTTCTTTTCATAGCTCGTGAATGGTAATGAGTTTGAACTTAAAAAAAATCGTGGCAATAGAACTTCACCCTCTTAACATCCTATATTTTTCTCAGAATTTTTTTGAAACTTTCAAATATGGTTTTCACGAAGTTTTCTTTGAGACTTGGTTTTCCTAGGATATTCTCTCGAGTGGAACCTTGATCCTTTTTTTAGAAAAGGTGGATTACCCCCGGCCTCTGCATCTAGGTGATGCATGCAGCCATTTTATTGATTATTCTTAAAGACCTTACAAAGCATTACATCAGTAAGCCTGAAGCCACCATCTAGGCGACACCTGTCGCTACTCCTATCCCCTTGATGCAGGGGTGCCAAATGTCCGAGCCTAATACCAAACAGACATCGCATCAAAACCTAACATCTAATGTCGAATGCCCCATCCCAGCCACATGCTGGGAATGGGTCACACACCGGTCCGACACACTCACCGAGGCTACCGCCGTCGTCATCCACCTAACCATCTTCAGAGTAGGTACTGATGCAAAGACGTTGCCAGGTCAGCTGTCGACGCCACCATGGCGCCAGACAGCGTCACCGCCCTGCGCAAGGCCATCACGCCACGTCCAGCGCCGAGACCCCGCTGCTCCATGCCGCCGAGACCTGTCGTTGTCGACGCGAGAGTAGGCACACCACACCACCTCACGCCTCTTCCATCCAGCACCGCTCCACAAATGATGCCCCCAAGAGGGAACACGACACCACAACGCCGCCATCGCCCGATCCGGTGATCTTAGGATTTCTCCCGGAGCGGCACGAGCAGGTTGACCATAGTTGCTTGACGATGCCTTCATCAAGGTAACGACGTAGACGCCACCATCGCACACCATGACCGGAGGCGGCTCGGTTTTCACCGGTGACTATGTCTCCCCAACTCACCGTCGGTGCTAATAGTGGGATCCAAGATCCGTCACTACCAGCCTGGCCAACCGCCTTTGGTGGAGAAGGTTGCCACCACCACCATGCCCGGGCCAAGAGACCCGGATGTCCTCGTGCCGCGAAGATTACCTAGGGGGGGGAGGGGGTCTCCTCTTGCCATTGTCGAGACGAGGCACAACCGCAGTGGATCTTGATCTAAACCCCTCGGGCCTAGATGAGATCTCATCGCAGTCAAAATCTCATCCGCCAACGGCCGCCGAAGATCTCCTGGCCACCGCCAACCCGCTGCGCATTGCCGTTGGAGGAGGAGGGAGATGGACGCCGATGCCCCCACGCGTTACCGCCGGCCGAGGACTGCGCCGCCGCAGCCGCCTCACCACAGGGGCTTCGCCCCGCGGCGTCCTCAGCGATGGCGGCGGTAGTGGGAGGCGATGAAGGGGGAGGGCTGAGGGCGGTGTGGACCGGGACTCCCGGGGGCGGCGTGGCGCCGCCGCCTCGGGGGAGAGAGGTTGGGGGAGAGGTCGGGGGAGTGGAACCTTGATTGTGCATGCATGGAATCCGATACATGTGCAGTGGCGCACTGTTACGTGTTGAGAGATGCCGGGGCGCATGCAGATGCTAGTGGCCGCTGAGCTATCTCATAGCATCTCTTTAATTTCCGCCCCCCTCTTGCGAGGTATGTCAACTTGCCATATAACCAAACATTTCAGGCCCTCTCCAGATCGAGATCAGAATTCTGATGCTAATTCTTTCTGGCACTCGGAGCGAAGGATCGAACGACGAGAGATCAATCCAGATGGCAATATACTTGGTCAATCATTTCTTAAATCTTGTATTCTGGTACGCCTACAATGTTAAGCAAGAATATGTTTTTCTGAAAGGTCAAATACAATGTTATCTGTCCACCCAAGAATAACTGATTAATTAGCTCTGGCTCGTTTTCACAGGATGCTCTTTGGCATAATTCCAACGGCATAAACAAGTTGTCAGGAGGAAACGCATCATGCGTCGGAATAATATATCTTTTCCCTTTTGGATTTGGATGGTGCGCGTTGTGTCAACTTGAGAGTAAAGTGGCTCTGAGTTCTGACAAAAAGATATTATATGCCTTCTCCTTTGCTTCCTTTTCTCAGACAGAAAGCTTTTGCAAAATTTGCATTCCTTTGGTGGAAGTCAGCTATATTCCCCCATTTTATTTCGTGGCGGTATTCTCTCACCGGTGCTGGGGGCATGGAATGCAAAAGGAACCTGACCAGATGAGCATATGTGAATTATTTATTATTTCAAAAAGGTATTACGTTTTATTTGAGGGCTTCTAGACGTACTTTGCATCTGATACTTAAGTCTACGGTTTCAAATTACCTTCTCGTTCCGTATGTGTTTCCCCAAGCTTCCATTTTACCTGACACGCAAAGTAATGGATACGTGAAGGTCTTGTAAACAGAAATAATCACGAGAAAAGGAGATCAAAACCAACGTGCACGCTAATACATCTAATATTACATTGATTTGACAATGAATGTTATTCCTCTCGTTTCAAAAATTTGTATTCTGAATATATAGTTAGACTAGTTAGATCAAAACCAAAGATGCCGACGTCGTGGCATACATCTCGTGGTTGAGTAATTTAGGAATTTCGCAAAAGAATAGACCTTGAACTACGGCGGGAAATACTCCCTCCGTTTCAAAATTTTTGTCTTGGATTTGTCTACATATGGATGTATCTATTCACATTTTAGTGTTAGATACATCCGTATCTAGATAAATTTAAGACAAGAATTTTGGGACGGAGGGAGTACGATGGTTTGCGGTCAGATAGAGACACCGTAGTAAATCGTAGAGATGACAGCTTCTAGACCTAAATTAACCACTCGTACCTCGTGCTGATCGTTGAGTATCAGGAAAGGAAAAACGCATGCCTAATTACCCGCCACAATAAAAAAAAATCACCACCCTTCTGTATCTTTTTTTTTTTGACATTCTACCACCCTTCTGTACGTTTTGTCATGCTTACCTCGTGCCCTTTATTTCAGACCACTACTCTTGATCGACTAGAGAAGGGTACCTCATTGTCTTCTCCCGGTTGTACTCGCGCGCTTTTGTACGTATATCGGCATCTGATCCGATAATACGTACGTACAAGGGTGCGTGCAGCAGCGCTCGCCAGATAACACGTAAATTCTGTGGGCGTACTTAACCAGCTGCAGTTGACAGGAGCAGCCGAGCCTGCCAAAAGATAACAGACGCAAATGCTGTCGGCGTAGTGGAACCCAGCCGAAATGTCAATCGGGCGTGGAGCGATGGCCTGATACGTCATGGTAACCTGGGGATTCCTTGCTCTAAACAGCCAGCCCCGCGCAACTGGTCTCGTGTGTCCCATGCTATCATCGATACTTAGGGCATCTCATATACCCGTAAATCTTCCGTAAATCGTTTGGTTCATTCTATACGGACCATTGAAGCCATCCAACGTGATCCTGTATCTGTCCGTGAGACGATCCGGACGTGATTTGTCTCGTAAACCGAAGACAAACGTGGGGGGATTTGCGGGAGTCCGAATCGATCCCAAGCCTGCTTCTGACCGTCCTAGCCCATCAAACCCCCTCCCTCCCGCGCGTGCTGCTGCCAGGCGCTAGCTGCCCGCATCATGCCGCTATAGAGCGCGCCGCTCAACATTGAAGACGGCTCAAGGCGGACGCGACCTCTCACTGCCTCCGCCATTGAAGCGGCGCGCCGGCTGAGGGCGCCGCTGTCGGATATCGGGTTCCGGCAAAACCCTTAAGGTTCAAACTCTGGGGTGCATGCGAAGATCTTTCCCCTACTGATCCACGTCCCAACGTCTCGCTATGGATCTAAGCTACACGATGAACAACACAAGGGACGCAAGGTTTATACTAGTTCGGGCCATCATTGTGGTGTAATACCCTACTCTAATTTGTGGTGTGGTGGATTGCCTCAGGGTCTGATGATGAACAGTACATGGGAAGAACTGCCTCGCGAGGGGAGGAGTTCTTATGCTGGTGTGGGTGGTTCTGGTTAAGGTTCGATTGGTCGATCCCCTTGCCTTGAGAGTGGCTAGTCCTATTTATAGAGGCCTTGGTCCTCCTCCCAAATATTGAGCGGGATGGGAGCCAACAACGGCCATTTTGAAGGGGAACATCTAGTACAACTTATCCTGACTAAAGTTGGTCTTCGGCTGCCAAAGGCACTGGCGATGATGCCGTCTTGGGCTACACGGTGACCTCCTTCTTGCCGTCCTCCTGATCCTGGTCTTGTTGCACCGATATGGAAACCTTTGCTTGATGACTCGATACTCCACGCCTGTGCTTGCCCCCTTTGCACCAAAGAGGGAACAAGGACACTGGACAGGCCGGCGCCCGCCTGGCGCCCGCCCGGTCTCGATCGTCATGGCTTACGTCACGAGCACCTCGCGAGGTACCCCTGCCTTGATTTCTCTGCCTCCTCGCGAGCCTGCCTGGTGAGACCGTTCCCGCGGAAGCCTTGCGTCGTCCGCCCCGCGAGGCTTAGCCCCTCGCGAGGGTCTTGAGTTTGAGTTGATGAAGATGGGCCGTGCTGGGCCACTCCTTGAGCCACACCGCAGGCTGCAGGCAGGCAAGTCTGGGGACCCCCGTTCCCAGAACGCCGACAGTAGCCCCCGGGCCCAAGGCGCGCTCGGACTTGTCTTAGCAGCGAAGCGAAAGGGCAAGTGTGGAGCGCCATGGGCCCCAACAGCCTGCGGCCTTGGGCGCCGCATGGCAGTTGATTGGACGTGGGCGTCTTTGCTTCCCCACGCTGCCTCGGCAACTGCCCGACTTGACGAGTCCCTACTGCATGCAAAAAGAGTCATGATTACCTGCGATCATGGAGGCCGACGGTTGGCCTCCTCTGGGCTATAAGTACGGTGAGGCGCGAGCCCCCGTAGCCCATCTCTTTGTGCTCTACTGCTTCTTCTTCCTCGGTCCTCCTCCATCTTGTCGCCAATGGCACCGACCCGCTGGTTCTCAGCCGAGGAGAAAGGAAAGGCCCCCCGAGAGGGGCCCGACCTGCTCCCGCCGAAGAAGCGGCCAATCCCCGACCGCCGTCACGAGGTTGCTCGGCCGGAGACGTTGAGGCCTTGGTATGAGCGCCCACCCCTGGGTTTATGCTACCTATGTACGCCCGGGCTGAGGGCCCTGGAGGGGATGACGCCGGGTGACGTCGCCTGCGCCGCCGGCGGTGTCGACGAGTTATGGCAGTGCACGCTATCGCTCCTGGAGTCCACGCCGCGGACTCCTCTCGTGAGCTCGTACTTCACGCCGCCATGCCTCCAAGCTCCTGGATACGCCTTCCTCCTTCCTTTGCCTTCGATATGCCACTGAGGGGGCTTCTTGAGCTCTGGCTGCAGCATGCCGACTGCGGTACCCCCGCGACTGGAGCGGAGGTCGAGGTCGTCGCTCCGGGCAAGGTCTACATGACCTGGGGCTGGGGCGAGATCGCCCGGGCCTGCCGAACAGGAGGTGCCCTCGTGATTCATCTCGAATATGACGGCGCCTTCCTGATGCTCTTCAAGGTCTTCGACGCAGAAGGATGCCGGCTGGAGTGCTGCTCCAAAGGAGGAGGCTAGGACGTCAACATGGCAAGGGCTAGACCTGCCACCTGCTTCCCAAGTGGCTCCTCCGGCAGCAGCAGCGACGCTTGGGAGTCCAGCAACTATCCCGAGCTTCTCGTGACTCCGGAGACGACCGACGACAGCTACGAGCCCCTGAGCTCGCGCCGCGCCCGGAGCAAGGCGGCTGCATCAGGCCGCCGACGCGGCTGATCTGGATGGGGTTGGCGCCGGCGCTTGGTGGCCCACTGTTGATGATGGCATCGGCCATGGAGGCACATCTAGTCAGGGCTCCTTAGGATTTGCGTCTTTTTTCCCTGCGAGGAATCAAGGAGGTCCCCCGTGGGGGCATGTAAAGCGTCTGTTGTGTCTTTTATTGACATTATCCTTATCATGAAGTGGTGCAAGATGCTTGTCCTGTCTCGGCTCGGTTCCCCCTTTCTAACCTTGCGACGGCTCGGTGCTCTACGCCGACAGGTCCCGGTCCCTAGGCAGGCTTCAGCCGTCGCTGGTATGCCAGTTCGTGATGCCGTGGTCAAGGCAAGGAGGTGAGAGGCCCAAGGTCCAGTAAGAGCCCCTGAGGCACGATGCTCAGGAGGTCCCCTTTAGCGCTCAAGCAGCCGCCAAAGGGCGAGAAAGGAAGGCAACGTCGCCGTCACAGAGCTGCATTAAGTGGAGGGTTTGGTGTCGCATCGATTAGCTGTCCCAGGGGCGTGACTTATCTCGAAAGCTCGGAGCCGTTCCTCTGCGAGGTGCCAGACATGCGTGTCGGCAGCTGGGATGTCGCTGGGTCGGGCCTTCGTGAGCTTCTCCTCCCTTCCCCGCACTCTCCTTCGTGCTCTACGTCCTCAGGTCCCGGCCCTCGAGCGAGCTCATCCGCCGCTGGTATGCCAGGTCGCGATGCCGTGGACAAGGCTAGGGGGTGAGGGCTGGAGAGCCAGTAAGAGCTCCTGAGTCGCGATGCTCAGGAGCCCCCCTTTTAACGCGCGAGCGGATCGCACGGGTGAGGGAGAGAGAGAGAGCTCGCGACGCCCCCACGTTATTCCTTTGGTGGACCCTGTAAACCTACGTGAGAGAAGCAAGGATTGCCATTACAATTGTCGGCCAGCCATTGGTTGCTCCGAGTGAGTGATGAGGGCACTGAGGGCCTGGTGAGGTAGCGCTTTGCGGGGCTGCCGCGAGCCAGAGCTTGACCACTCAGATTTGTCGACGTTGCAGGGACGGACCCATGCACAAGCGTTGTGCCAGCGCGAGCGGCTCCAAAGGTAGGTGTCAATCGAGTAGGTGGTTATGACGGGTAGGTTATGCATGAAGGTAAACCAACTTAGATAGATGCGGGAAAGATACATGCCACTGGGTCAGGCCCGAGGGGCTTGGGGATGATGCAACCCGAGGGACGCCCCCAGCAAGGTAAACTAAAGACATAAGCAAAAGAGATACATGCCGTAGGGACGGACCCACGCGACTTGAGAATGATGCAGCCCTGAGGGCGCTCCCAGCTGAAATGAACTTGAAAGATGTCACCTGATACCATTGTAGAGCGGGTGTTGGAGTAGCTGACGATGCGCGGTGAAGAGGCCGATCCTCATGAGCCACCAGAGCCCTGAGCCTCGGGAGGCTCTGGGGGTCCTGGCGGCTCCTCGAGGACCATCTCCATCTCCGCCAGGAACGCGTGGGGCCTGGCCTCCTGAGCTTCCAGAATGCTCCGCATAAGAAGCTAGTGAGCAGCAACCACGTTTGGCAGGCCGAAAGGCATGCAAACATAGATGTGTAACGGACCCTCGCAACGTCTCACGCGCGAAGGACAGAAACGCTCCTGAGACACGACTCGGTTTATTCCTGGGTAGTCGATGCAGACGCGCAGCCCGCCATCCTCGCCTGGATGTTGTGCTACACCGGGCAGGCGGCAATTGTCGCGCATGACTCTCGATTCCTGCAGCTCCTGAGTGACCTTGGTGTTGAACTCCTGAGGGTTGGGCCCTCCATGCCCCATGCCTTCCTGAGGGAAACGTGCCGCAAAGCACGCCTCCAAGTGGGGCCCGAGCGCCTCCCTCATGACCTTGGAAAGGTCTGAGGCCCTCCAGGAGAGAGCCCCCGAGCCTTGCCCGAGGAGGGCGCCGGGCGTGCCTCCTTATGCGATGGAGGGAGGCGCCCCTTTCACGGGCGCAGATCCTAACGCGGCGCCTCCGGAGACGCCTGCCTCGTGAGGCCTTGAGCTGGGCGATGTCTTCTTCTTCTTAGGAACTGTCTCGGGAAGGTTCCCACTCTTGCTGGCGGGGTCCTCAACTGATGCAGCTTGGAAGGCACGCTTGAGAGAGCACACCGCGTCTTTCTCTTCGCAGGGGACTGTTGTCGGTGTCAAAACCGGCGGATCTCGCGAAGAAAAGGGCTGCAGTAGCTGTCCAACCGCGTCTTCTTCTTAATGTATTCACGAAGGAGGATAGTCGGGGAGGTGAATCCAAGAATTCTTCCCCCCGCGGGAAGAAAAGGGCTGCCTCCGAAGACTTGGAGACGGAGGTGCCTAAGCAAGGGAAGAAGACTTCACCAGAGAGCCCAGCCCCGAAGGGAGTCCTCACCGCATCACGCCCGAGAACGGGCCAGCCCTCCACCGAGATGTGAGTTGATAAACAAGAAACTTATCGTTTTTCCTCTGAGAGTAATAACCAGGACCTGTTTTTTGCAGTCCGGCTAGCAGTTCGTCTCAACAGGGTTCGTCCTTGGGGGACCTTCTTCCGGAGATGATGGAGAGTGAAACCCCACCAGCCTCTCCGCCCCATGGGGCAGGTGACCCTGAGGTGTCGTCACGGAGGAGTCCTGATCCACTGAGGCCAGAAGCTAACACTTCAGCCGTCACGAGCCCAACGTGTTCGGCTCCTGGGGAGGGCAATGAGAAGGGTCCGGGAGAGTCCGGTGCCCGACCGAACATACTGACGGGCCTCCTGGAGCAAGCTGCTCTCTCGGAGGATCACCGTACACTAATGGGTACGGTGTTGGAGAAAATTTCTCTGCTACAAGCGGTTTAAATGAAGCTTTTAAAAGCTTGCTCAAAGGCTTTGAGGTAAGCAATGAAATACATGATTTTTGGTTGCACCGCACGCGATAGATGTGCTCTGTATAGATAGTAGCCCCTGAGATTGTGGTTGCCAGCCTATGGCGGCAAACGGCGGATCACACTCCCAGGTAATCATCGCACTTGTATTGATGTGCAGGTTGCTAAGGGTCCGACGATAGACCAGACCGCTGAAATCGCCGAATTGAGGCGACAGATTGACGTGGTGGATGCCGACATCATGCTTGTGAACAAGCGATTCGATGAGTCGCAGAGTATGCGCTCGTGTTTCCTTATTTGTTTAGGAAATTGCAAGAATGTTGTAATATTAATATGATGTGATGTGGCTGCAGGAGGAGCTGCTGCCATGGAGGCCCTGAGGGCGGAACTTGCCTTAGCCAAGGAACAAGCCCGGGTTAGCGATGTGGCTGCCCTAAGGGCAACCGAAGACTTGAGAGCTGAACAGGCTGCTCATCTCCGAAGCGAAGAAAAGATAGCCGAGATGGCTGTGGAGCTGAGGGACGCCGCCAGCCGGTATGAGCTTCTCGAGAAGGAGAATCAGGCAAAGGCGGCTGACCTGAAGAAGGTGCTGGATTCCGCTAAGGAGATGCGCTCTGATATTAGAGACGCGCGGGAGGAACTTCGACAAGCCGGAGAAATCGTGGCTGGAAACCCCTATTTGTTGCGAATGAAGTTCATAGATCCAAAGTATGCTCCTTTGGATCAACTTTGGAGCGCTGCAGATGAGTATGGGGACTTGGCGAAGAGTACGGCTGATGCGACCAAGTTATTCAAGGATCATAAAGATAATGAAATAGAAAGGCTATTCTGGTCGCAATTTAGCGCTCCGACACGCTCATTGTCATTAAGTGAGAAGATGGCCGCTATATCCGAGCTCCATAGCTTGTCCGGTCTTGCAATGAGGTCGGTAATAGACCATCTATGGACGAAAGGACTGAGGCCGGACAACTACTTTGGTTTAGTGCAGCAACTATTTGGCGCCAGATCGCGAATCGATGCCGTGAAGAGGTCGGCGTGCATAGAGGGTGCGCGGACGGCTCTTCCCCATGTGAAGACATATTGGGCGGATATGGAGGCCACCAGCATTGCAACCCAGGGTCCGGCAGGAAGCCAAGACCCAGCCGAGCACTATTTTGAGCAGGTCGTAGAAGGTGCCCGTAGAATAGAGGCTCAATGCTCGAAGAATGTCATGTTCGAATGACAAGTCTATTGATTGCAAACAATTATGTGTTAATTATAGAGGTTGTTTTTATACTTTTGCCTCAAAGTATTATAATGTCTCCTGTGTGGCCGGTTATGTATGCATATAACATGAAAGTTAGCAGTGGTTGGCTTTAGCCCCCACGCATATAATGCGGGGGTGTTCGAGAAAAAAAATGCGTAAACACACTTGATCCAATGTCTTGGTCCATTAAGGAGGTGATCGCACGTCGAACCAGGCAACCGGACTATATAGCTGTAACACTTTCACTTAGCCATAGGAGTTGAAAGGTGGGGCTACTATGTAGCCCTGGTACTTCCGCGTGCATCCGGGTACAGTGCGCGTATGTACTTGACCGGGAAACCGGTCCTTCGTTGATGCGGAGGAATCCTATACATTCCGATGAGTCCTCAAATGGTTGACCAGTCTCTCGCTGTATCATGACAGTCAATTTTCGGCTTTCTCTACTGAGGCGCTCATTCAGAATAACCAGGGCACAATCGCAGTAGTTCTCCTTTGGCCACCTTAGCCGATAGAACGGAACATAAGGCGGCAAACCCAGGAGCCGGACTAACCCAACATTTGACTAAAGACATGATTCGGAGCTGATGCATATAAGGCCAAACTCGTGACGCCGAACACTCCGGAAGGTATTCGGACTTTATAAGATATACTAGGCTGAGTAACACCCTTGACCCTGTATTTCCAGGTACGTGCATTGATTTGTCGTGGCGAATAGCCTATAACGCCAATGTCCCTTGTGGGTGTATGGAATACCCATGGGATGTCAAGCAACAAAAGACAGTAAAGAAGGTTTACACAGGGGCTTAATCTAAAGAGAAACCTTTGAGCAGGGCCCTGCTGCACGTCTGCGCCTTTGTCTTTGTTGTGTCGTATCCTGGAAGGGTGTCGCACGAGTAGTGTCTATAAAAACTAAAACTCATATAGAGGAGTAAGCGTGTGGGAAGTTGGTTATTCTCAATGGATATTAGAAATATGAGAGATTGGCCTATTGATAAGGTAAGCCGAATTGTGGGTTGTATTATGTGTTGACAGCCCCTAGTACCATTTATGGGGATATATGTGTAGCACCCAGCCAGGGTTTATCCGGGCTGTTATTGATGGTGGTGCGCCAGACTCGTCTAGCCGTGTCCGTGGTCTTAACGACCGATCATGCAATCTAGTGGGAGAGGCCATTTAGTGTCCGGCCGCAGGAGCTGCCACATATTGCTCTGTGTTTCCACTAACCGTTATGACGCCACGTGGACCGGGCATCTTAAGTTTGAGGCAAGCATAGTTCGATATTGCGTTAAAGCAAGCGAAGGCCATTCTCCCGAGTAATGCATGATAATCGCTGCTGAAGAGAGCAATGTCGAAGAGTAATTCCTCGCTTCTGAAGTTGTCGGGAGAACCGAATGTCACTTCTAATACGAGGGAGCCCCGACAGCGGGCCTCGACGCCTAGTATCACGCCGTTAAAGGTGGTGTTACTCTGGCTTATACTGGATGAGTCTATCCCCATCTTGCGGACAGTGTCCTGATATATCAGATTAATACTACTGCCGCCGTCCATTAGGACTTGAGTGAGATGGTATCCATCAATTATTGGGTCGAGCACCAAGGCAGCCGATTCTCTGTGCTGGATACTGGTCGGGTGGTCCATGTGATCAAGAGTGATCGGGCAGGCCTCCTAGGGGTTGGACTTGGGGGCAACGAACTCCGTGTGGGTTGCGTGGACCATGTTTACTGTTTTAATTTATGGTGGGAATTTTTTGTGTCCCCCAGTGTTCGGCTGGCGAGGCTCATCCTCGTCTTCGCTTGGTGTTTCCCTTCCCTTGCGTTCAGCATTTAACTTGCCGGCTGCTTGAAGACCTAACATTTTCTATGAGTATGATTTTCAGGTTTTTCTGGGGTGCCATGGATTTGGCACAGTATGTCCAGGACTTTATTTAGGCCGGACGGTCCTTCTTTGCTGCCTTTAAATGGCCTCTTTCTCTGACCGGGTCGCGAGCCCCTGAATCCGGTGTTGACCGCCATGTTGTCCGGACTATCTTCATTGCTTCGATGCTTATTCTTGTTGCGTCGTGGCTTCCCATTGCCATCTCGAATTTCGGATGTGCCTGGGTCACTGGTGCCTCTACGGGCCAACCGGCTGTCCTCGCCCGCACAAAAGCGGGTCATAAGGCTTGTTAAGGCCGCCATCGTCCTTGGCTTTTATTGGCCGAGGTGTCTGGCAAGCCACTCGTCCCGGATACTATGTTTGAAGGCCGCTAGGGCTTCAGCATCCGGACAGTCGACGATTTGATTCTTCTTAGTGAGAAATTTGTTCCAAAGCTTATGGGCTGACTCTCCGGGCTGTTGTATTATGTGACTTAAATCGTCTGCATCCGGAGGTCAGACATAGGTCCCTTGAAAATTGGCCCTGAAAGCGTCTTCAAGTTCCTCCCAACTTCCAATTGAATTTTCGGGGAGGCTTTTCAACCAGTGCCGAGCTGGCCCTTTCAACTTGAGGGGGAGGTATTTGATGGCGTGGAGATCATCCCCTCGAGCCATGTGTAGGATAAAATCCTCAATCCAGACCCCAGGGTCTGTCGTTCCGTCGTATGCCTCTATGTTCACAGGTTTGAATCCCTGTGGAAATTCGTGATCCAGCACCTCGTCGGTGAAACACAGGGGGTGTCCAGCCCCTTTGTACCTGGATATGTTAGGGCATGTTGTCGATGGTTGTTGTATCTGGGTTTGATTCCAGACTGGTATTTGATCAGTATGATCATTTTGGTAACCATAATCTTGTGCCTGAGCGCGCCCTCTAGATCCATAGACGGACCTGGTCGCACCAGCCTTTTTGTCCAAGAGCTCACATAAATCATGGGCTAACTTGTGCGCGGCACCGGTGGCTGTTCTATCGCGGCCACGAGGTCGTCGGTCCGGTTGATCGGCTGTGGTATTCTTTGGCGGAATAGGCCCCAAGGCTTCATTGTCGAATTCGGGCAGTAGCTTGCGCTTTGGGTAGCTCTTTGTTTGGCGATTGTCGCCGTATTTTTCTTCAGTGTCTAGCACCTTCTTCCATCTTCGGTTGAGCATGTCCTGCGCGGCATTAAGCCTTTGCTTCTGCTTATTTAAGCTCCTCGCCGTGGCAATAAGCCTTTTGCGGAGGTTATCTTGTTCCAAACATTTTTCCGGGATGATGAATGCATCGTCGACCGGACTGTCCTCCTCTTTGGAGGCAGTGTGATGAGTTTGGCCCTCGGGATCGCTGTGGTCGGGCGTCTGCTCCGGGCTGTGTTCGGCATGACCTGTCTTATCCTGCTCCATCGCTGGGTCCCCATGGTCGCTGTTACCTTCGTAGTCAACCGGAGTGTTATCCTTTTTTGCGTTGTTATCGCTAATTTTACTGTGACTGAACTTAGAGCGGCACTTGCGTCATTGTTTTTGCTTTTGTCCGGGGGGGTTTATCCTCCGTTGTGTCCTTTTGGTCACCATTGTCTTCTTTAGGCGTATCCACCATGTAGATGTCGTATGATGAGGTGGCAGTCCAGCGCCCCGTGGGCGGTGGTTCCAGATTGTCCCCTGTATCGACGTCCATACCGTCGATGTCGTCGGAGTCGAAATCAAGCATGTCTGTTAGGTCATCGACAGTGGCTATGAAGTGGGTGGTGGGTGGGAAGCGATTTTCTTCCCCGTCCGTACCCCACTCGGGCCGGACATAGTTTGGCCAAGAGTCTTCTAACAAAGAGAGAGACCTTAATGAATTTAGCACATCGCCAAAAGGGGAGTGATGCATGATATCCGCGGTGGTGAACTCCATTACTGGGGCCCAATTGGACTCGACAGGCCCGGGTGCGCGCGGTCCGGAACCTACGACCGGGGACAAGTCCGGGGGTCCGGAGATACAGATTTCCTTAGGAGTGGAGTCTATGTTTGGCTCCAACGTCGATGAGTGTACCGCCTCCGGGGCGGGGTCCATCCGCCTGTCCTCGGAAGGTACGATCTTCTCTGGATCGAAGTCCGGAGCCGTAGCAGGCGTGATATTCCGAATACTGTCTGACGGCGGAACTAAGTCATGCACGTCGTGATCGTTCGGTGCTCCTCACGCGGGAATCCGTTGAAGATCAAGTCTCCACGGATGTCAGTGGTGTGGTTTAGGTTTCCAAACCTGGCCTGATGGCCAGGGGCGTAGCTGTCGATCTACTCCAGACGGCCAAGCGAGTTGGCCCGCAGTGCGAAGCCGCTGAACACGAAAATCTCTCCGGGGAGAAAAGTCTCACCCAAGAAAGCATCGTTGAAGGTTGGGGGAGCCATCAAGCCTTATAGCGACGACATAGAGGAACTCTCAATGAAAGCACCAATGTCGGTGTCAAAACCGGCGGATCTCGGGTAGGGGGTTCCGAACTGTGCGTCTAAGGCTAATGGTAACAGGAGACTGGGGACACGATGTTTACCCAGGTTCGGGCCCTCTCGATGGAGGTAATACCCTACTTCCTGCTTGATTGATCTTGATGATATGAGTATTACAAGAGTTGATCTACCACGAGATCGTAGAGGCTAAACCCTAGGATCTAGCCTATGATTATGATTGTGTTGTCCTACGGACTAAACCCTCCGGTTTATATAGACAACGGAGGGGGCTAGGGTTACACAGAGTCGGTTACAAAGAAGGAGATCTATTATCCGGATCACCAAGCTTGCCTTCCACGCAAAGGAGAGTCCCATCCGGACACGGGACAAAGTCTTCAATCTTGTATCTTCATAGTCCAATAGTCCGGCCAAAGCATATAGTCCGGCTGTCCAAATATCCCCTTATCCAAGACTCCCTCAACTGTGATGACTCCGCCGCTTCCCGGCATCTTGAGGACATTGTAACCATGGTGAGTCACTGCCATGAACTTGGCCAGGGCTAGATACCCGAGGATGGCATTGTATGGCAGGCGAATGTGGGCAACGTCGAAGTCGATGAGCTCGGTATGGTAGTTCTTGTGCTGCCCGAAGGTGACAGGGAGGCGAACCTGCCCTATCGGAGTGGTGGAACCGTCAGTGACTCCTAAGAAAGGCTTGGTTGGCTGAAGCTGATCATATGGCACTTGGAGATTGTTGAACATCTCGACGGACAGAACATTGAGTCCTGCGCCCCCATCGATGAGGGTCCTAGTAACTTGCCCGTTGCTGATGACCGGGGAACAAAGCTTTGGGAGGACGCCAGCTGTGGCCGCACACTTGAGCTGGTCCGCTGAGCTGAACGTGATGGCATGATACGTCTCCAACGTACCTATAATTTTTGATTGTTCCATGATATTATATTACCCCTTTTGGATGTTTATGGGCTTTATTTTACACATTTATATCATTTTTGGGACTAACCTACTAATCGGAGGCCTAGCCCATATTGCTGTTTTTTGCCTATTTCAGTATTTCAAAGAAAAGGAATATCAAACGGAGTCCAAACGGAATGAAACCTTCAGGAGCGTGATTTTTGGAACGAACGTGATCCGGAGAGCTTGGAGTGCAAGCCAAGAAGCTTCCAAGGACAACACGAGATAGGGGGCCGCGCCCCCCTGTAGGGCGCGCCCCCCTGTCTCGTGGGCCCCTCGGGCAGCCACCGACATACTTCTTCCTCCTATATATACCTATGGACCCCGAAAACATCCAGGAGCACCACAAAACACAATTTCCACCGCCCTAACCTTCTGTATCCACGAGATCTCATCTTGGAGCCTTCGCCGACACTCTGCCGAAGGGGGAATCGACCATGGAGGGCTTCTACATCATCATCCTTGCCTCTCCAATGAGTTGTGAGTAGTTTACCACAGACCTATGGGTCCATAGTTATTAGCTAGATGGCTTCTTCTCTCTTTTTGGATCTCAATACAATGTTCTCCCCCTCTCTTGTGGAGATCTATTCGATGTAATCTCTTTTTGCGGTGTGTTTGTCGAGATCCGATGAATTGTGGGTTTATGATCAGATTTATCTATGGATAATAATTGAATCTTCTCTGAATTCTTTTATGTATGATTGAGTTATTTTTGCAAGTCTCTTCGAATTATCAGTTTGGTTTGGCCTACTAGATTGATCTTTCTTGCCATGGGAGAAGTGTTTAGCTTTGGGTTCAATCTTGCGGTGTTCTTACCCAGTGGCAGAAAGGGTTGCAAGACACGTATTGTATTGCTGCCATCGAGGATAACAAGATGGGGTTTATATCATATTGCATGAGTTTATCCCTCTACATCATGTCATCTTGCTTAATGCATTGCTCTATTCTTATTAACTTAATACTCTAGATGCTGGCAGGAGTCGGTCGATGTGTGGAGTAATAGTAGTAGATGCAGGCAGGAGTCGGTCTACTTGTTATGGACGTGATGCCTATATACATGATCATGCCTAGATAATCTCATAACTATGCGCTTTTCTATCAATTGCTCGACATTAATTTGCTCACCCACCTTAATACTTATGCTATCTCGAGAGAAGCCTCTAGTGAAACCTATGGCCCTCGGGTCTATCTCTTATCATATTTGCTTTCAATCTACTTTTATTTGCATCTTTACTTTTCGCATCTATATTACAGAATACCAAAAATATATTTATCTTATCATACTATCTCTATTAGATCTCACTTTCGCAAGTGGCCATGAAAGGATTGACAACCCCTTTATTGCGTTGGTTGCGAGTTCTCAGTTTGTTTATGTAGGTGCGTGGGACTTTTGAGGAGCCTCCTACTGGATTGATACCTTGGTTCTCAAAACTGAGGGAAATACTTACGCTACACTTGCTGCATCACCCTCTCCTCTTCGGGGAAAACCAACGCTAGCTCAAGACATAGCAAGAAGGATTTCTGGCGCCGTTGTCGGGGAGGTCTTCGCTCAAGTCAAGACATACCAAGTACCCATCACAAACTCATCTCCCTCGCATTTACATTATTTGCCATTTGCCTCTCGTTTTCCTCTCCCCCACTTCACCCTTGCCGTTTTATTCACCCTCTCTTTCCCAATCTCCTTCTCTCTTTTCCCCTTGCCTTTTTTCTGTTTGCTTGTGTGTTGGATTATTTGTTTCCATGGCACAAGATAATACCAAATTGTGTGATTTCTCAAACACCAATAATAATGATTTCCGTAGTACCCCAATTGCTCCTCTTAATGATGTTGAGTCTTGTGAAATCAATGCTGCTTTGTTGAATCTTGTTATGAAAGATCAATTCGCCGACCTTCCCAGTGAAGATGTCGCTACTCATCTAAACAATTTTGTTGATTTTTGTGATATGCAAAAGAAGAAAGATACGGATAACAATATTGTCAAATTGAAGTTATTTCCGTTTTCACTTAGAGATCGTGCTAAAGTTTGGTTTTAGTCTTTGACTAAAAATAGTATTGATTCTTGGATCAAGTGCAAAGATGCTTTTATCTCTAAGTATTTTCCTTCCGCTAAGATTATCACTCTTAGGAACGATATTATGAATTTTAAACAACTTGATCATGAGCATGTTGCCCAATCTTGGGAAAGAATGAAATTGATGCTTCGCAATTGCCCTACTCATGGTTTGAATTTATGGATGATCATACAAAATTTTTATGCCGGTTTGAACTTTGCTTCTAGAAATCTCTTAGATTCGGCCGCAGGAGGCACCTTTATGGAAATCACGTTAGGAGATGCTACAAAACTTCTTGATAATATTATGGCTAATTATTCTCAATGGCACACCAAAAGATCTTCTAGTAAAAAAGTGCATGCTATAGAAGAAATCAATGTTTTGAGTGGAAAGATGGATGAACTTATGAAGATGTTTGCTACTAAAAATACTCCTCTTGATCCTAATGATATGCCTTTGTCTTCCTTGATTGAGAATAATAATGAATCTATGGATGTGAATTTTGTTGGTAGGAATAGTTTTGGAAATAATGCTTATAGAGGAAATTTTAATGCTAGACCGTTCCCTATTAATTCCTCTAATAATTATGGAAATTCCTACAATAATTCTTATGGTAATTTTAATAAGATGCCCTCTGATTTGGAGAATAGTGTGATAGAATTTATGATTTCTCAAAAGAATTTTAATGCTTTGCTTGAAGAAAAATTGCTCAAAGTTGATGATTTGGCCAGGAACGTTGATAGACTTTCGCTTGATGTTGATTCTCTTAAACTTAGACCTTCTCCTCCTAAGCATGATGTCAATGAGTCTCTCAAAGTAATGAGAATTTCCATTGACGAGTGCATGGAAAGAACCGCTAGATTGCGTGTTAAAAAAGAAAGATTTATAAAAGCGCGTTCTTCTAGTTTTCGTGAAAATAATGATGAGGATCTTAAAGTTATTAATGTGTCTACGATTAGATCTATGTTTTTCAATATGAATTTTGATGATTATGGGACTGATGATGAATCAAATTTGCCTAGAAGGCGTCCCAAGAATTCGGAGTCTTTAGATCTTAATGCTAAATTTGGTAAAATTGAGATTGGAGAATCCTCAACTTCTAATAATATTGAACCTACTATCTCGGATTTCAAGGAATTTGATTATGATAATTGCTCTTTAAAAGGTTGGATTTCCTTGTTGCAATTCGTTGTTAATTCTCCTCATGCTTATAGTCAAAACAAAGCTTTTACCAAACATATTGTTGATGCCTTGATGCAATCATATGATGAAAAACTTAATTTGGAAGTTTCTATACCTAGAAAACTTAATGATGAGTGGGAACCTACCATAAAAATTAGAATTAAAGATTATGGGTGTTTTGCTTTGTGTGATTTGGGTGCTAGTGTTTCCACGATTCCAAAAACTTTATGTGATATTCTAGGTTTCCATGATCTTGAAGATTGCTCTTTAAATTTGCACCTTGCGGATTCCACCATTAAAAAGCCTATGGGAAGGATCAATGATGACCTTATTGTTGCAAATAGAAATTTGGTACCCGTAGATTTTATCGTTCTTGATATAGATTGCAACCTTTCTTGCCCTATTATTTTTGGTAGACCTTTCCTTAGAACGATTGGTGCGATTATTGATATGAAGGAAGGTAACATTAGATTCCAATTTCCCTTAAAAGAAAGGCATGTAGCACTTTACAAGAAAGAAAGTCAAATTACCTTATGAATCTATCATGCGTGCTACTTATGAATTTAGTGCCAAAGATGGCACTCGTTAGATCTATCTTCGCTTTTATGCCTAACTAGGGGCGTTAAACGATAGCGCTAGTTGGGAGGCAACCCAATTTTTCTTTATGTTTTTTGTTTTTGTTTCTGTTTAGTGTTAAATTTGTTTCTACTCTATGTTTAGATGTGTTTTTATCTTTTAGTTAGTGTTTGTGCCAAGTAGAACCTATAGGATAATCTATGATGATAGTTGATTTCATTCTGCTGAAAAACAGAAACTTTGCCCTCACGAGAAAAAAATTCAATAAATCACAGAAACGTGATTTTGCATTGATTCTTTTTTCTGCTGATCAATAAACAAATTTTCCAGTACTTGCAATTTTTGTAGGAGTTTTAGAGTTCCAGAAGTTTGCGTTAGTTACATATTGCTACAGACTGTTCTGTTTTTGACAGATTCTGTTTTTCGTGTGTTGTTTGCTTATTTCAATGCATCTATGGCTAGTAAATTAGTTTATAAACCATAAGGAAGTTGGAATACATTAGGTTTAACACCAAAATAAATAAAGAATGAGTTAATTGCAGTACCTTATGTGGTGGTTTTGTTTTCTTTCACTAACGGAGCTTATAAGATTTCCTGTTGAGTTTTGTGTTGTGAAGTTTTCAAGTTTTGGGTAAAGCTTTTATGGACTATGGAATAAAGGGTGGCAAGAGCCTAAGCTTGGGGATGCCCATGGCACCCTAAGATATTCAAGAATAGCCAAAAGCCTAAGCTTGGGGATGCCCCGGGAAGGCATCCCCTCTTTCGTCTTTGTTCATTGGTAACTTTACTTGGAGCTATATTTTTATTCGCTACATGATATGTGTTTTGCTTGGAGCGTCGTGTATTATATTAGTCTTTGCTTTTTAGTTTGCCACAATCATCCTTTCTGTAAACACCTTTTGGGAGAAGCCTATTTGATTAGAATTTGCTAGAATACTCTATGTGCTTCACTTATATCTTTTGATCTTGATAGTTTTTGCTCTAGTTCTTCACTTATATCTTTTAGAGCACGGTGGTATCTTAATTTTGAAGAAATTGCTAGTATCTCATGCTTCACTTATATTATTTTGAGAGTCTTTTAGAATAGCATGGTTTTTGCTATGATCATAAAGTTGGTCCTAGAATAATGAGCATCCAAATTGGGTATTATAAAAACTATCATAGGAAGTGAATTGGATGCTATGATCAACTTGATGCTTGATAATTGTTTTGAGATATGGAGGTAGTGATATTAAATTCATGCTAGTTGGGTGGTTATGAATTTAAAGAATTCTTGTGTTGAAGTTAGCAAGTCCCGTAGCATGCACGTATGGTTAAAGTTGTGTAACAAATTTGAAACATGAAGTGTACCTGGCTTGTGCATCCTTATGAGTGGAGGTTGGGGACGAGCGATGGTCTTTTCCTACCAATCTATCCCCCTAGGAGCATGCGCGTAGTACTTGATTTTTTATGACTTCTAAATTTTTGCAATAAGTATATGAGTTCTTTTGACTAATGTTGAGTCCATGGATTATACGCACTTTTACCTTTCCACCATTGCTAGCCTCTTCGGTACCGTGCATTGCCCTTTCTCACCTTGAGAGTTGGTGCAAACTTCGCCGGTGCATCCAAACCCCGTGATACAATACGCTCTATCACACATAAACCTCCCTATATCTTCCTCAAAACAGCCACCATACCTACCTATTATGGCATTTCCATAGCCATTCTGAGATATATTGCCATGCAACTTTCCACCGTTCTGTTTATCATCATCATGACATACATTACTTTTGTCATATTGCCATTGCATGATCATGTAGTTGACATCGTATTTGTGGCAAAGCCACCATGCATTATTTTTCATACATGTCACTCTTGATTCATTGCACCATCCCGGTACACCGCCGGAGGCATTCATATAGAGTCATATCTTGTTCTAGTTTCGAGTTGTAATTCATATGTTGTAATCAATAGAAGTGTGACGATCATCATTTTAGAGCATTTCCCAAAGAAAAAAAAGAAGGCCAAAAGAAAAAAAGAAAGGCCCCAAAAAAATAAAAAAAATAAAAAGAAAAAAAATAAAAAATAAAAATAAAGAAATAAATAAAAAGGGCAATGCTACTATCTCTTTTTCCACACTTGTGCTTCAAAGTAGCACCTTGTTCTTCATGTAGTGAGTCTCATATATTGTGCTTCAAAGTAGCACCATGTTTTTCCTATAGTGAGTCTCATAAGTTGTCTTTTTCATACTAGTGGGAATTTTTCATTATAGAACTTGGCTTGTATATTCCTACGACGGGCTTCCTCAAATGCCCTAGGTCTTCGTGAGCAAGCAAGTTGGATGCACACCCACTAGTTTTCTTTTGTTGAGCATTTATTTATAGCTCTAGTGCATCCGTTGCATGGCAATCCCTACTCCTCATGTTGACATCAATTGATGGGCATCTCCATAGCCCGTTGATTATCCTTATCAATGTGAGACTTTCTCTTTTTTTGTCTTCTCCACACAATCCCCATCATCATATTCTATTCCACCCATAGTGCTATATCCATGGCTCACGCTCATGTATTGCGTGAAGGTTGAAAAGTTTGAGATTATTTAAGTATGAAACAATTGCTTGGCTTGTCATCGGGGGTATAGAAGTTGCGAACATCTTTGTGTGACGAAAATGAAGCATAGCCTAACTATATGATTTTGTAGGGATGAACTTTCTTTTGCCATGTTATTTTGAGAAGACATGATTACTTTGATTAGTATGCTTGAAGTGTTACTATTTCTTTTGTCAATATAACATTTTATTTTGTATTCATTTGGATCTGAACATTCATGCCACGTTAAAGAAAATTACATTATGAATTATGCTCGGTAGCATGCCACATCAAAAATTCTCTTTTTATCATTTACCTACTCGAGGACGAGCAGGAATTAAGCTTGGGGATGCTTGATACGTCTCCAATGTATCTATAATTTTTGATTGTTCCATGCTATTATATTACCCCTTTTGGATGTTTATGGGCTTTATTTTACACATTTATATCATTTTTGGGACTAACCTACTAACCTGAGGCCCAGCCCATATTGCTGTTTTTTTGCCTCTTTCAGTATTTCAAAGAAAAGGAATATCAAATGGAGTCCAAACGGAATGAAACCTTCGGAAGCGTGATTTTTGGAACGAACATGATCCGGAGAGCTTGGATTGCAAGCCAAGAAGCTGCCGAGGACCCCACGAGATAGGGGGCCACGCCCCACCTGTAGGGCGCGCCCCCCTATCTCATGGGCCCCTCGGGCAGACACCGACGTACTTCTTCCTCCTATATATACCTATGGACCCCGAAAACATCCAGGAGCACCTTCGCCGGCACTCTGCCGGAGGGGGAATCGACCATGGAGGGCTTCTACATCAAGATCCTTGCCTCTCCAATGAGTTGTGAGTAGTTTACCACAGACCTACGGGTCCATAGTTATTAGCTAGATGGCTTCTTCTCTCGTTTTGGATCTCAATACAATGTTCTCCCCCTCTCTTGT
Source organism: Triticum aestivum (assembly GCF_018294505.1). NCBI lineage: Eukaryota > Viridiplantae > Streptophyta > Magnoliopsida > Poales > Poaceae > Triticum > Triticum aestivum. The sequence continues at coordinate 488,568,251 of NC_057804.1, forward strand.
GGAGATCTATTCGATGTAATCTCTTTTTGCGGTGTGTTTGTCGAGATCTAATGAATTGTGGGTTTATGATCAGATTTATCTATGGATAATAATTGAATCTTCTCTGAATTCTTTTATGTATGATTGAGTTATCTTTGCAAGTCTCTTCGAATTATCAGTTTGGTTTGGCCTACTAGATTGATCTTTCTTGCCATGGGAGAAGTGTTTAGCTTTGGGTTCAATCTTGCGGTGTTCTTACCCAGTGACAGAAAGGGTTGCAAGACACGTATTGTATTGTTGCCATCGAGGATAACAAGATGGGGTTTATATCATATTGCATGAGTTTATCCCTCTACATCATGTCATCTTGCTTAATGCGTTGCTCCATTCTTATGAACTTAATACTCTAGATGCAGGCAGGAGTCGGTCGATATGTGGAGTAATAGTAGTAGATGCAGGCAGGAGTCGGTCTACTTGTTATGGATGTGATGCCTATATACATGATCATGCCTAGATAATCTCATAACTATGCGCTTTTCTATCAATTGCTCGACAGTAATTTGTTCACCCACCGTAATACTTATGCTATCTCGAGAGAAGCCTCTAGTGAAACCTATGGCCCCGGGTCTATCTCTTATCATATTTGCTGTCAATCTACTTTTATTTGCGTCTTTACTTTTCGCATCTATATTACAAAATACCAAAAATATATTTATCTTATCATACTATCTCTATCAGATCTCACTTTCACAAGTGGCCGTGAAGGGATTGACAACCCCTTTATTGCGTTGGTTGCGAGTTCTCAGTTTGTTTGTGTAGGTGCATGGGACTTTTGAGGAGCCTCCTACTGGATTGATACCTTGGTTCTCAAAACTGAGGGAAATACTTACGCTACACTTGCTGCATCACCCTCTCCTCTTCGGGGAAAACCAATGCTAGCTCAAGACCACCTGAGAGGGCGCGTGGCCTCGAGCTTGAGGAGGACTGTGTTCACCTCGCGAGCAAACTGCTTGAAGATGTGTTGAGAGGTTGGGGCCTGGGCACCGCCCAGGATGCAAGCGATAACACAAGGCTCCTGGAAGCCCCCAGCCCCCTCATCCTGATGATGATCGTCATTCCTTCTTGGCGGTGGTGGCAGAGGAGGAAGGCATGCGTTGCCCTGCGGGCGATCCTCGTGAGGCTAATCCCTCCAAGCCCCCTTGCGAGGCTGGTCCTTCCAGCAGTCCTCGCGAGGTCGGTCACGCCACCCTTGGCGAGGGCCTCGGTCGTCCCATCGTCCTCCACCTCTTCCTCCTCCTCAGCCGTAGCCTCGATCGTTGCGCTCGGGGCGCTAACCGATACGTCCTTCTCGCACGACCCTAAGCTCTTGGCATTCGTTTGTGTTGTGGGTGTGGAGGTCGTGGTATACGCAGTACCGGCTGCCTTTGGACGACTCCGGCTGGTCCCTGCCGCACTTCGTGTCTGGCTCTGCTGCAAGCACGACTGCTCCTTTGCACTTCACGTCCTTGGCCTTGGCTTTCTTCTCTTCTGGGTCAACAGCTGGGAGCTCGAGAAGGGGAAGCCACCCTTCCTCAGCCCTTGCGCACTTGGTCGCCAGGTTGAACAGCTCCAGAGAGGTGCATAGATCCTCGTGGATTGCCAGCTCCTCCTTCATCTTGACGTCACGGACGCCGTCAAAGAATGCCGAGATGATGGCCTCCTCGGTCATCTTGGGAATCTTGAGGTGAGAGTTGTTGAAGCGCTGGATGTACTTCTGCAAGGTCTCTCTAGGCTGCTGCTTGATGCGGCACAGGTCATTCACGACTGGAGGACGGCCGCGAGTGCCCTGGAAGTTGGCGATGAAGCGGGTGCGCATCTCGTCCCAAGAGGAGATCGTGCCGGGAGGTAGGTTCAGGAGCTAGGTGAGGGCACCGTCTTTGAGCGCCAAGGGAAACCAATTTTCCATGACCTTTTCGCCTCCGTTGGCCGCTTCGATGCCCAGCTCATAGAGCTGTAGGAACTCTGCGGGGTCGGCAGTGCCGTCGTAGCGTGGGGGCAAATCCGGCTTGAACTTGCCCGACCAGGCGACACTGCGCAACTCTGTGGTGAAGGCGCAACAGCGTGCGGTGGCCACCGAAGCCTTTTGCAGACATGGGGCTTCTCTTGGGGATTCCCGCGCGCCGCCGCCAGGGGCAGCGCGGGGTCTTGACGTGCGAGCGTAGGGATGCGGTCATGACGTGCCGGAGTAGAGAGCACGCGAGCACCTTCTTGGGGACGAGGGATTTCTTGGCAGCTCCTTTCTTGCCGCGCGGGCGCTGGACACGGTGGGTCTCGTCCAAGGGCTGCACACCTTGGAGCCAGGGCACCTTCTTGGGGAGGAGGTGGTGGAGGCACCTCCTGAGCTGCATCACCCACGGAAGACGAAGGGTGAGGCAACGAGAGGGATGGCGCAGGAGAGCCCCCTGCGGTGCTGATGAGCTCGGTGATGCGAGCGAGCCACTCCTCGTAGAGGTCATCGACAGGGCGATAGTGCAGGAGCTCACGTGCCAGGAGCTGCGCGGCATGCGCGTCCGTGGGAGCGCGACGGGCGTGAGATGACGAACCATCTGGAGTTAGCGACAGAGTGGCGGTGCGGCCTTCCCGTCGCACCGAGGGATGCAACAACGACACCTGCTCCTCGTTCCTCGCCGGGCCGGTGGCGGCGTTGGCGGTAGGCGACGGGGAACGACGGGGAGGCCCACCGCCGGGAGCCGTCTGGGTGACGCGGGCTGATAACCCACAAGTGTAGGGGATCGCAACAGCTTTCGAGGGTGAAGTACAACCCAAATTTATTGACTCGACACAAGGGGAGCCAAAGAATATTCTTGAGTAGTAGCAGTTGAGTTGTCAATTCAACCACACCTGGATAACTTAGTATCTGCAGCAAGGTATTTAGTAGCAAAAGTAGTATGATAATAATGGTAACAGTAGCAATAGTAAAGATAAATGTTTTTGGGTTTTTGTAGTAGTTGTAACAGTAGCAACGGAAAAGTAAATAAGCGGAGAACAATATGTGAAAATCTCGTAGGCAATGGATCAGTGATGGATAATTATGCCGGATGCGATTCCTCATGCAATAGTTATAACATAGTGTGATATAGAACTAGCTGCAATTCATCAATATAATGTAGGCATGTATTCCGTAAATAGTCATACGTGCTTATGGAAAAGAACTTGTATGATGTCTTTTGTCCTACCCTCCCGTGGCAGCGGGGTCCTAGCGGAAACTAAGGGATATTAAGGCCTCCTTTTAATAGAGAACCGGACCAAAGCATTAACACATAGTGAATACATGAACTCCTCAAACTATGGTCATCACCGAGAAGTATCCCGATTATTGTCACTTCAGGGTTGTCGGATCATAACACATAATAGGTGACTATAGACTTGCAAGATAGGATCAAGAACACACATATATTCATGAAAACATAATAGGTTCAGATCTGAAATCATGGCTCTCGGGCCCTAGTGACAAGCATTAAGCATAGCAAAGTCATAGCAACATCAATCTCAGAACATAGTGGATACTAGGGATCAAACCCTAACAAAACTAACTTGATTACATGGTGAATCTCATCCAACCCATCACCGTCCAGCAAGCCTACGATGGAATTACTCACGCACGGCGGTGAGCATCATGAAATTGGTGATGGAGGATGGTTGATGATGACGAGGCGACGAATCCCCCTCTCCGGAGCCCCGAACGGACTCCAGATCAGCCCTCCCGAGAGAGATTAGGGCTTGGCAGCGGCTCCGTGTCGTAAAACGCGATGAAACTTTCTCTCTAATTTTTTTCTCCCCAAGACGGAATATATGGAGTTGGAGTTGAGGTCGGAGGAGGTCCAGGGGGCCCATGAGATAGGAGGCCGCGCCCTAGGGGGGGGGGGGGGCGCCCCCCTGTCTCGTGGACAGGCTGTGGGCCCCCTGGCATTAATTCTTTCGCCAAAAATTCTTATTAATTCCAAAAAGTGCCTATGTGGATTTCCAGGACATTCCGAGAACTTTTCTTTTCTACACATAAAACAACATCATGGCAGTTCTGCTGAAAACAGCGTCAGTCCGGGTTAGTTTCATTCAAATCATGCAAGTTAGAGTCCAAAACAAGGGCAAAAGTGTTTGGAAAAGTAGATACGTTGGAGACGTATCAACTCCCCCAAGCTTAAACCCTTGCTTGTCCTCAAGCAATTCAGTTGATAAACTGAAAGTGATAAAGGAAAACTTTTACAAACTCTGTTTGCTCTTGTTGTTGTAAACATGAAAAGCCAGCATTCAAGTTTCAACAAATAATATGAACTAACCATACTCACAATAATACTTAGCTCTCACAATCACTCATATCAATAGCATAATCAGCTAGCGAGCCATAATAATAAAACTCGGATGACAACACTTTCTCAAAATAATTATAACATGATATAACAAAATGGTATCTCGCTAGCCCTTTCTGAGACTGCAAAACATAAATGTAGAGCACCTTTAAAGATCAAGGACTGACTAAACATTGTAATTCATGGTAAAATAGATCCAGTCAAGTCATACCCAATATAAACCAATAATAATGAATGCAAATGACAGTGTGCTCTCCAGCGGGTGCTTTTAATAAGAAGGGTGGTGATTCAACATAAAAGTAAATAGATAGGCCCTTCGCAGAGGGAAGCAGGGATTTGTAGAGGTGCCAGAGCTCGATTTTAAAATAGAGATTGAATAACATTTTGAGCGGCATACTTTTGCTGTCAACACAACATCTATGAGATGGATGTATCTTCCATACTACATGCATTATAGGCAGTTCCCAAACAGAATGATAAAGGTTTATACTCCCCCAACCACCAAGAAGCATCAATCCATGGCTTGCTCGAAACAACGAGTGCCTCCAACATACAACAGCCCTGGGGGAGTTTTGTTTAATTATTTTGATTTGCTTTGATCTTTTTGGATCATGGGACTGGGCATCCCAGTTACCGGCCCCTTCTTGTGAATGAGGAGCGGAGTCCACTCCTCTTGAGAATAACCCACCTAGCATGGAAGATATAGGCAGCCCTAGTTGTAACATGAGCTACTCGAGCATACAAAACAAAATTTCATTTGAAGGTTTGGAGTTTGGCACATACAAATTTACTTGGAACGGCAGGTAGATACCGCATATAGGAAGGTATAGTGGACTCATATGGAACAACTTTGGGGTTTAAGGAGTTTGAAGGCTAGCAAAAGACTGGGGAGCGACCAACTAAGAGAGCGACAACAGTCGTAAGCATGCATTAAAATTAATTCACACCGAGTACAAACATGAGTAGGATATAATCCACCATGAACATAAATATCGTGAAGGCTATGTTGATTTGATTCAACTACATGCGTGAACATGTGCCAAGTTGAGTCACTTAATACATTCAAAGGAGGATACCATCCCATCATATCACACCATAATCATTGTAATAGCATGTTGGCACGCAAGGTAAACCATTATAACTCATAGCTAATCAAGCATGGCACAAGTAACTATAATCTCTAAATGTCATTGCAAATATGTTTACTTCATAATAGCTGACTCAGGAACGATGAATCATCATATTTACAAAAACAAGAGAGGTCGAGTTCATACCAGCTTTTCTCATCCCAATAATTCCATCATATATCGTCATTATTGCCTTTCACTCACACGACCGAACGATGCGTTATAATAATAAGAGTGCACGTGCATTGGACTAAGCTGGGATCTGCAAGCATTCAACTCAAGAGAGAAGACAAGTAATATGGGCTCTAAATTAAATAAACAATCATGCATATAAGAGCCACTAAGCATTTTCAATATGGTCTTCTTGACCCCCAAAGGAAAGAAAAGAAAATAAAACTATTTACATGGGAAAGCTCCCAACAAGTAAAAGAAGAACGAGAAATATTTTTGGGTTTTCATTTTAATTCCTACTATAAGCAATGAAATTAAACTAACTAAATTTTTTTGGTTTTTTTCTTAAGGTTTATCAAACACACAAGAAGAAAACTAGAAAAAGAAATTTAAACTAGCATGGATAATACGATGAAAGAGTATGAGCACCGACGACTAGTGTGTGAACATGAATGTAAAGTCGGTGAGAAATACGTACTCCCCCAAGCTTAGGCCTTTGGCCTAAGTTGGTTTAATACCAAGGACCGCCGCTACTCTCCCCGATGTAATAGGAGATGTAATTAGGATACCACTGGCTGGTCATCTCCGGATCCCACTGGACAGATGATGCACGATAAGGGTCCAGCTCAGGTCCTGGTTCAGGTTCAGGTTGTGGAGTAAAAGCTTGAGCTCGATGATTGTTCACCGCCTCCGGTGTGACGAGAAAATTTTCTGCAAGCAAATAAAACAACAAAGGCACAGGCAAAATAATAATCTCAAACTGTTTCTTATTGAATCTAAGTTTATACAAGAGCATCCTATCTTCGTTGTCAACAATAAACTTGTGTGCTACCATGCTCTTGTAATCTAAAATGTGAGGAGGCAATATTGTCTCCTTTTCCTCATGGTGCCTAATGGGTATCTGAAAATTTCTAGCAAGACGTGCAACATAGATACCTCCAAATATGGGACCTTTTGTACGGTTCAGGGCTAGTCGTTTAGCAACGACGACACCCATATTAAAAGTATTGTCCCCAAGCAAAGCATGTTGAATAATGATAATATCAAGAACGCTCAAATTCCCACTATTTCCATGACCAATCAAGCATCTACTAGCAAATATAGCAAAATAGCGTAAAACAGGAAAGTGTATGCTAGAGACCTTCACCTCGGAGCCCTTCTTTGGCTCCTCTACAGCTATAGTATTAACAAAGACACCCACATCTTCACGATGGGGTTCATCTAATTCTCCCTCATAAGGTATCCTACATATCACGCAAAAATGACGTAACGACATTTCTTTGAATTCATCATATAAATGAAATGATACTGCAGGCAGTGATTTCTTAGGATAATAATAGAAGTTTTGCATGAAAGTATTGGTAAGTAAGAGATACTGATCAATTCGGTCGTTGATGAAACCGGTGAGGCATGCAGTCTCGATTAAAGCATAAAAGTCTTCATGGATTCCGGCTTCTTTCAAGAAATCCTCGCATGGCCATTCACACGACCGTACTTCCGCTAAGCGAGGAAGATTATACTTGGCTTTTTCCTTCTCTTTGGCTTGTTTTTCCTTAGAGCTTTGGCTAGAAGAGCCTTTAAAGAGCCTCCTTAACATTTTCTGAAAATTTCTGAAATTTTATTAACTTCAAAATAAAAGTGAACAAGACTAAGCAAGATTGATAGCAACTACTCCTACAAGTGCCTAGAGCCCATATCATGCATTGGAATTGCTTGGGACCTCAAAAATTTAACATGCAAGCTGAAGAACATAGTCACCTAAGCAGCAAAAATTTGCAATGAATAAAGCACTAGAACAAAAACTAGATGGACCAATGGAGGAGTCACATACCAAGCAACAATCTCCCAAAGCAGTTTTGTGAATGGAGCTTTGAGCTAAGAGATCGAAAATCGCAGCAAAATGAGCTAGAACTCGTGCTTGAGCTGGATGGGAATTTTTCTGGGTAGAAGATGAAGTGTGTGGGTGCTGGCATAAGTGGAGGGGAGCCACCAGGGGCCCACGAGACAGGGGGCATGCCCTATAGGGGGGGGGGGCCCTCCTCTCTCGTGGCCTGGTGCTTGCCCCTCATGTAGTGTTTTCAGTGCCTAAAATCCTCAAATATTCTAGAAAAATCATACTAAATTTGCAGGGCATTTGGAGCACTTTTATTTTCGGACTATTTTTTAATGCACGGATAATTCAGAAAATAGACACATAATACTATTTTTGCTTTATTTATTCTAAATAACAGAAAGTGAAAAGAGGGTACAGAAGGTTGTGCCTTCTAGTTTCATCCATCTCGTGATCATCAAAATGAACCCACTAACAAGGTTGATCAAGTCTTGTTAACAAACTCATTCCGGATAACATGGAACCGGAGAAATTTCGAATACCACTAAGTTACCTCAACGGGGATATGAAAATCCCCAACAATAAGAATATCATACTTTTCCTTGACAGTAGGGAGAGGAAATTCAAAACCTCCAAAAATGATAGTTGGAACTTTTTCAATAGAATTGATGCTATGAACTTGAGATTGTTTCCTCGGAAAGTGTACCGTATGCTCATTACCATTAACATGAAAAGTGACATTGCCTTTGTTGCAATCAATAACAGCCCCTGCAGTATTAAGAAAAGTTCTACCAAGGATAATAGACATACTATCGTCCTTGAGAATATCAAGAATAACAAAGTCTGTTAAGATAGTGACATTTGCAACCACAACAGGCACATCCTCACAAATACCAACAGGTATAGCAGTTGATTTATCAGCCATTTGCAAAGATATTTCAGTAGGTGTCAACTTATTCAATTCAAGTCTATGATATAAAGAGAGAGGCATAACACTAACACCGGCTCCAAGATCACATAAAGGAGTTCTGACATAATTTGTTTTAATGGAGCATGGTATAGTTGGAACACCCGGATCTCCAAGTTTCTTTGGTATTCCACCCTTAAAAGTGTAATTAGCAAGCATGGTGGAAATTTGAGCTTCCGGTATCTTTCTTTTATTTGTGATGATATCCTTCATATACTTAGCATAAGGATTTACTTTAAGCATATCAGTTAAGCGCATACGTAAGAAAATAGGTCTAATCATTTCAGCAAAGCGCTCAAAATCCTCATCATCCTTCGACTTGGATGGTTTAGGAGGAAAGGGCATGGGTTTCTGAACCCATGGTTCTCTTTCTTTACCGTGCTTCCTAGCAACAAAATCTCCCTTATCATAACGTTGATTCTTTGATTGTGGGTTATCAAGATCAACAACAGGTTCAATCTCTACATCATTATCTTTGCTAGGTTGAGCATCAATATGAACATTGTCATTAACATTATCACTAGGTTCATGTTCATCACCTGATTGTGTTTCAGCATCAGAAATAGAAATATCATTGGGATTCTCAGGTGTGTCTACAGTAGGTTCACTAGAAGCATGCAAGGTTATATCATCTTTCTTCTTCTTCTTAGAAGAACTAGGTGCCTCTAAATTATTTCTCTGAGAATCTTGCTCGATTCTCTTAGGCTGGCCTTCAGGATACAAAGGTTCTTGAGTCATTCTACCAGTTCTAGTAGCCACTCTAACGGCCAAATCATTTTTATTATTCAATTCATCAAGCAAATCATTTTGAGCTTTGAGTACTTTCTCAGCTTGAGTAGCAACCATAGAAGCATATTTGCTAACGCGGTGAAGTTCATCTTTAACTCTAGCCAGATTATCACCTATGCGTCCTATCTCGAAAGCATTATTCTTTAACTCTCTACCAACATAAGCATTAAAACTTTCTTGTCTAGCCATAAAGTCATCAAATTCATCTAAGCATGGGCTATGAAATTTAGTAGAGGGTATTTCAACTTTATCATATCTATAGAGAGAATTTACCTTTACTACCTGTGTCGGGTTATCAAGACAATGTGGTTCTTCAGGCGGTAAATTAAGACCATGTATTTCTTCAATAGGTGGTAAATTCTTAACATCTTCAGCTTTAATACCTTTTTCTTTCATTGACTTCTTTGCCTCTTGCATATCTTCAGGACTGAGAAATAAAACACCTCTCTTCTTCGGAGTGGGTTTAGGAATAGGCTCAGGAGTTGGCTCAATTGGTTCAGGAATTACTTCAGGAACTGGCTCAGGAAGAGTCCAATTATTTTCATTAGTCAACATATTATTCAATAATATTTCAGCTTCGTCGACTGTTCTTTCCCTGAAAACACAACCAGCACAACTATCCAAGTAGTCCTTGGAAGCATCGGTTAGTCCATTATAAAAGATATCAAGTATTTCATTTTTCTTAAGAGGATGATCGGGCAAAGCATTAAGTAACCGGAGAAGCCTCCCCCAAGCTTGTGGGAGACTCTCTTCTTTGATTTGCACAAAATTATATATTTCCCACAAGGCAGCTTGTTTCTTATGAGCAGGGAAATATTTAGCAGAGAAGTAATAAATCATATCCTGGGGACTACGCACACAACCAGGAGCAAGAGAATTATACCAAGTCTTAGCATCACCCTTTAATGAGAACGGAAATATCTTAAGGATATATAAATAGCGAGACTTCTCATCATGAGTGAACAGGGTGGCTATATCATTCAACTTGGTAAGATGTGCCACAACAGTTTCAGATTCAAGGCCATAAAAGGATCAGATTCAACTAAAGTAATAATATCAGGATCAACAAAGAATTCATAATCCTTATCAGTAACACAGATAGGTGAAGTAGCAAAAGCAGGATCAGGTTTCATTCTAGCATTAAGAGACTGCTGCTTCCATTTAGCTAATAATTTCTTAAGATCATTTCTATCATTGCAAGCAAGAATTTCCATAGCAGCTGCTTCATTCATAACATAACCCTTAGGAACAACAGGTAATACATAATCATTGGGGGAACGTTCATCATCACTATCATCAATAATAGGTTCTTCAATATTTTCATTCCGCCTAACTCTAGCAAGTTGTTCATCAAGAAATTCACCTAATGGCAAAGTAGTATCATGCACAGAAGTAGTTTCATCGTGCATAGCAGAAGTGGCATCATCAATAACATACGACATATCAGAATTCATAGCAGTAGCAGGTTTAGGTGTCGCAAGCCTACTAATAACGGAAGGAGAATCTAGTGCAGAGCTAGATGGCAGTTCCTTACCTCCCCTCGTAGTTGAGGGCAAAATCTTGGTCTTAGCGTCTTTCAAGTTCTTCATAGTGATCAACAGATATAAATCCCAAGTGACTCAGAGAATAGAGCTATGCTCCCCAGCAACGGCGCCAGAAATTAGTCTTGATAACCCACAAGTGTAGGGGATCGCAACAGCTTTCGAGGGTGAAGTACAACCCAAATTTATTGATTGGACACAAGGGGAGCCAAAGAATATTCTTGAGTATTAGCAGTTGAGTTGTCAATTCAACCACACCTAGATAACTTAGTATCTGCAGCAAGGTATTTAGTAGCAAAAGTAGTATGATAATAATGGTAACAGTAGCAACAGTAAAGATAAATGTTTTTGGGTTTTTGTAGTAGTTGTAACAGTAGCAACGGAAAAGTAAATAAGCGGAGAACAATATGTGAAAAGCTCATAGGCAATGGATCAGTGATGGATAATTATGCCGGATGCGATTCCTCATGCAATAGTTATAACATAGGGTGATATAGAACTAGCTCCAATTCATCAATATAATGTAGGCATGTATTCCGTAAATAGTCATACATGCTTATGGAAAAGAAATTGTATGACGTCTTTTGTCCTACCCTCCAGTTGCAGCGGGGTCCTAGCAGAAACTAAGGGATATTAAGGCCTCCTTTTAATAGAGAACCAGACCAAAGCATTAACACGTAGTGAATACATGAACTCCTCAGACTACGGTCATCACCGAGAAGTATCCCGATTATTGTCACTTCGGGGTTGTCGGATCATAACACATAATAGGTGACTATAGACTTGCAAGATAGGATCAAGAACACACATATATTCATGAAAACATAATATGTTCAGATATGAAATAATGGCACTCGGGCCCTAGTGACAAGCATTAAGCATAGCAAAGTCATAGCAACATCAATCTCAGAACATAGTGGATACTAGGGATCAAACCCTAACAAAAACTAACTTGATTACATGGTGAATCTCATCCAACCCATCACCGTCCAGCAAGCCTATGATGGAATTACTCACGCACGGCGGTGAGCATCATGAAATTGGTGATGGAGGATGGTTGATGATGACGAAGGCGACGAATCCCCCTCTCCGGAGCCCAGAACGGACTCTAGATCAGCCCTCCCGATAGAGATTAGGGCTTGGCGGCGGCTCCGTGTCGTAAAACATGATAAAACTTTCTCTCTGATTTTTTTCTCCCCGAGAGGGAATATATGGAGTTGGAGTTGAGGTCGGAGGAGGTCCAGGGGGCCCACGAGATAGGAGGCCGCGCCCTAGGGGGGGGCTATCTCGTGGAGGGGCTGTGGCCCCCCTGGCATTAATTCTTTCACCAAAAATTCTTATTAATTCCAAAAAGTGCCTCTGTGGATTTCGAGGACATTCCGAGAACTTTTCTTTTCTACACATAAAACAACATCATGGCAGTTCTGCTGAAAACAACGTCAGTCCGGGTGAGTTTCATTCAAATCATGCAAGTTAGAGTCCAAAACAAGGGCAAAAGTGTTTGGAAAAGTAGATACGTTGGAGACGTATCACGGGCGGCGAGAGCAGCCCGACGCTCGGCACGAGCTCGGCGAGCGTCAGCCATGGATGCGACGAACAATCGAACGCGGGACAGTGGAAGAAAGACTCCGGCACACCCTTACCTGGCGCGCCAAATGTCGGATATCGGGTTCTGGCAAAACCCTTAAGATTTGAACTCTGGGGTGCGCGCAAAGATCTTTCCCCTACCAATCTACGTCCCAACGCCTCGCTATGGATATAAGCTACACGATGAACAACACAAGGGACGCAAGGTTTATACTAGTTCGGGCCACCATTGTGGTGTAATACCCTACCCTAGTTTGTGGTGTGGTGGATTGCCTGAGGGGTTGATGATGAACAGTACATGGGGAAGAACTGCCTCGTGAGGGGAGGAGTTCTTGTGCTGGTGTGGGTGGTTCTGGCTAAGGTTTGATTGGTCGATCCCCTTGCCTTGAGAGTGGCTAGTCCTATTTATAGAGGCACTGGTCCTCTTCCCAAATATTGAGCGGGAAGGGAGCCAACAACGGCCATTTTGAAGGGGAACATCTAGTACAACTTATCCTGACTAAAGTTGGTCTTTGGCTGCCAAAGGCACTGGCGATGACGCCGTCTTGGGCTCCACGGTGACCTTCGTCTGGCCGTCCTACTGGTCCTGGTCTTGTTGCACTGATATGGAAACCTTTGCTTGATGCCTCGGTACTCCGCACCTGCACTTGCCCCCTTTGCACCGAAGAGGGAACAAGGACACTGGACAGGCCGGCGCCCGCCTGGTCTCGATCATCATGGCTTACGTCATGAGCACCTTGTGAGGTACCCCTGCCTTGATTTCTCTGCCTCCTCGCGAGCCTGCCTGGTGAGGCCGTTCCCGCGGAAGCCTTGCGTCATCCGCCCAGCGAGGCTTGGCCCCTCGCGAGGGTCTTGAGCCTGAGTTGATGAAGATGGGCCGTGTTGGGCCACTCCTTGAGCCACGCCACAGACCATAGGCAGGCAAGTCTGGGAACCCTCGTTCCCAGAATGCCGCCAGCCACCCGCAAGGCGTTTCCGGTGTTCGCGCCTGTTCAATGACGGAGACGTGTGACTGGATGGGATGGGACAGATATCTACACACCCATTCAATGCCGTTGTCCGTCCGTCTGCCGCCATATAGCAGGCTCGCCGGTCGAGAAACCCACTCCAGCGCCGCGCATTGACGCACCCGAACGCCTCGCCTCACCGGAATCCGCTATATTAAGGCGGCCAAACCTGACTAACTCCACACCACAACACAAGCCCCTCCACATACTCCTCCATTTCATTGCATCCGCCATGACCGCCAGCGGGGAAGCACTATGGGACCGTCTGTCACTGGAGATGAAGCACGCGGTGGCTGTGCTTGCCGCCGCCTGACATAGCCGTCGTGCCAGGAAGATCGAGGCTGACTTGGTGGCCAGCTCGCCCGAGGTCTCGGACGACACCATGATGGAGACGGGCTTCAAGGACTCTGCCCCGGCTCCCGTGCCTCCTGTGCATGCTGGCTTCACCATGGAGCAGACGGAGGTGTAGTTCAACGCTGCAATGGCGGAGGTGCAGCCTTCGCCTTTGTCGGTGTTCCAGCAGGCGCAGGAGGAACGGCGGTACAACATGTTCCTCATGAAGTAGCACCGGCTGGCTGAGGGCCGGATCTACGGTGAGCACGCGAGCGAGGAGGCCGTGGCGGCCATGGCCACGGCGAACCCAAATTTCATCATGGAGCAACGTGCCATCTACTATGTCATCCATGCTCAAGTCGCCGCTCACCAGGAAGCAGCAACCATGGAAGCACAGCTGCAGGCGATCGCCGAGGAGTACATCGCCAACCGCGCCTCCTATGTACCGTTGACGAACCATCAGCCGACCCGGTGAGACGATGACAACGCGACGCCACCATTTCCCTCGTGGACCTCATGTCCACTGGCGACAGACAAGGCGCAGACTTCTCCAAGGATGAGTAGGCCACGAGATTCCGTGGGGCCTGGTATCCCATGTGGGCCGGTTCGTCTCCCGTGTTATACTCTTCCTCGCCGAAGACCGCACCTTCCCTTCATCGGTCTTATCAACGGTGCTCATGGAGATGGCGGAAGGAGGACGACACAAGCTTGGACGCCGGGAGCCGCTGGCAGAGGATAGGTTTAGGGCCGGGTCTTCTTTGTTCTAAATGTAGTTAAATCCACCGTCTTTGTATGAAATCCGTCATTACGAAATCCAGCCATGTTTGCATGAATTTCATCCGATTTGTTGAAAAAGAGTTTCAAATGTATGCGAATGGCATTGGATGTCGACCTCCCGCATCCATGTCCGCGGACTTGGTCCCCTTGTTCGTGGACGGATGCAGGAGGAAGTTTGCAGGTTGCCATTGGAGTAAGCCAGCCGCTTGTGCTTTGATACGTTACCGCCGGTTCACGACATGCACTCCTCTTCTTTCGGGGCAATGCGATTTTGTCTGGGGTCCAAATAGGTGCACCGTCAATCAAGATCATGGGTTTCTTAAAAGAAGTTAATTGTCAGGTTTCCTAAAAAATTTAATTGGCATGTCATACATATTTTAATGGTTCAATGTCAATGTCAGTATATACTTAATTTTATTTTAGTTTTTGAGAAAAAATGTTGAGCTCAAGGAAAGCCTCGAAGTAAACCTGACTTTGAACTACCAAACCCATCAGCCGGCTAGGAGTACACCCACCAACACGTTACAAACAACAGAAAAGGAAGAGAAAAAATGGGCACCCCTAAACGACAAATACAAGGTGCGAAAGCATAGCAACATACTACAAAACTAGCAGAAGCTACAACATCAAAGTCTCGACCATCATCGCTTGAGAACAAGGAAAGGCGAAGTCTTGGGGGTAAGTAAAGCTGCTGGAGGACAGACCAACCATTGTTTACACCTAGTTGACGATGTCGCGGTGCTGTCCGCCTCCACCACCGAAGAAGACCACAATCTTCTCGCCTTGAATTGGAGGGCACCACACCATCAAGAAGATGGAGAAACTGTTGGGGAACATAGTAATAATTCAAAAAAATTCCTACGTGTCACCAAGATCAATCTAGGAGATGGTAGCAACGAGAGAGAGGGAGTGCATCTTCATATCCTTGAAGATCGCTAAGAGGAAGCGTTACAAGAACGTAGTTGATGGAGTTGTACTCGCGGCGATTCAAATCGCAGAAGATCCAATCCAAGCGCCAAACGGATGGTGCCTCCATGTTCAACACACGTACAGACTGGGGACGTCTCCTCCTTCTTGATCCATCAAGGGGAGAGGAGAAGTTGAGGGAGAACTTCGACAACACGACATCATGGTGATGGAGCTCGTGGTCCTCCGGCAGAGCTTCGCTACGCTCAACGGAGGAGGAGGAGGAGTTGGAGGGGAGGGCTGCACCAGGGGCAAGGGGTGCAATTCCCATGTGCCTCCCCACTATACATAGGGGTGGAGGGGGCTGGTATCTTGCCCTCCAAGTCCATTGGAGCGTTGGCAAAGGTGGGAGAAAAGAAATCCCACCCTTTCCCTTCCCCACCGATTGTTATCCCCCTTTTTTAGGGATCTTGATCTTATCCCTTCGGGATATGATCTTATTCCTTCTAAGGGGGGGATCTTGGTGCGCCTTGACCAGGGGTGTGGGGCCTTTCCCCCACTACCCATGTTCATGTGGGTCCCCCATGCAGGTGGGCCCTGATAATCCCCAAGTGCAGGGAATCATCGTAGCAATTTCCAAAGGTGGAAGTGATAAGCATGGAGTGTCGAACCCACAAGGAGCTAAATGTAAGATCAATATTCTCTCAAGTCCTATCTGCCACTAATATAACTCTACGTACACCGAACGTTTGCTTCCAACTAGAAACAAGAAATAAAACTATGTTTTGGGTATGAAGAGGATAACTTTGTATGATATCAGAGAGCTAAAATATAAAAGTAGGTGCTGTTATCATAAATTTAGAATATATTACTAAATATTATAAATAGCGAGTGTGGAATAATGATGGGTCGGTGTGTGGAATTATCCTAGGCAATTGTTATCAAGACGGGTAATCACTATTGCAATTTCATATGAGGGAGAGGCATAAGCTAACATACTTTATCTTCTTGGATCATATGCACTTATGATTGGAACTCTAGCAAGCATCCGCAACTACTAAAGATCATTAAGGTAAAACCCAAGCATAGCATTAAAGCATCAAGTCCCCTTTATCCCATACGCAACAACCCCCTTACTCGGGTTTATGCTTCTGTCACTCAAGCAACCCACTATAAGCGAATCATGAACATATTGAAACACCCTACAGCGGGAATCCCTCATGCCTGCGGGACACGGAGGGCACAATAGGACAGCACCAAAATAAAACATACAACTCATACCAATCTAGATCATCAATCGACCTAGAGACAAAGGATATCTACTCAAAACATCATAGGATGGCGACACATCATTGGATCATAATATGTGGCATAAAGCACCATGTTCAAGTAGGGATTACAGCGGGGTGCGGGAGAGTGGACCGCGTAAAAGAGATGAGGATGGTGATGTTGATGAAGACGATCACCGCGGCGATGATTCCCCTCCCGATGGCACTCTGGCGCCACCAAGAGAGGGGAGGAGAGGTTCTCCCCATTGTGCTTCCTCCTCCATGCCCCCCTAGATGGGGAGAGGTTCCCCCTCTGGTCCTTGGCCTTCATAGCGATGATGGCCCCTCTGAGATCCTCCTCCATGGCCTCCGGTGATGATGACCCCCTCCGGCAGGGTGCCAGCGAGGGCCTAGATTGATTTATCATGGCTACAGAGGCTTGCGACGGTGGAACTTCTGATCTAGGTTATTTTCTCAAAGTTTGGGCATTTATAGGAGAGGTTGGCGTCGAGGACAAGTCATGGGGCCCCACGGGGAGTCCACGAAGCACAGGGGCGCACCCTAGGGGGGTGGCACGCCCCCACCCTCGTGGGCCTCACGGGACTCCCCTTTGGTAGATTTTTGTTCCAGTATTTTTTATATTTTCCACAAAAAATCTCCGTTGATTTTCAGCACATTTCGAGAACTTTTATTTCTGCACAAAAACAACAACACGGTAGTTGTACTAAAAACAACGTCAGTCCTGGTTAGTTCTAATCAAATCCTACCAAAATCATATAAAACTATTGTAAACATGGCATGAATAATTCATAAATTATATATACGTTGGAGATGTATCAGGACCCACTCCGGAACCTTCTAGAACCTTCCCGGTACAATACCGAAAAATCTCGAACATTTTCCGGTGGCCAAAATAGGCCTTCCCATATATAAATCTCTACCTCCGGACCATTCCGGAACTCCTCGTGACGTCTGGGATCTCATCCGAGACTCCGAACAACTTTCAGTAACCACATACAACTCTAGCATCACCGAACCTTAAGTGTGTAGACCCTATGGGTTCGGGAACCATGCAGACATCACCGAGATGGCTCTCCGGCAAATAACCAATAGCGGAATCTGGATACCCATATTGGCTCCCACATGGTCCATGATGATCTAATCGGATGAACCACGATGTCAGGGATGCAATCAATCCCATATATAATTCCCTTTGTCCATCGGTATGTTACTTGCCCGAGATTCGATCGTCGGTATCCCTATACCTTGTTCAATCTCGTTACTGGCAAGTCTCTTTACTCGTTCCGTAACGCATGATCCTGTTTCTAACTCATTAGTCACATTGAGGTCATTATGATGATGCATTACCGAGTGGGCCCAGAGATACCTGTCCGCCATACGCAGTGACAAATCCCAGTTTCGATTCGTGCCAACCCAATGAACACTTTTGGAGATACCTGTAGTGCACCTTTATAGCCACCCAGTTACGTTGTGACGCTTGATACACCCAAAGCATTCCTATGGTATCCAGGAGTTGCACAATCTCATGTTCTAAGGAAATGATGCTTGACATTAGAAAAGCTCTAGCAAACGAACTACGCGATCTTGTGCTATGCTTAGGATTGGGTCTTGTGCATCACATCATTCTCATAATGATGTGATCATGTTATCAACGACATCCAATGTCCATGGTCAGGAAACCACAACCATCTATTAATCAACGAGCTAGTCAACTAGAGGCTCATTAGGGACATGTTGTAGTCTATGCATTCACACATGTATTACGGTTTCCAGTTAATACAATTATAGCATGAACAATAGACAATTATCATGAACAAGGAAATATAATAATAACTATTTTATTATTGCCTCTAGGGCATATTTCCAACAGTCTCCCACTTGCACTAGAGTCAATAATCTAGTTACATTGTGATGAATAGAACACCCGTAGAGTTCTGATGCTAATCATGTTTTGCTCATGGAAGAGGTTTAGTCAACGGATCTGCGACATTCAGATCCGTGTGCACTTTACAAATATCTATGTCTCCATCTTGAATATATTCACGAATGGAGTTGAAGCGACGCTTGATGTGCCTGGTCTTCTTGTGAAACCTGGGCTCCTTGGCAAGGGCAATAGCTCCAGTATTGTCACAGAAGAGAGTCATCGGGCCCGACGCATTGGGAATCACTCCTAGGTCAGTAATAAACTCCTTCATCTAGATTGCTTCTTGTGCTGCTTCTGAAGCAGCTATGTACTCCGCTTCACATGTAGATCCCGCCACGACGCTTTGCTTGCAACTACACCAGCTGACTGTCCCACCATTGAAAATATACATGCATCTGATTTGTGACTTGGAGTCATTTGGATCTGTGTCAAAGCTAGCATCGACGTAACCCTTTACGACGAGCTCTTCGGCACCTCCATAAATGAGAAACATATCCTTAGTACTTCTCAGGTACTTCAAGATATTCTTGACCGCTGTCTAGTGTTCCATTCTAGGATCACTTTGGTACCTCCCTACCAAACTTATGGCAAGGTTCACATCAGGTCTGATACACATCATGGCATACATAATAGAGCCTATGGCTGAGGCATAGGGGATGACACTCATCTTTTCTCTATCTTTTGCCGAGGTCGGGCATTGAGCTGTGCTCAATTTCACACCTTGCAATACAGGCAAGAACCCCTTCTTGGACTGAGGTCCTTCATCGAAAAACACTTATTCAAGTAGGCCTTTATGCTTTCCAAAAAGTTCTATATCATTTCCCATCAACAGTATGACATCCACATATAATATGAGAAATGCTATAGAGCTCCCACTCACTTTCTTGTAAATACAGGCTTCTCCATAAGTCTGTATAAACCCAAACGCTTTGATCATTTCATCAAAGCGAATGTTCCAACTCCGAGATGCTTGCACCAGCCCATAGATGGAGCGCTGGAGCTTGCATACTTTGTCAGCATTCTTAGGATCGACAAAACCTTCTGGCTGCATCATATACATTTCTTCCTTAAGGAAACTGTTAAGGAATGCCGTTTTGACGTTCATTTGCCAGTGGCAATTGCTAACATGATTTGGATAGACTTCACCTTCGCTACGAGTGAGAAGGTCTCATCATAGTCAACCCCTTGAACTTGTCGATAACCCTTAGAGACAAGGTGAGCCTTATAGATGGTCACATTACCATCCGCGTTAGTCTTCTTCTTAAAGATCCACTTATTCTCTATGGCTTGTTGATCACCGAGCAAGTCCATCAAAGTCCATACTTTGTTTTCATACATGGATCCTATCTCGGATTTCATGGCTTCAAGCCATTTGTTGGAATCCGGGCCCGCCATTGCTTCTTCATAGTTCAAAGGTTCACCGTTGTCTAACAACATGATTTCCAGGACAGGGTTGCTGTACCACTCTGGTGCAGAACGCGTCCTTGTGGACCTATGAAGTTCAGTAGTAACTTGATCCGAAGTTTCATGATCATCATCATTAACTTCCTCTCTAGTCGGTGTAGGCACCACAGAAAGATCTTCCTGTGCCGCGCTACTCTCTGGTTCAAGAAGGGGTAGCTCATCAAGTTCTACTTTCCTCCCACTTACTTCTTTTGAGAGAAACTCTTTCTCCAGAAAGGATCCATTCTTGACAACAAATATCTTGCCTTCGGATCTGAGGTAGAAGGTATACCCAATAGTTTCCTTAGGGTATCCTATGAAGACACATTTTTCTGATTTGGGTTCGAGCTTTTCAGGTTGAAGTTTCTTGACATAAGCATTACATCCCCAAACTTTCTGAAATGATAGCTTAGGTTTCTTACCAAACCATAATTCATAGGGTGTCGTCTCAACAGATTTAGACAGTGCCCTATTTGAAGTGAATGTGGCATTCTCTAAAGCATAACCCCAAAATGATAGCGGTAGATCAGTAGGAGACATCATAGATCGCACCATATCCAATAGAGTGCGATTACGACATTCGGACACACCATTACACTGAGGTGTTTCAGGCAGCGTGAGTTCTAAAACAATTCCACATTTTCTTAAGTGCGTGCCAAACTCGTGACTCAAATATTCTCCTCCATGATCTGATCGTAAGAACTTTATTTTCCTGTCATGTTGATTCTCTACCTCACTCTGAAACTCCTTGAACTTTTGAAAGGTCTCAGACTTGTGTTTCATTAAGTAGAGTAGTATACATACCCGTATCTACTTAAGTCATCAGTGAGGGTGGGGACATAACGATAGCCACCGCGAGCCTCAATGCTCATTGGATCGCATACATTAGTATGTATTATTTCCAATAAGTTGGTTGCTCGCTCCATTGTTTCGGAGACGGAGTCTTGGTCATTTTACCCACGAGGCATGGTTCGCACGTGTCAAATGATTCATAATCAAGAGACTCCAAAAGTCCACCTGCATGGAGTTTCTTCATGTGTTTGATACCAATGTGACCAAGGTGGCAGTGCCACAAGTATGTGGGACTATCGTTATCAACCTTACATATTTTGGCATTCACACTATGAATATGTGTAACATCATGTTTGAGATTCAATAAAAATTAACCATTGACCAGCGGGGCATGACCATAAAACAGATCTGTCATATAAATAGAACACCATTATTCTCAGATTTAAATGAGTAGTCATCTCGCACTAAACAAGATCCAGATACGATGTTCATGATCAAAGCTGGTACTAAATAACAATTATTGAGGTTTAAAACTAATCCCGAAGGTAGATGTAGAGGCAGCGTGCTGATGACGATCACATCGACCTTGGAACCATTCCTGATGCGCATCGTCACCTCGTCCTTCGTCAGTCTTCGCTCATTCCGCAGCTCATTTGGTGTTGCCGGCCTTCTTATCCGCTAAGTACTTGGGGCAGTTCCGCTTCCAGTGACCATTTCCCTTGCAATAAAAGCACTCAGTCTCAGGCTTGGGTCCATTCTTTGGCTTCTTCTTCCCGGCAACTGACTTATTGGGCGCGACAATTCCCTTGCCATCCTACTTGAAGTTCTTCTTTCCCTTGCCTTTCTTGAAACTAGTGGTCTTATTCACCATCAACACTTGATGTTCCTTTTTGATTTCCACCTCCGCTGATTTCAGCATTGAATATAACTCAGGAATGGACTTCTCCATCCCTTGCATATTGTAGTTCATAACAAAGATCTTGTAGCTAGGTGGAAGCGACTGGAGGATTCTGTCAATGACCAAGTCATCTGGAAGATTAACTCCCAGTTGAGACAAGCGGTTGTGCAACCTAGACATTTTGAGTATATGATCGCTAACAGAACTATTTTCCTCCATCTTACAACTGTAAAACTTGCCGGAAACTTCATATCTCTCGACCCAGCATCAGCTTGGAAAACCATTTTCAGCTCTTGGAACATCTCATATGCTCTGTGTTGCTCAAAACGCTTTTGGTGCCCCGGTTCTAAGTTGCAAAGCATGTCGCACTGAACCAGGGAGTAATCATCACTACGTGACTGCCAAAGCGTTCATAACGTCTTGAGTTGCTGGGAAAATGGGTGCGTCACCTAGCGGTGCTTCAAGGACATATGCTTCCTTGGCAGCTATGAGGATGATCGTCAAGTTACGGACCCAATCCGTATAGTTGCTACAATCGTCTTTCAGCTTGGTTTTCTCTAGGAACGCGTTGAAGTTGAGGGCAACATTAGCGTGGGCCATTGGATCTATAGGATAGATTGTAAAGACAATTTTAGACTAAGTTCATGATAATTAAGTTAATCTAATCAAATTATTTAATGAACTCCCACTCAGATAGACATCCCTCTAGTCATCTAAGTGATACATGATGCAATTCGACTAGGCCATGTCCGATCATCACGTGAGACAGAATAGTCATCAACGGTGAACATGTCCATGTTGATCACATCTACCATTCGACTCATGTTTGACCTTTCGGTCTCTCGTGTTCCAAGGCCATGCCTGTACATGCTAGGCTCGTCAAGTCAACCTAAGTGTTTTGCATGTATAAATCTGGCTTACATCCGTTGTATGCGAACATTAGAATCTATCACACCCGATCATCACGTGGTGCTTCGAAACAACGAACTTTCGCAACGGTGCATAGTTAGGGGGAAAATTTTCTTGAAATTGTAGTGATGGATCATCTTATTTATGCTACCTTCGTTCTAAGCAAATAAGATGTAAACATTACAAATATCGCATGCAAATCATAAAGTGACATGATATGGCCAGTATCATCTTGCGCCTTTGATCTCCATGTTTGAGGCGCAGCATGATTATCATCGTCACCGGCATGACACCATGATCTCCATCATTGTGTCTTCATGAAGTTGTCTCGCCAACTATTACTTCTACTACTATGGCTAAAGGTTAGCAATAAGTAAAGTAATTGCATGGCGTTTATATTGACTCGTAGGTCATACAATAAATTAAGACAACTCCTATGGCTCCTGCTGGTTGTCATACTCGTCGACATGCAAGTCGTGAATCCTATTGCAAGAACATGATCAATCTCATACATCACATATCATTCATCACATTCTTTTGGCCATATCACATCACATAGCATACCCTGCAAAAACAAGTTAAACGTCCTCTAATTGTTGTTGCATGTTTTACGTGGCTGCTATGGGTTTCTAGCAAGAACGTTTCTTACCTACGCAAAAGCCACAACGGTGATATGCCAATTGCTATTTACCCTTCATAAGGACCCTCTTCATCGAATCCGATCCGACTAAAGTAGGAGAGATAAACACCCGCTAGCCACCTTATGCTACAAGTGCATGTCAGCCGGTGGAACCTGTCTCACGTAAGTGTACGTGTAAGGTCGGACCGGGCCGCTTCATCCCACAATGCCGACGAATCAAGATAAGACTAGTAACGGTAAGCAAATTAACCAAATCATCGCCCACAATTACTTGTGTTCTACTCGTGCATAGAATCTACGCATAGACCTAGCTCTGATACCACTTTTGGGGAATGTAGTAATAATTCAAAAAAATTCCTACATGTCACCAAGATCAATCTAGGAGATACTAGCAACGAGAGAGAGGGAGTGCATCTTCATACTCTTGAAGATCGCTAAGAGGAAGCGTTACAAGAACGCGGTTGATGGAGTTGTACTGGCAGCGATTCAAATCACGGAAGATCCAGTCCAAGCGTCGAATGGACGGCGCTCTGCATTCAACACATGTACAGCCCGGGGATGTCTCCTCCTTCTTGATCCAGCAAGGGGAGAGGAGAAGTTGAGGGAGAACTCTAGCAGCACGATAGCGTGGTGGTGGAGCTTGTGGTTCTCTGGCAGAGCTTCACTACGCCCAACGGAGGAGGAGGAGGAGGAGTTGGAGGGGGAGGGCTGCGCCAGGGGCAAGGGGTGCAGCTCCCATTGGGGCGTTGGCAAAGGTGGGAGGAAAGAAATCCCATCCTTTCCCTTCCCCATCGATTGTTATCCCCCTTTTTTAGAGTCTTGATCTTATCCATTCGAGATATGATCTTATTCCTTCTAAGGGGGGATCTTGGCGCGCCTTGACCCAGGGGTGTGGGGCCTTTCCCCCACTACCCATGTTCATGTGGGTCCCCCATGCAGGTGGGCCCCACTCTGGAACCTTCTAGAACCTTCCCGGTACAATACCGAAAAATCCCGAACATTTTCCGGTGGCCAAAATAGGACTTACCATATATAAATCTTTTCCTCTGGACCATTCCGGAACTCCTCGTGATGTCCAGGATGTCATACAGGACTCCAAAAAACTTTCGGTAACCACATACAATTCTCATTACAACTCTAGCGTCACCGAACCTAAAGTGTGTAGACCCTACGGGTTCGGGAACCATGCAGACATGACCGCGATGCCTCTCCGTCCAATAACCAATAGCGGGATCTGGATACCCATATTGGATCCCACATTTTCCATGATGATCTCACCGGATGAACCACGATGTCTGGGATTCAATCAGTCCCATATATAATTCCCTTTGTCCATCGGTATGTTACTTGCCCGAGATTCGGTCATCGGTATCCCTATACCTTGTTCAATCTCATTATCGGCAAGTCTCTTTACTCGTTCCATAATGCATGATCCCATGGCTAACTCATTATTCACATTGATCTCATTATGATGATGCATTACCGAGTTGGCCCAGAGATACCTCTCCGTCATACAGAGTGACAAATCCTAGTCTTGATTCTTGCCAACCCAACAGACACTTTTAGAGATACCTGTAGTGCACCTTTATAGCAACCCAGTTACGTTGTGATGTTTGATACACCCAAAGCATTCCTATGGTATCCGGGAGTTGCACAATCTCATGGTCTAAGGAAATGATACTTGACATTAGAAAAGCTCTAGCAAACAAACTACGCGATCTTGTGCTATGCTTAGGATTGCGTCTTGTCCATCACATCATTCTCCTAATGATGTGATCCCGTTATCAACAACATCCAATGTCCATGGTCAGGAAACCACAACCATCTATTGATCAACGAGCTAGTCAACTAGAGGTTCACTAGGGACATGTTGTAGTCTATGCATTCACACATGTATTTCGGTTTCCGGTTAATACTATTATAGCATGAACAATAGACAATTATCATGAACAAGGAAATATGATAGTAACTATTTTATTATTGACTCTAGGGCATATTTCCAACAGAAACCCCCCAAGAGAAAAAAATGGACACAACATGCCCAATCAATGGCGTGCAATACCAAATATGGCCACCTCACCACAAGGAGAGCCCAAGGAGAATCACTGGCGCCAATAGCACGAACCAGACAATGGGCACAATAATTGGACAAAGTTGCCATCAAAGGCGTGACCTGAAAGATGCGTCACACAACCCCGGGACCAAGTCAGAGCTCAGCGAGACCCCTGTCTCTCAACATCACCATCCCATTGCAGTTGCCACAGAGGGGACCCCAATCCCCTTTCTCCATGGCTCAAGGGCACCGCACCGCAGGATTCATTGGATTGCATGGGGAGAGAGCAAATCAACCTCAAGAAGACTCCAGACCTACCTAGAGCTATGTCACTACCGAAGAGAAAACAGGCCGCCACCAGGAACAATTCGAGCTCACTGTGCACACCCTTCATCTCAATTCCCAGTATGGCGCCTCCAAGGAGGTGACGACGCCGTGGCGCCATTGCCACCCATTCACGAGGAATTAGGGTTTTCACTCGGGCATAAAGGTAGGAATGAGAGGGGGAGTTGTACCTCGCCGTAGCCACAATGGAGGAGAAAGGTGCATGGAGCGACATCTATTTCGTGGTCGCCATCGTCAGTCAAGTGTTTCCCCCGAATAACCTCCCACCCATGCACCAAACAGGCTAGCCATCAGCACTACCTAGTGCGGACGCCAGAGATCAAGGTCGGGTGGTGATGTGCACCACACGCCAGAACGACCCACCTCTGATCTGGTGAGAGGGGCACTAGGGATCTCTTCACACAAAATTTGTTGCCCACCAAGGCCTCACTGCTCGTACAACCAAGGATGCTTGGCCGATCGCACTTACGAATGTCCACCTCTCCCAGAAGGACCACACCCACACTGCACAAGGCCGCCACCACAGATTCTTGCCCTCACTCACAAAAGAGGAGAAGATGAAAGACCTTGATGCCACCCTCCTTGGCAAAAGCGTGGTGAACCAACGGCTGCCTCTTGCGGTTGTGGGGGGCGGGGAGGAATATGTCCCCAATGTATTTATAATTTTTGATTGTTTCATGATATTATATTATCAAACATGGATGCTTTATTTGCAATTTTGTAACATTTTTTTGGAACTAACCTATTAACCCAGTGCCCAGTGCCAGTTATTGCTTGTTGCATGTTTCCTGTTTTCAGGAAATCAATACCAAATGAAGTCCAAACACGATAAAACTTTATAGTTATTTTTTCAGGACCAGAAGGGACCCAAGGAGCTTCGGAAGGAGGCTAGAGGAGATCTGAGACCAACACAAGCTCACACGACGCGCCCCCAGGGTGCGCCACCTTAGCTTGTGGGACCCACGCAACTTAGTTTGACCAAATTCCAACTCCATAAATTCCAATAAATCCTGAAACCAATATAGATCCGACCGAAACAATTTATATGCCGCCGCAAGCTTCAGTTCTTCTGCGATCTCATCTGGAGACCTTTTTTGGTACTCTGCCAGAGGGGGAATCGATCATGGAGGGCTTCTACATCAACCTTGCTACCTTCCGATGATGTGTGAGTAGTTTACCACATACCTACATGTCCATATCCAGTAGCTAGATGGTTTCTTCTCTCTCTTTGATCTTCAATACAAAGTTCTCTATGATCTTCATGGAGATCGATTCGATGTAATCTTCTTTTGTCGTGTGTTTGTTGGGATCTGGTGAATTGTTGGTTTATGATTGGAATATTCATTGAAAGTGATTGAATCTTTTCTGAACTTTATTATGCATGATTGTTATAGCTTTGTATTTCTCTATGATCTATCTATTTGGTTTGGCCAACTAGATTGGTTTATCTTCAGTGGGAGAGATGCTTTGTGATGGATTCAATCTTGTAGTGTCCTCACTGATGACTATAGGGGTAGCGAGTCATGTATTGTATTGTTGCCATTAATGGTAAAACGACGGGGTTTAATCATATTGCTTGAGTTTATTCTGTCTAAATTATGTCATCTTGCTTAAAGCGTTGCTCTGTTTGTCATGAACTTAATACTATAGATGAATGTTGGATAGCGGTCGATTGGTAGAGACATAGTAGTAGATGCAGAATCGTTCCGTTCTACTTGTCATAGACGTAACGTATATATACCTTATCATTTCCATGAATATCATCATAACTATGCACTTTTCTATCGATTGCCTAATAGTAATTTGTCTACCCACCATATCCTATGTTTCGAGAGAGAAGCCTCTAGTGAAAACTATGGCCCTCGAGTCTACTTTTATCATATTACTAAAACAAAAAAACCGCCTGCAATTTTACTCTTTTTATTTTACATTTGAATTTATATATCTATCACTACCATATTTGACCTTGCAAGTAACGAGTTCAAGGGGATTGACAACCCTTTTGCCCAAATTGGGTGCAAGTATTTGCTCTTGTGTGTGCAAGTATTGTTCACTAGGCTTTGTGTGATTCTCCTATTGGTTTGATAACTTTGGTTCTCATTGAGGGAAATACATATCAGCTACTATATTGCTCACCATTCCTCTTCAGGGAAAATCCCAATGTAGCTCACAAGTAGCAGAAAGAATTTTTGGTGCCGTTACCGGGGAAACATCATAAAAACCTACAAGTACCTTCATTTACATTATCATTTATTTGCTCTACTTTTTATTTGCTTTTATTAGTCTCGTTACAAAAAAATTCAAAAACACAGAAATATTTTATTTAGCTTATTTGCTGCAATAATCATGTTATTAGACAAAAATAGAATATACAGAGATATAGATCCTCATCCACTTGCTAATCTTTTCAAAAATCCAATTATGATGAATCAATTTCTAGTGAGAGTGCACTTGATTATCTTTATGAAGTTTTGCTTGAAAATCACGAGTATGGAAGTGATGAAGTGATAAAACAAGTAATTTATAAAGTGATTCATGATAGCTCCTTGAATGAAAAGCATGATTGCAATGATGTTATTATAAATTCTATTAATGCCAATTCCGCTAATGATATACAAAGCTACAATCTAGGGAATGATAATTTTTTATGTCCACTACTTATTGCAATTATCATGATTGGTGTTGAGGATATAACTACTGGGTATGACTCGCCCAGGAGGTGCCGGGTCATGCCACTGGCGACTTAAAGATGAAGAGGCCTAATGAGGTCCAAGAAGATATGAAGATGGTGGTTCATCAAGCAAGCTTATTTAAGGCCCAAGACCCAGAGGCGACTTGAGGCCCAAAGGGATGAGCATCCATATGTTTAACTTGTTCTGTGAAGCAAGTGTTGTTAGAAACCGAGCCGGTCACGTTGTGTGAGCCGGCCGGGACTCTGTAAGCCGCCAGACCTCAACCTGTGTATATAAAGGTGAGACCCGACAGCGGGTTAGTGTAAGAAACAATTGATCGAGCACTAGGTCAAGCATATTCGCTCCCTGGTAATCAAAACAGAAGCAATACAATCAAAAGTAGGAGTAGGATTTTACCTCGTTGAGAGGGGCCGAACCTGGGTAAAACTCTTTGTGTTCTTTGTCTCGTTTAACCCCTTTAAGCTAACCTAGCTGCGATGGCTCCACACCTAAGTCCTTTTTCTGGGGTATCTGCCGTATTAAATCCACGGCAGTTGGCACCCATCATGGGGCCAAAGCACGGTGGTTCCGAGTTCTTGAAGGGCAGCTTCTCAGGGATCAAGGGATATGCCGTGGGCTGGATGACCAAGAGTCGTCATGGCAAAATCTACATCGATGATGCAGGATGGGTCCCGAGGCCGATTCAATTGAATACGGGTACCGGGCCCCCTTCGGTGGAATCCACGTCTTCATCGGCAAGATCGGCGAGTCGGAATCGGATTCAGACACCTGCACAGACATCATTGAGATGGCTCAGCGCGCGTGACCCGCCAAGGGTCAAGCCGCCCTAAAGTGTGCTTTTGTGGGCTTTACTCAAGGAGTGGATCTTGAAGGAGGATCTATGTGTGGTGGAGAGACGACCATCAACTCTGGTGACGAGTCCTCAACCAGCCAGACCAATTCCATGTATCAATTGCAAGATGATAGGCTTGGGGGCTGTTCTGATGGCGACAGTATTCCGTACCCCTGTGATCCACCGAACCGGGTTGTGATCTTCATGGACGGCACACAACAGGTGCAGAATTCCTCAACCCGCTAGCAATGATCTCCGGTTCAGCAGCCGCTATGCTAGCCGGGGCAGGAGGCCCTGTGCGCCCGCCGGCTCAAGTTTTATCTGAACTTTTGGAGGCTCTGGCAACTTTGCTGACGGTGGAGGTAACCTCGGCGAAGCAAGCGCAACATAAGGTGGACATTGCGAAGTTGCGTGATGAGATAGCTCAAGCCAAGGAGGATCTTAATGTTGAAAATGCCAGGATGGCAACAGAGCGAGCCGCCTTGGAGACGGAATCGCAGCGGATTCAAGAAGAAAACTTTCGCCTGAGCTTGGACCAGAACGCATCAAGCATTGTCTTTAACATGAGATACCAGAGTCATCTGCCTCATGAGTTTGATGCAAGAAATCTCTTCAATACGCCTGGGGCAGGGCCAAGTAACCCGCCCGGCATGACCCCGGGCCCTGAGGCGCCTAGGACCGGACCGGCGGCTCAACCACATGTGGCGGATCCATCTCATGTCAATTTAACCCTGCCTCAGTGAATCTCAACACCTCTGGGTCACTTCTCTAACCCGTTGGATAACATGATCGCCGCGCCATCACGACTGGCGGCTCTCCTAGTGACAGGTGAGAGTCTTGAGGCGGTCGAGGCTCGGAAAGCCGTGGAACTTCTTCAAACAGCAGTGGCTCAGCAGGCGGCTTACTCCTACAGCCACGGTCGAATTCAGTCAACTTTGCGTCCGAGTCGAAGCTATAGCTGGCACATGGAGTCACTAGCGGTTTCAAGTAGTGAGCGACATCGTAACCAGCCCCGTGGGCATGACCCGCCATGGGCTGATAACCATGCTTAGTTGTTGGTGGATCAAGCACGGGCTCACCATGAGGCGGAGCTGGCGGCTCAGTTGGTGGCTCAGCAGCCTCAATTACCCCCTTTGACATCCACAGAGGCTGGAGTGACTTCCCGGACAGTGGGTGTGCCATGTTTAGTACCGGCTCCACGCAATGAGCGGTCACCTAAGGACTTCAAGGGACCTCGAAAGGTACCCAATTAGATAGCAGATCAACCCCCGGAGGCTTCGATTGAGAGCTATGAGATGGCCATGGAGATGTTGGATGTTAATGATTCTGCGTGCGCTAAATATTTCAACATGATGCTGGATGGGTCGGCTCGTACCTGGTTGAAGGGATTGCGCCCCAACTTTGTCAGATCATGGGATGAATTGAAGGCGCGTTTTATTCAGAATTTCAAGGATACATGCAAGCAGCCCATGTCAATTCTTGATTTAGACACTTGTCTCCAGAGTGAGGGTGAGTCAACCACCCATTGGGTACACCGGATCTCGGCCATTATCCACTCGCCAGACATCATCAATGATGGCTCAGCTATCCTAATTCTGGAGAAAAATTGTCGTTTCCTTCCCCTCAAGCAGAAACTGGGGCGACTTAAGTCCATTGTAACGACATGGAGGATCTTATGGCAGATCTTGTTAAATATGCTGATTCTGACAACACTAAGGACCCTGAGTCTGACGAGGAAAAAGCTGGTAAGGGGAAGAAGAATGGCAATGCAAAAGGACAACAAAATAATGCGATGGGTCATGGCAATAATGGTAAGTGCAAGCAAGCTGACGGAAAGGAAATTCGTCAACACCCCAGTTTGGTGGGCCAAAATTCGACCTTGAGGCAATGATGAATCAGCTTTGCCCAAAGCATGGTTCCAAGATAAGCCGACCACTCATCTCTGGAAAGATTACTTCATCATGAGGTAGTGTAGAAATTTCGGTTTTTATCAGGGTAACACGGTCCCGCACGACGGGTCAGGATCCGGCTCTCACGGATCCGGCTTTGGAGGGAGCGTCTCAAGCTCTGGATTCCAGGGTCAAGGTAATCAATGTGGTTTTAACCAGCAATCTAATCAGGGTAATCAGCAGCAACAACAGCAGTCTGGTTATCAGAGTCATTAGAAGCAGCTGAATAGTGATCAATATCACGTGTTTACCACAAGTTTGTGCAAGCGGGATCAGAAGATTCACAAGCGGGCAGTGAACGCAGTTGAGCTGGCGGTCCCCCGATATTTATGATGGTCAGAGTAGCCCATTGTATGGAGCCGCAAAGATCACTCGCCCCGGTTGATAATCTAGGTCAGCTGACTTTGGTGGTGGCACCGCAGGTCGGAGAATACAAGTTCACTAAAGTGGTCATGGATGGAGGCATCAGTATCAGTATCCTCTATTATGATACTTTTCGCTGTATGAATTTGACTGACAAAGATCTTAAGCAATCCTCTAGAGTTTTTCATGGGCTGGTGCCCGGTAAGTCGGCATATCCAATGGGCAAGATAACCTTGGAGGTGGTTTTTGGTAATGAGTATGACTATAGGGCTGAAAAATTGACTTTTGAAGTGGTCAAGATCAAGAGTCCTTATCACGCCCTGTTTGGACGACCGGCTTATGCTAAATTAATGGCACAACCTTGTTATGTTTATCTGCAGCTCAAGATTCCGGGTTATAAGGGAACCATTACAGTGCATAGAAACAGAAAGATAGCTTTGGAGTGCGAAGAGGGTGATGCTGCCTATGCTGAGTTAGCTAGTGCAACAGAGGAGCTAAAGTTTTATAAGGATAATGTTGACCCAGCGGATATGATCCCCTTGAAGAAGCCAACTATAGAACAGGACCCGCTGTTGAAGTTTAAGTCAGCATATGATACTAAGCTGGTTGACCTCGTTCCCGGTGACTCGTCCAAGCAG
Source organism: Triticum aestivum (assembly GCF_018294505.1). Classification (NCBI taxonomy): domain Eukaryota; kingdom Viridiplantae; phylum Streptophyta; class Magnoliopsida; order Poales; family Poaceae; genus Triticum; species Triticum aestivum. The sequence goes on from NC_057804.1 coordinate 488,600,380, forward strand.
TTCATCATCAGTGCCAACATGGATCCGAAATAGGAAATCACGCTCATCGAGTTCATCCGTGAGAACCGGGACATCTTTGCATGGAAGCCTTCTGACATGCTAGGTGTACCGAGGGAACTCGGTGAGCACACTCTTAATATTGATCCAAAGTTTAAGCCGGTAAAGCAATTCCTTCGTCATTTTAATGAAGAAAGGCACAAGGCCATTGCTGAAGAAGTGGCCCGGCTCTTGGCGGCTGGGTTTATTGTTGAAGTTTTTCATCCTGAGTGGTTAGCTAACCCGATGCTGGTGCTTAAGAAGAACGACACTTGGCGTATGTATGTGGATTACACGGACCTTAACATGGCTTGTACAACTGATCCTTTTGCTCCCCCACGTATTGATCAGATCATTGATGCTATGGCGGGTTGTGAGCGTTTGAGTTTTCTAGATGCTTATTCTGGTTATCATCAGATCAAGATGGAAGTTAAGGACCAGGAGAAAACATCCTTCATCACTCCCTTTGGAGCCTTCTGCTATGTGTCTATGCCTTTTGGGCTCAAGAGTGCCCAGGCGACTTATCAGCGTTGCGTTCAGAATTGTCTCCACAGCCAGATTGGACACAATGTTCATGCTTATGTTGATGATATCGTTGTGAAATCCAGGAAAAGGAGACCTTGATAGATGATCGGAAGCAGACCTTTGACAATCTTCGGGTTTAAAAGAATATGCTTAACCCGGATAAATGTGTTTTTGGTGTGCCAGCGGGCAAGCTCTTGGGGTTTCTGGTCTCTGAGAGAGGTATTGAAGCTAACTCGGAGAAGATCAAGGCTATCACTTCCCTGGCTAAGCCGGCGTGTATTAATGATGTTCAACATTTGAGGGGTCGTATTGCGGCCTTAAGCCGATATATAAGCCGCCTGGGTGAAAAGGCTATTCCTCTTTACTAGATGATGAAGAAGACATATCACTTTGTCTGGAGTGATGCTGCCAATGAGGCGTTTGAGGCGCTTAAGAAATAGCTGGCTGACCCGCCGGTTCTTGCAGCTCCTATTGATAAGGAGCCCTTGCTTTTATATGTGGCTGCTAACAGTAGGGCCGTTAGTGTGGCAATTGTGGTGGAAAGGAAGGAGTCATGCAAGGAATATCTGGTTCAAAGGCCGGTTTATTATGTCAGTGAGGTGTTAATTGAATCTAAATAGAGATAACAACATTGGCAGAAGCTAGTCTATGGAGTATTCATGGCTAGTCGCAAGTTGAAGCATTATTTCTTTGGTCATCCCATCACTGTAGTCAGTTCTGCTCCTCTGGGGGATACTATTCAAAACAGAGAAGCTACAGTTCGGGTGGCTAAGTGGGAAATTTAACTTGGACCCCATGGTTTGAAATATGTGCCTTGAACAACCATTAAATCTCAGGCCCTTATTGATTTCATCAATGACTGGACAGAGTTGCAGATGCCTGAGAGGATAAGCCAGATATCACATATTGGACTATTCATTTTGATGGATCCATGCAATTGGAAGGCTCGGGGGCTGGAGTTATTCTGACTTCCCAACGAGGTGGTAAGTTTTGTTATGCTTTGAGGTTGATGTTTCCTTTCGCTAACAATGCAGCTGAATATGAGGCTTTACTCCATGGTCATCGGATGCCTAAGGAGATGTACCTAAGCCAGGTTAGGTGTTTTTGTGATTCAAATCTGGTGGCTCAACAAGTCTCAGGAACTTGGGATTCCAAAGACCCACTCATGGTGGCTTATCGCCGAGCGATTGATGATATTGCTGGCCAATTGAAGGGCTATCAAGTGGAACATATTGATCACAGGAAAAATGAGGCGGCTGATGCTTTAACCCGGTACCACCTAATGTTTTTCTTGATGTTTTGAATAATCCTTTAGGTAAATTGCCTACAAAAGAGGATCTTGCTATCCCTGACCCGGAGGCACAGTTGGTGGCGGCTCTCCATGCTATTCCTGATTGGACTGTTCCATATTTGGCTTATATGACCTGGGGTGAGTTACGTGATGATGAAACTTTGGCCAGGCAAATAACCCGAAGGTTTAAGTAAATGACCATTGTTAGTGGCGAGTTACATTGATGCAGTGTTACAGGGGTGTTTCAACGATGCATCTCTCCTGAGGAGGGCCGTGAAATTCTAAGGGAGATTCATTAAGGAGATTGCGACCATCATGCCGGCTTTAAATCTCTCGTTCCTAAGGCTTTTCATCATGGGTTTTATTGGCTGACGGCTCATGCTGATGCAGAAGATCTGGTTAGCAAGTGTGATGACTGTCACAAATTTTCGAAACGGGCTCATGTGTCGGCTCAAGAATTGAGGATGATTCCAATTACTTGGCCGTTTTCATTCTGGGGGCTGGATATGGTTGGACCTTTCAAAAGATCCAAGGACAAGAAGACCCACCTTTTGGTGGCGGTTGACAAGTTCACAAGGTTGGTTGAGGCTGAGCCGGTCAGCAAATGTGATGCGGCAATGGCAGTTCAATTCATTAAAAAGGTGATTTTTTGCTTTGGTTATACTTATAGCATCATCACTAATAATGGCACTAACCTGCCTAAGGGTGCCATGAAAGAACTCTGTCAACAAGAGCATATTCGTCTTGATGTCTCATCAGTGGCTCACCCCTAGTCTAATGGTCAAGCTGAAAGGGCCAATCAAGAAATCTTGTGAGGTATAAAACCCCGGCTTATGGTCCCTTTGCAGTGGACGCCGGGTTGTTGGGTTGAGGAATTACCCTCAGTGCTTTGGAGTATCAATACTACCCCGAACAGATCCACAGGTTATATGCCTTTCTTCATGGTTTACGGAGCAGAGGCGGTTCTCCCCAGTGACATCCGTCATGACTCGCCTATGTGGTGGCTTATGTTGAAGCTGATAATGAAAAGGCATGACAAGATGCTCTTGACTTGTTGGATGAAGAGCGTGACCTTGCAGCGGCTCACTCGACAATATATCAACAAGATCTGTGCCGTTATCATAGCCGCCGGGTTAAGACCCGGACCTTTCAAGAAGGTGACTTGATACTCTGGCTCATCCATCAGACGGATATGCACAAATTATGCCCACCTTGGGAAGGATCCAAAACTTGAACAATGGATTGTACTACCTCATTGATGTTCGAGACCACAAGGACTCATGCACATCGGAGGAGGAGACCCGTCGGCCTTGGAACATTGCTCATCTTCGGCCTTATTACACCCGAGCAACTGGCTCTTGTGTTGTACATATTTTCATCCATGTATGTATTATGATCAAGTATAATAAAGCTGTCATCCATGATAATTTAGGGCCTCTATCATTTCATTTCTAAGTATCTGAGTCTTTACTGTCAATTCATAAGATCACTTGGGGGCTTCCTACTCATTGAGCATAGCTGTGACTACCCTCTTGATCCGACTTGTACGCCTTGTTAAAAAATCACTTGGGGGCTTCCTGCTCATTGAGCATAGCTATGACTACCCTATGGATCCAGCTTATATAAAATTCTTGGGGGCTTATTTCCCAAGTTAAAGGTTACCAAAGAGAACTTGTGGCATTGCACAGTTCAAACATAGGTATCCTGCCTTGAAAGGCTTAATATATATCACTTGGGGGGCTCCCTGTTCAATGAACATAGATTTTGATTAAACCCTTTTGATTGGCTGGTATGCGAGGTGCAAATCACCAAATTTCCGGTTTATCCTGCCTTGTTTGTCTGCCACTCTGCCCAGGTAATCCTGGAATGACCTGTCGTACTCATGACAGTCAATCTTATAAAGACCCTGAACTTGTCTGAAGTTAAAACGGTGGTTTGTCATGTGAGGCCCGATTTATAGGTTTGAATGAAGGAATAACCTAGTGGCTGTGCGACCCATGAATAACACTTGATATTGAGGCTTGGCAGCCTACGAAAGCCTTGTTTTTCTAATTTGTTATTTTTCCTAAGCATTGATTTAAGTTGATGTATTTGTATCGTATTGACATATGGTTAACACAATTTTGGCCATGTAGCCTTAATCATTATGGCTCATATTTGAGCACATATGAGGTTTTGATGACCCGTTCTGGCTTTGGACAAAAAGTCGCCAACATATTTGAATTATGCACTTGGAGTCATATGCTCTAAGCTATGAAGTTGTCATCCTCATTGGATACGGCGATGTAAGCCGGCAATATGAGGTAATTTTACAGAACATATTGTGTTGAGCAATATAACCCACCCTGGTTTTGGACTTTAAGTTGCTAGTATGTTTGAACATATTTAAAGGTTTTGATAACCAAGCCCTGCTTTGGACTTTAAGTCGCCATCATGCTGTGATTGTGCAATTGAAATTATTTTCAATACTTATGGTGGTGTAAGTCGGTAGTATGAACTACATTCACATGTATAGTTTTGCCTGTTATGAGAAAATGCGAGGCTTCATCACTTGCCCTGGTTGTAGACTTTAAGTCGCCAGAATATGCTATTTTGAATATTGTGACCTGCCCTGGTGTAAGTCGCTAGGGTACATGCTGTTCACTTATGTGCAGGTCACACAAGAATACTTGTTATAACCTGTCTGATGGATAAATGTGATGAAGTACAACCTATGGATCTTCAAGCATCAGAACGGCAGTTTAAACATATTCAAGCGACAAAACATGAACGATGGCATGGCAGATCATTGTTTTTAACTAGCCTATTACAAGGCTATCATCAGGCCCAAGTGGTTCAAAGTTTTTCAACAAAATATGGCGCCATGGTGAGAGAGCCGCCCTTCAGGTCAATTGTGCTCATGATGAGTGGAAGATTCCGGGTTAACATGCGCCGGTTCTTTGCCTCCATCTATTGTCTGGAAATCAGATGTATTCTAGTTGATGCATGTTAAAGCTTGGAATTCGGCTTCATCATCTATGAGTTCAGACGGGTCAACTTCACGGGCAAAGGTATGCTTACGTGCTGGCGGGATAAGGTCGACAGCTTCATAAACCGGAGCCTTTTCTCTTGAGTTATTTGCTATATAAGCCGCCTGATATCGAGAAAGGTTAGTCTCTTTGGCCAGTTTGCTAGCTAATGGAAACACCTCCCTCACGCATGCAACAAATTCCTCTGTGGTAAAGGGAGACCGGTCCTCCTTATAGCTCAGGTAGCCACTGGCCAGCTCTGCCGGGTCTAGCTCTGCTTGCCACGCTTTTGCTCGGCTCAAGGCAGTAATGGCACCAGCTCTGGCGGATGACCGCTTGATCTCTGCAATCCTTTGTGGTAAGTGTCACACCCTAGCTAGTTCATGCATTAGAATGTTTGCACCATGTTTACCTTTATCAGAAACTTGGAAATGGGGATGGCAGAACCCCCAGCACCCCCTGAAACCAACTAGGGTTTACTAAAATTATTTTCAATGAACCTGAAATGCCTTTTAAAATGTTCATCATCTTTGCCTTGGTCTTAAACCTCTGACAAAAATGGTGCACAAATTTCTAGGACATCCTAAGTTCACTGGATTAAATCATTAGCTAATTGCATTTGGGCATTTAAATGCTAGTAAATATTTTAAATGTCAAAATAATCCCAAACTAAAATGTTCCATGTAGGATATATTCCATACAGTGGGCATGTGCAGTTTGGTGATTTTTGAAAGTGCATAGGTATTTTTAGAAATGCCACAAACTTGCAGAAATAAAAGAAAACAGAAATAAAAGGAAAAGGTTCTTACCTGGCCGAACCCACCACCCGGCCCACCTGGCGGCCCAGCACTATGCTGGCCCATGCTAGCCAGCTGCTTCGTCCCCACTAGGCAGGCAGGGAGGTGACACCGGCAAGCGCGAGCTCGCCACGGCGCCCCTGCTTGCTGCTTGGCCCCCTGGGCACCTAGTCGACCTCCATGTCGCCCCCTCGATCGCCTGGACACCTCCATTCGCCCCCAACGCTTTTCCCTCGCTCCCCTCTGCCATGGCCGAGGCAACCGCAACCGCCTCGCGGTCGTAGACATGATCACTGTCGTCTTTGCACCGCCTCGACGTGTCCAGCAGCTCCGCCACCCTCCTCTCCATCAAGCAGACCGAGCCCCGAGCGCTCGTTCGCCCCAGGGCCACTACACCGACCTCACCCGACTCCGCCATCACCGGAGATCCCCTTCGTCGTCATCGCTACTGCAGCTCGTCCCCGACCGCACCATCTAGCTCATCGTGACCGCCGTAAGCTTCTGCACCTCCCCATCCTTCCCGTTCTTGCTGCCTCCCTATGCATTGACTACAATAAGCTCCACCGCACCCGCTATCACTGAGCTCGTCATCGATGAAGCTCCGGCTACCCAACGGCCACACCACCATGTCCTTTAACCTCACAACACCACGTAGACCACGTAGGAGCTGGTCTCGAGCCTCCTAGTCCACCACAATGAGAAGTTCATCCTCGCCCGAACTCTGGCAACCACACAACTCATCACCGGCTTCCTTTCCGGCAACCTTGAGCTCAACCAGCACCACCCCTCGACGCGGCTCGCTCCCAGCTACCAGTAGACGGCCTCCGCCGTCCATTTGGTCGCCGGAGGGCGAAACCCGCTGCCGGTGTCAAAACAGGCGGATCTCGAGTAGGGGGTCCCGAACTGTGCGTCTAAGGCTAATGGTAACAGGAGGTGGGGACATAATGTTTACCCAGGTTTGGGCCCTCTCGATGGAGGTAATACCCTACTTCCTGCTTGATTGATCTTGATGATATGAGTATTACAAGATTTGATCTACCACGAGATCGTAGAGGCTAAACCCTAGAAGCTAGCCTATGATTATGATTGTTCTCTCCTACGGACTAAACCCTCTGGTTTATATAGACACCAGAGGGGGCTAGGGTTACACAGAGTCAGTTACAGAGGAAGGAATCTTCATATCTGAATTGCCAAGCTTGCCTTCCACGCAAAGGAGAGTCCCATCCGGACACGGGACGAAGTCTTCTATCTTGTATCTTCATAGTCCAACAGTCCAGCCAAAGTATATAGTCTGTCTGTCCGAGGACCCCTTAGTCCAGGACTCCCTCAGTAGCCCCTGAACCAGGCTTCAATGACGATGAGTCCGGTGCGCAGATTGTCTTCGGCATTGCAAGGCGGGTTCCTTCTCCAAATACTTCAAAGTAGATTGTGAACACAAGAATCGTGTTCGGCGCTCCAAAACAAATTCCGCATACCATCATAGAGAGTATAATATTCCATGAGTCCAATCTGCTGACAACTTTTTGTAGCGTGACATCACGCCACTTCCCGGTCATTATTCGAACCGTTTCTTCGCCTGTCACTCCATATTTCGAGGTGCGGTTTCACTGGCACGTCTTGTCGAAGCAGAGATTGTGTCCCCTTATCACGGGATTCTCATCAATACGGGCATGGGTAACCCAACCGCGCCATCTGTGCCGCGCTTGGGGAATAAGCGAGTTTTAGGGCAAGTGGGGAGGCACATGATTTTACTGCCTTTATAAAGGTATAAGGATTCCCCTTTTTCACCCACCCCTTTTCCTTCCTCCGCTCATCCATTCTCGAGCTCCAGCACCCAAGCTTTCGCCTTCTCCGCCCAAAAAAGCATTTCAAATATGTCTGGATCCGGAGCAGGAGGCAAGTGGATGGCCTCCTCCGTCAAGAAGGAGGACATCAAGAAGCTCCGGGAGGCCGGGTACTTGGCCAAAGACATTGCTCATTGGCTTCCAGCCAAGGGGAAGATCGTCCCCAGCCCGGAGCCCTAGGAAAGGGTGGTGTTTCTCTCCGACTTCGTCCGCGGGCTGGGATTCCCCCTCCACCCATCCGTCCGCGGACTGATGTTCTACTACGGGCTAGACTTCCATTACTTGGCTCCCAACTCCATCCTCAACATCTCGACATTTATTTTCATGTGCGAGGCCTTCCTCCGCATCCCACCTCACTTCGGCTTATGGCTGAAGACCTTCAGTGTGAAGCCAAAGGTGGTGAGCGGCCAACAAGCGGAGTGCGGAGGCACCACGGTGGGCAAGATGCCCAATGTCACCTGGCCCAAAGGCTCCTTTGTGGAGGCTGTAAAGGGGTGGCAATCGGGGTGGTTCTACATCACCGAGCCGTGCGGCACCAACTGTGTGGAAACCCCCAAATTCCGATCCGGAGTCCCATGCGGCTCACCTCCTGGCAAGAGAAGGGCTTAGCCTGGGGCTCAGCGGAAGAACTGACTGGGCTCCAGAGATGTGTCCAGAACATGATAAGCAAGAAAATCAAGCTTGCCAATGTGGTCCAGGTTATGCTCCTCCGCCGGATTCTTCTATGCCAGAGCCGGACTTGCGATTTGTGGGAGTTCGACCCGGCCAAGCACCAGACGCTACTGGAGCTCTTCGTCATGACACACGAAGACGTCTGGAAGGTGCTCTTTAAGGCCAACGAGGTATCACCACCCATGACCGAAGATCGTGGGCTCAATGCAAAACGCCGGGCTAATCCGGTGAGTTCTTTTATGTTTGCAAAGTATTACCTTTTACTGGCATATCTGCAGGAGGAACCTAAGCCTCCATGCTAATCTTTTAGGCCTGGGTAATAGCGGAGCAGATTAACTGTCCGGCTCCACTACCCGAAGATCCAGAAACGCCTCTTCTAACGAAGATGCTGTTTCTGACGCCCTATGAGGTGCCGAAGAAGAAGGCCAAGAAGACGGCCAAGGGGACCAGAGATGGTCTCCGACGCAAGGGTACTTCAGACGTGATGTCCGAAAACACCAAGACACACTCCTCCACCGAAGGCGATGACAAGGAGGAGGAGGAAATCCTCCCCCCACTGGGGGGAGAAAGAAGAGGAAGGCCTCCACACATGGGGAGGCTGAGGCGTCCAAGAAGGAAAAAAATCTCCCTTCCGTACTACTCCGCCGCAGCCATCAACAACGGCGGGGAGTGGGAGCCCAGGGTCAAGCCCCTGGCCAAGTCGTAAGTATACAGACACAGTAATATTTCCGACCTTTTTGCTTTATCGTTTTTCATGTGCTAGATCATGCACCTGCAGTTCGGCCCAGTCCAACATCGAGCTATCCTCCTCTTCGGAGGGATCGCTGGACCCGTCGGAGATGAACAACGGGTCCCTTCTGACGGCCTCCTTGCCCAAGGCCGTGGACAACACTGAGGTGTTGTCTCGAAGGATTCTAGGCCAAGGGGAGACCGTTCCGGTGATGCCGGAGGATAAAACCCCGGTTACCGAATGCATGGGGGGAAAGACCCATATGGACACCGACGATGGGGGCCGCATCCAGTTCGGCCCCCAGTCGAATATAGCTCCGGAGGCCCAAGTGGCTCCGGATTCAGGCAGGAAACCTCTCCCGAACGAGGGGGGTGAGCCACCTCCACCGGTCACCTCTGTCCATCCAGAGGCACCGGATAGATTGCTGGAAGCGCTTCGAGGCGCTTCCATTGTTGAAGAACACCGTACTCTTATGAATATGGTGATCGAGAAGATCTAGTCCGCCAAGAGCGGACTGACCGAAGCCTATACTAGCCTTCTAACAGGCTTTGAGGTAAGTAATATAATTGTGAAAGAATATCACTGTGTAGACAGTAGCCCCTGATGCTCTATTTGGTGTTCGGGAAGAAAAGCCGAACAAAGGATCAAATAATATTCGTAGGAGTCTAACATAAGATGTCTATGTGAATAAGCAGGCGTCACAGCTGGCTGCTGCCGCTCATACTGCGAAGGTCTCCGGACTGAAGCAGAACTTGGAGCGGGCTGAGGGAGAGCTCGGCCTCATGAAGAAGCAGCTCGAAGAAAGTAAAGGTATGTATTAACCTGCATGTATATTTATAAAGGATGAATGGTTCGTGTTGATTAAAGTGTCATAAACTTTGTTAGGGTCAACGACTGAGGTGGCGGCCCTCAAGAAGGCGTTAGTCGAGGCCGAGGACAAAGCGTCCAAGGAACACGTCGCGCGCGAGAAGCAGGAGGCTCGAGTCAGCGAGGTCCAACATGAGCTCCAGGACGCCGTCTGATGACCCACAAGTATAGGGGATCTATCGTAGTCCTTTCGATAAGTAAGAGTGTCGAACCCAACGAGGAGCAGAAGGAAATGATAAGCGGTTTTCAGTAAGGTTTTCTCTGCAAGCTCTGAAATTGTAGGTAATAGATAGTTTTGTGATAAGATAAATTGTAATGAGTAACAAGCTATGAAAGTAAATAAAGTGCAGCAAGGTGGCCCAATCCTTTTTGTAGCAAAGGATAAGCCTGGACAATTTCTTATAATTAGAAAAGAGCTCCCAGGACACATGGGAATTATCGTCAAGCTAGTTTTCATCACGCTCATATGATTCGCGCTCGGTACTTTGATAATTTGATACGTGGGTGGACCGGTGCTTGGGTACTGCCCTTACTTGGACAAGCATCCCACTTATGATTAACCCCTATTACAAGCATCCGCAACTACAAAAGAAGTATTAAGGTAAACCTAACCACAACATTAAACATATGGATCCAAATCAGCCCCTTGCGAAGCAACACATAAACTAGGGTTTAAGCTTCTGTCACTCTAGCAACCCATCATCTACTTATTACTTACCAATGCCTTCCTGTAGGCCCAAATAATGGTGAAGTGTCATGTAGTCGACGTTCACATAACACCACTAGAGGAAAGACAACATACATCTCATCAAAATATCGAACGAATACCAAATTCACATAACTACTAATAGCAAGACTTCACCCATGTCCTCAGGAATGAACGTAACTACTCACAAAGCATATTCATGTTCATAATCAGAGGAGTAATAATATGCATTAAGGATCTGAACATATGATCTTCCACCAAGTAAACCAATAAGCATCAACTACAAGGAGTAATCAACACTACTAGCAACCCACATGTACCAATTTGTGGTTTTGGATACAAGATTGGATACAAGAGATGAACTAGGGTTTGAGAGGAGATGGTGCTGGTGAAGATATTGATGGAGATTGACCCTCTCCCGATGGGAGGATCATTGGTGATGACGATGGTGATGATTTCCCCCTCCCGGAGGGAAGTGTCCCCGGCAGAACAGCTCTGCCAGAGCTCTAGATTGGTTCCACCAAGGTTCCGCCTCGTGGCGGTGGAGTTTCGTCCCATAACCTTGCCCACGATTTTTCTAGGGTAAAATCCTTCATATAGCAGAAGATGGACACCGGAGGGCCACCAGGGGGCCCAGGAGACAGGGGGCGCGCCCAGTAGGGGTGGGCGCGCCCCCACCCTCCTGGCCAGGGTGTCGGCCCCCTAAGGTGTTTCTTCCGCTCAATAATTCTTTTTAATTCCAAAAATAAATTTCGTGGAGTTTTAGGACTTTTGGAGCAGTGCAGTATAGGTTTCCAATGTTTGCTCCTTTTCCAGCCAGAATTCCAGCTACCGGCATTCCCCCTCTTCATGGTAAACCTTATAAAATAAGAGAGAATAGCCATAAGTATTTATATATAATGTGTAATAACAGCCCATAATGCAATAAATATTGATATAAAAGCATGATGCAAAATGGACGTATCAACTCCGCCAAGCTTAGACCTCGCTTTTCCTCAAGAGGAAGCCGAAATCGAAAAATATGTCCACATGTTTAGAGATAGAGGTGTCGATAGAAAATAAAATATGGACATGAGGGCATCATGATCATTCTTATAACAGCAACATAAATAGATTTTATCATATGACTTCTTATGCTCAAGTAACAATCAATTCACAATGTCAAGTATGGTTCGGGAACTTCATTGAAAGCTAACAAACTATAATCTCAGTTATTGAAGCAATTGCAATTTATTATAACATCAAAAAGAGTCAAGAATAGAGCTTTTCAGCAAGTCCACATACTCAACTATCATGTAGTCTTCTAAAATTGCTAACACTCAAGCAATACTCGTGGTTATGGAGTTTCAGCCAGACACTGAGAAAGATAGGGGCTTATTGTGTTGCCTCCCAACGTGTTCACCTTTAGGTGATGTCAATAATAAAAGTCCATGCTAACTTACATCCAATTGGATATATATATCATGATCTTTCAAACACGAGGAGGTTGCCAAAGGATAAAATGAAAAAGGGAAAAGTGAAGATCACCTTGACTCTTGGATAAAGTAAAAGACATAAAGTAGAAGATAGGCCCTTCGCAGAGGGAAGCAGAGGTTGTCATGCACTTTTAGGGTTGGATACACAAAATCTTAGTATGAAAGAACATCACTTTATATTGCCACTTGTATATGGACCTTTATTATGCAGTCCGTCGCTTTTATTGCTTCCATAACAAGATCGTATAAAGATTATTTTCTCCGCACTAATAAGTCATGCATGTTTAGAGAGCAATTTTTATTGCTTGCACCGATTACAACTTACTTGAAGGATCTTACTCAATCCATAGGTAGATATAGTGGACTCTCGTGGCAAGACTGGGTTTAAGGATATTTGGAAGCACAAGTAGTATCTCTACTTGGTGCTAGGAATTTCGCTAGCATGAGGGGGAAAGGCAAGCTCAACATGTTTGGAAGGTCAATGACAATATACTTTAACTGAGAGGTGAGAAAACATAAACCATTACGTTGTCTTGCTTGTCCAGCATCAACTCTTTTAGCATGTCATACTTAATGAGTGCTCACAATCATAAAAGATGTCCAAGATGGTATATTTGTATGTGAAACCTCTCTTTCCTTATTACTTACTATTAATTGCAACGATGACCAAAACTACGTTTATCAACTCTCAACAACTTTTATGCCTCATACTTTCTATGTGTGAATTCATTACTATCCATAAGATCAATATGAACTCTTTTACTCTTTCAACTTTCTATTTTTCTCAAGATCATAGCAAGATAGCAAAGCCCTTGACTCAACACTAATCTTTATTATAGATAGCTCACGGACTCGATTACATAAAGAGATCACAAAGCAAAACTCAAAACTACTTGATATCAAAACTTCAATCTACTAGATCAAGATACCACTAAAAGGATCGAACTAAATAAAACGGTAAAGATAAGAGTGTGATGGAGGTACGATACCGGGGCACCTCCCCCAAGCTTGGCAGTTGCCAAGGGGAGTGCCCATACCCATGTGATTATGTCTTCAAAGGTGGTGAGGTAGGAGTTGTCGATGATGTAGGCTTGTTTCTCAGCTTGCGCTTGAGAACCAAATTATGCTCCCTTAGATCATCAATCTCCCGCTTGAGGTTTAATATTATTTTGCACAATTCCTGTTTACTTTCCTGTAAGAGACGAAAAGGGATAAACTCGATCTTGGGCTTCTTTGCTCTATCCGGCAGGCTTGACTTTTTAAACTCCACGTGCATATCCCCTGGTTGAGGTAATGGGACATCGTCTTCGTCTGAGCTTGTCTCCTCCTTTCCCCTAGGATCATGGTCTTCTTCTTCCTCAGTGGTCCAGCCACAATGGTCCAAGTCCCCGTAGACCCTGGGGTCTGCAAGGTAATCAGCCACATAGCTTTCTCCCTCTGAATCCTGAGATGACATATTGCTCTAAATCTGCAACAGGCACAACTCGAAACAAAAACAGAGGATTTTTGCATGATACGGTAGTCAAAACTTTCGGGAGATTATATAATGAATTTTTACCAACCAAAATACGTAACATGCAAGAAAACGGAGTCCGGGAGGCACACGAGGTGGCCACGAGACAGGGGGCGCGCCCAGTAAGGGTGGGCGTGCCCTCCACCCTCGTGGAGGCCTTGTGTCCTTCCCGGACTACTTCTTTCTTCCTAAAATTCATAAATATTCCAAAACTGATAAAAAATGCCATTAGAATTATTTTGGAGTCGGTTTACTTACCGTACCACATACCTATTCCTTTTCGGAGTCTGGAACGTTCTGGAAAGTGTCCGTTATGTATTCCTCCGGGGTTACGGTTTCAATAATATTAGTTTCAACATTGATAGGATTACCTAAGATATAATGTTTAATCCTCTGACAGTTCACCACCCTCGGACTTGTGCCTTCGAAGTTGTTGATATTTATGGCACCCAAATGATAGACCTCCTCGATAACGTAAGGACCTTCCCATTTAGAGAGAAGTTTTCCTGCAAAAAATCTTAAACGAGAGTTGAATAATAACACATAATCACCTACGTTGAACTCACGCTTTTGTATCCTTTTGTCATGCCAGCATTTGACTTTTTCTTTGAATAGCTTGGCATTCTCATAGGCTTGGGTTCTCCATTCATCAAGTGAGCTAATATCAAACAACCTCTTCTCACCGGCAAGTTTAAAGTCATAGTTGAGCTCTTTAATAGCCCAATATGCTTTATGTTGAAGTTCTAGAGGTAAATGACAAGCTTTTCCATGAACCATCTTATACGAAGACATGCCCATAGGATTTTTGTATGCAGTTCTATAGGCCCATAGTGCATCCTCAAGTTTTTTGGACCAATTCTTTCTAGATCTATTGACAGTCTTTTGCAGAATTAATTTGAGCTCTCTATTGCTCAACTCTACTTGACCACTAGACTGTGGATGATAAGGAGATGCGATTCTATGATTAACATCATACTTAGCAAGCATCTTACGGAAAGCACCATGAATAAAATGTGAACCACCATCAGTCATAAGATATCTAGGGACTCCAAACCTCGGAAAAATAACTTCTTTAAGCATTTTAATAGAAGTGTTATGATCAGCACTACTAGTTGTAATAGCTTCTACCCACTTAGTAACGTAATCAACAACAACTAAAATATGTGTGTAACCATTAGAGGCAGGAAAAGGTCCCATGTAATCAAAGCCCCAAACATCAAATGGTTCAATAACAAGAGAATAATTCATTGGCATTTCTTGACGTCTACTAATGTTACCAATTCTTTGACATTCATCACAAGACAAGACAAACTTATGAGCATCTTTGAAGAGAGTAGGCCAATAAAAACCGGATTGCAATACCTTATGTGCAGTTCTGTCTCCAGCGTGGTGTCCTCCATATGATTCAGAGTGACATTTGCATAGGATCTGTTCCTGTTCATGCTCAGGTAGACAACGTCTAATAACACCATCTACTCCTTTTTTATACAGGTGTGGGTCATCCCAGAACTAATGTTTTAAATCATAAAAGAACTTTTTCTTTTGCTGGTATGTGAAACTAGGTGGTATAAATTTAGCACAATGTAATTAGCATAATCATCATACCATGGAGCAGTACGAGAAGCATCAATGACCGCTAATTATTCATTAGGAAAGCTATCATTAATAGGTAGTGTGTCATCAAGAACATTCTCTAACCTAGACAAGTTGTCTGCAACGGGGTTCTCAGCTCCCTTTCTATCAATAATATGCAAATCAAATTCTTGGAGCAAGAGAACCCATCTAATGAGTGTAGGCTTAGCATCTTTCTTCTCCATAAGATATTTAATAGCAACATGATCAGTGTGAATAGTAATTTTGGAATCAACAATATAAGGTCTAAACTTATCACATGCAAACACAACTGCTAAGAATTCTTTTTCACTGGTAGCATAATTTCTCTGGGCAGTATCAAGAGTCTTCTAGCATACTGGATAACATTCAATTTCTTATCAACTCTTTGCCCTAGAACAACACCTACAGCATAATCACTAGCATCACATATAATTTCAAAAGTTAAATTCCAATCAGGTGGCTGAACAATAGGTGTAGTGATCAAAGCTTTCTTAAGTATTTCAAATGCTTCTACACAATCATCATCAAAGACAAAATGAATATCGTTTTGCAATAAATTAGTCAGAGGCCTAGAGATTTTAGAAAAGTCCTTAATGAACCTCCTATAAAAATCGGCATGACCAAGGAAACTTCTTATACCTTTTATGTCCTTGGGACATGGCATCTTTTCAATAGCGTCAACTTTAGCTTTATCAACTTCAATACCTCTCTCGGAGATTTTGTGCCCCAAGAAAATGCCTTCATTAACCATAAAGTGGCACTTTTCCCAATTCAAGACGAGACTAGTGTCTTCGCATCTCTGCAAAACTCGATCAAGGTTGCTCAAGCAATCATCAAAAGAGGATCCATAAACGGATAAATCATCCATGAATACCTCACAAATCTTTTCACAAAAGTCAAAGAATATAGCCATCATACATCTTTGAAAGGTAGCAGGTGCATTACATAAACCAAAAGGCTACTCTATAAGCAAAAGTACCGAAAGGGCAAGTAAAAGTAGTTTTTGATTGATCCATCGCTGACACAGGTATTTGAGAGAAACCAGAATAACCATCTAGAAAGCAGAAATGTGTGTGTTTGGATAGTCTTTCTAGCATTTTATCAATAAAAGGTAAAGGGTAATGATCTTTCTTAGTAGCTTTATTTAATTTACGGATATCAATTACCATCCTATAACCTGTAATAATTCTTTGCAGGATCAATTCATCTTTATCATCAGGAATGACAGTAATACCTCCCTTTTTAGGAACACAATGGACAGGGCTTACCCATTCACTATCGAGGAGATTTAGTATCTCCTTTCTTACCACTTCTTTCATCTTGGGATTCAGTCTTCGTTGAGGATCTCTGATTGGTTTGGCATCTTTTTCCACTTTAATTTTGTGTTGGCATAGAGTAGGACTAATGCCTTTAAGATCATCCAGAGTATATCCAATAGCAGCGCGGTGCTTCTTCAGGGTTTTCAATAATCTGTCCTCTTCCTGCTTTGAAAGGTTAGCACTAATAATAACAGGATATATCTTCTTTTCATCAAGATAAGCATATTTAAGATTATTAGGTAATGGTTTGAGTTCAAACACGGGATCACCTTTGGGTGGAGGGGGATCCCCTAGAATTTCAACGGGAAGGTTATGTTTCAGAATAGGTTCCTGTTTAAGGAATACTTCATCTATTTCCCTTCTTTCTTTCATAAACATATCATTTTCATGGTCTAGCAAATATTGTTCTAACGGACCAGTAGGAGGCACGACAATAGAAGCAAGACCAATTATTTCATCTTTACTAGATGATTCTCTATCACGAGGTTGTCTATGAAATTTAGCAAAATTAAACTCATGAGACATACCCTGTAAGCCAATTGTGACAGTATCCTTTTCACAGTCAATCTTAGCATTAACAGTATTCAAGAAGGGTCTACCAAAAATAATGGGACAAAATTTATCTTGTGGGTAACTAAGAACAAGAAAATCAGCAGGGTATTTAACTTTCCCACACAAGACTTTAACATCTCTAACAATACAATTGGCGAAATAGTATCTCTATTGGCAAGTTTGGTAGTAACATCAATACCTTCCAATTCAACGGGTGCAATATCATGCATAATTTCTTTATATAAATCATAGGGTATTGCACTAGCACTAGCACCCATATCACATAAGCCATGATAACAATGATCTCCTATTTTAACAGAAATAATAGGCATGCCAACGATAGGTCTATGTATTTTGGCATCTGGTTTAACAATATTAGCAGTTTCACCACAGAAATAAATAACATGCCCATGTAAATTATCATCCAAGAGATCTTTAACCATAGCAATACTAGGTTCAACTTTAATTTTCTCAGGAGGTGTATAAGTTCTACTATTACTCTTACGAACAACAGTCGAAGTTTTAGCATGATCCTTTATCCTAACAGGAAAAGGTCGTTTCTCAACATAAGTAGTAGGAACAATAGGATCATTATAAGTAATAGTCTTTTCTTCAACTGTAATAGGTGCAACTACTTTTACTTCAATGGGAGGATTATATTTAAACCACTTCTCCTTAGGGAGATCAACGTGAGTAGCAAAAGATTCACAGAAAGAAGCTACTATCTCAGAATCAAGTCCATATTTAGCGCTAAATCCACGAAAAGCATCGGTATCCATAAAAGATTTAACACAATCAAACTTAGGTGTCATACCTGACTCCTTACCATCGTCGGAACCCCAATCTTCAGAGTTGCATTTAATTCTTTCCAATAAGTCCCATTTGAATTTAGTAGTCTTCATCATATAAGAACCAGCACAGGAAGTATCGAGCATGGTGCGATCATTGAGAGAAAGCCGAGCATAATTTTTTTGAATAATCGTTTCCCTGGAGAGCTCATGATTGGGGCATGAATATACCATTGACTTAAGCCCCCCCAAGCTTGAGCGGTGCTTTCTCCTTCGCGAGGCCAGAAATTATATATGTAATTACGATCACGATGAACAAGATGCATAGGATAGAACTTCTGGTGAAATTCCAACTTCAATCGTTTATAATTCCAGGATCTCGTATCATCACATAGCCTTTACCATGTCAATGCATCTCCCTTCAAAGATAAAGGGAAGACCTTCCTTTTGACAACATCATCAGGAATACCTGCAAGCTTAAATAATCCACAAACTTCATCCACAAAGATAAGGTGTAAATCGGGATGCAATGTTCCATCTCTTGCAAATGGATTAGCTAGCAGTTTCTCTATCATACCCGAAGGAATTTCAAAGTGAACATTTTCAGTAGGTTCAGTAGGTTGAGGAGCAACTCTTTGCTCTAATGGTCAGGGCGAAGATGCCCCAAACAAGCCCCTCAAAGGATTAGTTTCCATAGTGACAAGTAAGAGAAAATTTCAGCACACTATATAAATGTTTCCTTACCAAGTTCCACTCACCAAAAGCGCTACACTCCCCGGCAACGGCGCCAGAAAAGATTCTTGATTACCCACAAGTGTAGGGGATCTATCGTAGTCCTTTCGATAAGTAAGAGTGTCGTACCCAACGAGGAGCAGAAGGAAATGATAAGCGGTTTTTAGTAAGGTTTTCTCTGCAAGCACTGAAATTGTAGGTAACAGATAGTTTTGTGGTATGATAAATTGTAACGAGTAACAAGCAATGAAAGTAAATAAGGTGTAGCAAGGTGGCCCAATCCTTTTTGTAGCAAAGGACAAGCCTGGACAATTTCTTATAATGAGAAAAGCACTCCCGAGGACACATGGGAATTATCGTCAAGCTAGTTTCATCACGCTCATATGATTCGCGTTCGGTACTTTGATAATTTGATATGTGGGTGGACCGGTGCTTGGGTACTACCCTTAATTGGACAAGAATCCCACTTATGATTAACCCCTATTGCAAGCATCCGCAACTACAAAAGAAGTATTAAGGTAAACCTAACCACAACATTAAACATATGGATCCAAATCAGCCCCTTACGAAGCAACGCATAAACTAGGGTTTAAGCTTCTGTCACTCTAGCAACCCATCATCTACTTATTACTTCCCAATGCCTTCCTATAGGCCCAAATAATGGTGAAGTGTCATGTAGTCGACGTTCACATAACACCACTAGAGGAAAGACAACACACATCTCATCAAAATATCGAACGAATACCAAATTCACATGACTACTATTAGCAAGACTTCACCCATGTCCTCAGGAACAAACGTAACTACTCACAAAGAATATTCATGTTCATAATCAGAGGAGTAATATTATGCATTAAGGATCTGAACATATGATCTTCCACCAAGTAAACCACTAAGCATCAACTACAAGGAGTAATCAACACTACTAGCAACCCACATGTACCAATTTGTGGTTTTGGATACAAGATTGGATACAAGAGATGAACTAGGGTTTGAGAGGAGATGGTGCTGGTGAAGATGTGGATGGAGATTGACCGTCTCCCGATGGGAGGATCGTTGGTGATGATTTCCCCCTCCCGGAGGGAAGTGTCCCCGGCAGACAGCTCTGTCGGAGCTCTAGATTGTTTCCGCCAAGGTTCCACCCCGTGGCGGCGGAGTTTCATCCCGTAAGCTTGCCCATGATTTTTTCCACGGTAAAAGCCTTCATATAGCAGAATATGGACACCGGAGGTCCACTAGTGGGCCCAGGAGACAGGGGGCGCGCCCAGTAAGGGTGGGTGCGCCCCCCACCCTCCTGGCCAGGGTGTGGGCCCCCTGAGGTGTTTCTTCCACTCAATAATTCTCATAAATTCCAAAAATAAGTTTCGTGGAGTTTCAAGTCTTTTGGAGCAGTGTAGAATAGGTTTCCATTGTTTGCTCCTTTTCCAGCCAGAATTCCAGTTGCCGGCATTCCCCCTCTTCATGGTAAACCTTATAAAATAGGAGAGAATAGCCATAAGTATTGATATATAATGTGTAATAACAGCCCATAATGCAATAAATATTGATATAAAAGCATGATGCAAAATGACGTATCAATGACCGACGGGCCGCCTGAGGGCAAGGAGCACGGCCGACCCGAACTATACTATGACAGTGTCCTGAAGGGATCCCGCCTTGTGGCGGAGCAATGTGCAAAGGATGTAATCTTTGAATGAATGCATTCATTTTATCCTGTCCTGCAATATGAAACAAGTTCATTATGCAATATAATGCTTGTTTATTTAAAATTTTACCTCCTGTGCGCCCGTTTATAAAATCTAAGAGTTGGCCAGCCGTTGGCTTCTATCCTGATGTAGCTAGTATGGGGGTGTTCGGGATAAATCTAAACACTCTTTATCCAAGTTTTTGGTCCTTTAAGGAGGTGTTTAGCACAACAAACAAGGCAATCGGACCATACGACTTTATCACCCTCACTTAGCCATAGGAGTTCTATAATTTTTAATTTTGGCGCAGCCCCTAGTATTCGAAAGGCCGAACTTGGGGCGCTATACATGCCTAGTCAGACAAAAACTGATTCTTCGCATGAAGCGGACAAAATCTCTAAGGATTTGAAACCTCTCGAACAGCGACCAGCTCTCGCTGCATCATGACTGTCAGTTTTCGGCTTTCTCTACTGAGGTGCTCGTCCGGAAGAACCGGGACACAATCGCAGTAGTTCTCCCTTTACTACCCTAGCCGATGTAGTAGAACGTAAGGTAGAAAGCAGAGGAGCCGGGCAACCCAATATTGACCCAAGACATGATTCAGAGCCGATGCATATAATGCTATAAGTCCGGGGTGCCGAACTGTACTGTAAAAGTGTTTGGACTTTCTTGCCGTGTTATGGGGTACACTAAAGCCCCTGGCGAATTAAGGCGTACCAGAATGTACGAGTGCAGTAAATACAAAGACAAGGGAAAAATTAAGTAATAAGCGGACGCTACAAATTATTTTCCATTGTAATTTGATTAATACGTCAAGGCGTATGTGTACAAGTAGTGCGATAAGCGAATAAGGCTATCTGACATGCCATGACCAAGAGCGGGTTGCGTGCGGGTATGTAAAACAGGAATAACGATCATTAGCAGAGACCACCTGGGAATTCCCTTGTACGTCAAAGCCCCTTGCCTTTCTTGGTGTATCCTTCCGTGATGGGTCCGATGATCAGGTTATCAGAAAAGCCTCAAGAAGAGAAAAACCTGAAAGGAAAAGAAAAAGTGAAGGTATGCGGATCCAGGGGAGATTGAGCCATGTTGTGGACCATGGTCTAACTATGCCTCCGTCTATGCCCATGGTATTTTAAGTGCGTAATTATGTACGCGTGGCATGAATTTCACCGCTTGATTGGGACTAGGACGGAGGCCGAATTGCTAGGAGAGCTCTAGACGAGTCAGCCGGTCCTGCTGCAGAGTAGTTCAGGCTCACTTGACGGTGTCCGAGGGCTTTATTGCTGAATTGAGGGTCTGCCTAAGAAGGCTGCTCTGTACTTCTGCTGCAAGGGCCACGGTGTGCTCCTCGGTACGGAGGGAGCGCTCCATATTTCCATTGAACGTTATAACACCGCGAGGTCTGGGCATCTTGAGCTTGAGGTAGGCATAGTGCAGCACCGCATTGAATCGAGTGAATGCGGTTCGTCCGAGCAGTGCATGATAACCACTGCGGAAGGGGACAATGTCGAAGATTAACTCTTGGCTTCGGAAGTTATCCGGGGATCCGAAGACCACTTCCAGTGTGATTGAGCCCAAACAACAGGCCTCTACACCTGGTATGACACCTTTAAAGGTGGTTTTGGTGGGCTTGATCCTTGAGGGATCGATACCCATTTTGTGCACTGTATCCTGATAGAGCAGGTTCAGGCTGCTGCCACCGTCCATGAGGACTCGTGTGAGGTGGAATCCATCAATAATGGGGTCAAGGACCATTTCGGCTGAACTGCCATGACGGATACTGGTCGGATGGTCCCTGCGATTGAAGGTGATTGGACAGGAGGACCATGGGTTGAACTTTGGGGCGACTGGCTCCATCGCGTAGACGTCCCTTAGTGCGCGCTTCCGCTCCCTTTTGAGGATATGGGTGGCATATATCATGTTCACCGTTTTGACTTGGGGAGGAAACTTCTTCTGTCCCCCTGTGTTCTGTGGCCAGGGTTCCTCGTCGTCATCGCTTTGCGACCCCTTTTCCTTGTTTTCGGCATTTAACTTGCCGACCTGTTTTTATGATTGGCTGGTTTATCGGGGGTGCCGTCGATTTGACATGGACGATCGAGTATGCGGTCCAGACTGGACAGGCCCGGATTGTTTCTCTTAAATGGCTTTTTCCGCTGACCGGACTTGGAGCCACTGAATCCGGCATTGACGGCTGTGTCTTCGGTGTTGTCGCCATTATTTCGACGCTTGTGTCTATTGCGTCGGGGCTTCTCATTGCTATCTCTGGCTTCAGAAGTGCCAGGTTTAGTTGAGGTGCTGTTGCTACGAGCTAGCCAACTATCCTCGCCCACACAAAAGAGGGTCATGAGCGTCGTAAGGGCTGCCATGGACTTCGTCTTCTCTTGGCCGAGGTGTCGGGCAAGCCACTCATCATGGTTGTTATGAATAAAGGCCGCTAGGGCTTCGGCATCCGGACAGTCGACGATCTGGTTCTTTTTAGTTAGGAACCGAGTCCAGAATTTCCTGGCCGACTCTCCGGGCTTTTGGGTTATATGACTTAAGTCATCAGCATCCGAAGGTCAGACATAAGTGCCTTGGAAGTTGTCAAGGAATGCATCTTCTAGGTTCTCCCAACTGCCAATAGATTTTTCGGGCAGACTGTTCAACCAGTGCCGAGCTGGTCCTTTGAGTTTTAGTGGGAGATAGTTGATGGCGTGGAGATCATCGCCGCGAGGCATATGGGTATGGAGAAGGAAGTCCTCGATCCATACCACGGGATCTGTTGTCCCATCATATGATTCAATGTGTACGGGTTTGAACCCTTTTGGGAATTCATGTTCCATTACTTCATCGGTGAAGCATAGGGGGTGGGCGGCGCCTCTATGTCGGGCTACGTCGCGACGCAGCTCGGATGGAGATGGTCTGCGGTATTTGGCCCGGACAGGTTTGTATTTGTCATATCCGGTTGGGTGGACGCTATTGCGCATTGGGGCGCACCATCGCGATCCATAGATCGATCTGGTTTGTCCTGCTCTATTTTCCGAGTCGCACCGCAGGTCATGTGTGTATCCCCGAGCTGTTGTGTTTCTATTTGTTCGGCGACGTGGTGTCGGCTGGTGTTCAGGCTGAGTTGCCACTTTATCTTGGCCACGCGGAGGTCGGTCAGCCGCATTATGCGCTGGTAGTATGGGCTCCCGTGCCTCGTCATCGAATTGAGGTAGTAATTTATGCTTCGGGTAACTTTTGGTTGGGCGTTCGAGTCCATATTCCTCGGCTACCAGGACCCCAGTCCATCTATCAGTGAGCAAATCTTGGTCAGCTTGAACCTGCTGCTGCTTCTTCTTTAGGCTCTTTGTAGTGGCTATTAGCCGGCGCTTAAAACGCTCCTGCTCGACGGGATCCTCTGGCAAGAAAAGTTCTTCATCGCCGAGGCTCACCTCGTCCTCGGAGAGAGGCATGTAATTGCTATCCTCCGAGTCATCGTTCACGGCTTGTTCGTCAGGGCTGGCTCGCCCGTCTTCCCGTTCAGCCTATTCGAAACTTGGCTTGGCGGGTCTTCATTGTCTTCGGCATCGTCCGAAGTTCTATTTTCTCTTGTGCCGGTATCGCTATTTTTACCATGGCGTGATTTAGAGCGGCGCCACTAACGTCGGCGCTCTGGCTGCTTCTCAGGAGGCTTATCCTCAACTGGATCTTTTTTATTCTCGCCATTGTCTTCTTTGGGTGTATCCACCATGTATATATCGTATGCGGAGGTGGCTATCCAGCGCCCTGTGGGTGGTGGTTCCTGTTCTTCTCCGGCATCGTCGTCCATACCATCGATTTTATTCAGAGTCGAAATCAAGCATGTCGGTTAAATCGTCGACAGTAGCTATCAAGTGGGTGGTGAGTGAGTAACGAAGTTCTTCGTCGTCCGGTTCCCACTCAAGCCAGACATAGTTCGTCCAAGAATCTCCTGACAAGGAGAGAGACTTTAATGAGTTTAACACATCACCTATGGGTGAGTGTTGGAAGATGTCCGCGGAGCTGAACTCCAAGATCGGTGCCCAGTCAGATTCGACGGGTGCGGATACACGCTGTTTGGAGCCTATGGCCGGAGACGAGTCTGAGGCTCCAATGACACCGACCTCATTGGAGGTTGGATCTGTGTTCGGCTCTAGTGCCGCTAAGTCTGCGGCTTCCGTGGTGAGGTTGAGCTTCCCGTCCTCGGATGGCGTGCTCTGCTCTGGATCTAGGGCCAGAGTGGTTACAGGTGCTATCCCGTAAGCACAATCCAATGACAAATTTAGGTCATGTTCATCGTAGCGGCAAGGTGCGGCTGTCATAGGCTCGAATCCGTCGAAGATCAAGTCTCCGCGGATGTGAGTGGTGTAGTTCAAGTGTCCAAAGCTTACCTAATGGCAGGGGCGTACCTATCGATTTGCTCCAGATGGCCAAGCGAGTTGGCCCGCGGTGCAAAGCCGCCGAACACGAAAATCTGTCCGAGAAGAAAAATCTCACCCTGGACTGCGTTGTTGTAGATGATTGAAGGAGCCATCAAGCCTTATGATGACGACACAGTGGAACTCTCAATGAAAGCACCGATGTCGGTGTCAAAACCGGCGGATCTCGGGTAGGGGGTATCGAACTGTGCGTCTAAGGCTCATGGTAACAGCAGGCGGGGGACACAATGTTTACCCAGGTTCGGGCCCTCTCGATGGAGGTAATACCCTACTTCCTGATTCATTGATCTTGATGATATAAGTATTACAAGTGATCTACCATGAGATCGTAGAGGCTAAACCCTAGAAGCTAGCCTGTGATTATGATTGTTCTCTCCTATGGACTAAACCCTCCGGTTTATATAGACATCGGAGGGGGCTAGGGTTACATAGAGTTGGTTACAGAGAAAGGAATCTTCATATCTGAATCGCCAAGCTTGCCTTCCATGCAAAGGAGAGTCCCATCCGGACACGGGACGAAGTCTTCTATCTTTTATCTTCATAGTCCAACAGTCTGGCAAAGTATATAGTCCGGCTGTCCAAGGCCCCCTTAGTCCAGGACTCCCTCACCCGCACCTCCGCTGCGTCTGGACATCGCCGGCGGCTAAACACCGGTGAGTCAGTGTAGTTTGACCAGGGGTTTGACTCGCCTCGGTCACTGACATGTGGGCCCAGCCATTTGGTCAAACCTAGATTAGTACTAAACTAATCCTAATTAACTTAGTTAATTAACAAAGACACTGAAAAGTGGGTCCCACTGGTCACGTTTGACCTGGATGCCCCTGTTGACCTGCTGACGCAATGCTGATGCAGTAATTCACTTTTCTGGATTTATACTTATTCAGGAAATTTCAGAAAATAGTGCTAACTTCAAAAATCATAGAAAATAATCTATAACTCCAAATGCAAAGTGTTATATATGAAAAATGATTAGAAAAATCCAATCTATCCATCTGTACTAGTTTCATGCATGTTTAAACAAGCTGACTTTCTGTTTAGTGCAAAACATGATAAAGCACTATTTAAGATCACAAATGGGTTTGAAATTTGAATCTTTGGTTCAAAATGGCTCAAACTCATCTGGTCATAGTTGCACTAGCCCAACACACTCATTTTGCCATGTATCATGCATGCATCCTATTATTGCATAATGTTTGATATTGATTGTGCTCCGGTGCTCTCTGCGGTAGGTTCTGCCCCGGAAGAATATCGCGAGTACCCGAACAAAGACCAGTATCAGACTACAGACCTGCCAGGCAAGCAACCACCCATTTGATCATGTCGATACAATCCCATGTTCTTGCTCCTTCTCTCATTTATTGCATTTAAGACAACATGATTCAAACTACTGTGTGCTACGATAGTTGAACCCATTTCCTCTGCATGACCTGTCATTGCCACAGTAACTAGATGAAACCCACTAGCATGTGTAGGAGTTGATTGAGACATGATTGTGTTTCCTACCTTGCTATGCCTGCTATGCTTCAAGTCGTGTCAGGTCTGATTCATCTGGGTGATGGGCTAGAGTGAAATGATCATGTCGGTAATGGGAGTAATGTGTTGAACACGATTTGGTAAAGGTATCAATGAGAGACCATGTAGGAGTACATGGTGGGTTGTTTCATTGGAACCGTCCTTAAGCACTGAGATATGTATGTGTGATTTAAGATTTAGCTACTACCATGCATTGGGCCCGAAACTAATGGACCCTCTCGGCTGCTTAACCACCCTAGTCCTCTGTCCAGGAGTTGCAAGTAGTTTCTAGTGCTTATATCTTACTGGAGGCCGTGGGTAGTGCTGACACTCGGGGTGGGCTGTGATGCGGTAGGAAAGTGGCACAGTGTATCGGATGCCCGCTTGGTATCTCGGGAACCCTGCACACATTGTCCGGCGCCGTATGTGGAAACGTCGGTCGGACTCCCTACGGATGGAACCTGAATAGGCAATAAACCTGGACTAGAGACTTGAGCTTAGGTAGGCTGTGGCTGACACCCAAGTTGGGCTTCCGCTTGAAGATGCCGAGTATATGTCATGTAAACGGCGATAAGTAGTGAAAGCGTGTGTGAAGAAGTACACCCCTGCAGGGTTAACATCATCTATTCGAATAGCTACATCCGCGGTAAAGCACTACTTGGTTGCCTATACAGTTCATAGACAAGTAAATGGATACTAGTAAAAGCCTCAAGATAAGTGTGAGTGCCGAGGAAGGCCCTTCCGTAGGATGGCGGAGGTGGATCCCCAGTAGTGTATTTATGTGGTGTGTTGTGGACTCGAGTGTGCAAAACATTTACAAGTTGGAGTCTCATAAAATAGTTTACCCAAGAGTCAAAGCTGGCTTGCTGCAATAACCCCACCATCCCCTCTTGATAATGTGCATGTATGTTGGATCTGATGTAAGTCTTGCTGAGTACCTTTGTACTCATAATTTCTTAATGTATGTTTTACAGAAGATGCTGCAACCCCTTCTGATGGGTTCTACGTAGACCTTGATGTCGACGAGTAGCCTGAGGCCCAGGTGGTGATCCTGAGCACATGGTGGACCCTTGTAGGATAGTTAGGCTTCCTCAAGCCTCTTTTATTTTCTAGATGTCTATACTCAGACATGTTGCTTCCGCTTATGGCTTGTATATTTGAATGACTTGAATGCTGGGTCGTGTGACCCGTACCTGTGTGATTGATATGTATGGCTCTCTGGAGCCTTTAAGTAAAGTACTTGAGTTGTAGAGTTTTGCTGTGATGCCATGTTGTATTTGCACATATCGAGCATATTGTGTGTATGATTGAAATGCTTGGTATGTGTGGGATCTAACTATCTAGTTGTTTATCCTTGGTAGCCTCTCTTACCGGGAAATGTCTCGTAGTGCTTCCACTGAGCCCTAGTAGCTTGCTAGTGCTCCGGGACACTTAGGCTGGCCGGCATGTGTCCTTCTTTGTTCCTGTGTCTGTCCCTTCGGTGAAATGTCACGCGGTGGTCCTTTAAGTCCTTGTAGCTCGCTACAACTTGGGATTCACTCGCTGTTGATCGACACGTTTGTTGCTGGGTCACGTATGCCTGTCCCTGTAAGTTAGCGCCACTTTGGCTTCACGACTAGCCATGCCAACCTGAGTTATTTGTCATATGGATGCTAGCGACACTGTCATATACGTGTGCCAAAAGGCGCAAACGGCCCCGGGCCTGGTAAGACGACACCTATGGGAATACCGTGCGTGAGGCCGCAAAGTGATATGAGGTGTTTCATGCTAGATTGATGTGGCATAGGATCGGGGTCCTGACAGTGTTGGCATAAGAGCCAGACTGCCTGTAGGTTCTTCAAGCCAAACTTGTCGATGTCGAGTCTAGAAATGCTTTAGTTATGTGTAGGGGAATTGATTGTGGGATGGAACATAAGGCTCTTTTTACTCTTTACCTCATGGCATTCTGATCTAAGTCTGTCCATTCTTTCCATGGGGGTTAAGGACTAGGATCTCTTCTCTCTATCAGGTTCATATGTTACTAATCCGAAGTACTTTATAGGATCGATGGATACAAGCCCAGTTCAGTTCTACTACTTCAGTATGTTGTTAAGTTGGACCCAGAACCTTGATGTGATGTTGTTGAGTGTCTATGCAATCCTTTGCAAAGTGTCTCAAAATTGTTTTTGAGCATTTATAGCCGTTATGCTGTCCAATTTCTGCTAGAAATTCTAACGTCTTTGAATTATTTGGTGTTTCAGATGTCTTCCCGCACTGTTCACCAGGTGGTTCGACTGACCCGCGACATTGACGTGCCCGGGCACACGGCCATGTTAGTACGAGTGATGACTGAGACAGGCTACAGGTGGTATCCTGAATATACCATCGAGGAGCAGTTCCGCGACTTCAATCAGAGTCAGTTTATCTGCACTGTGAGGATCTTTCCATCTTATCACGATTGTACCGAGCCTCTGCACTTGTCCTATTGGCTTGGTATCACCGTGGAGATGTCCATGCACGATGCTTCCTAGTCTATGATCTCCATCATCCGAGCCGGGTATGCATCGCTGAATGATTCTGAGTTCTGCTATCTACCGGCGGCACACACTGGCCAAGAGGGCTATTACACTGGGCTTTATGCCGATGTTTCCCACAAGGAGCCACTTCTTCGCACTACTACTGAGATGTTGGAGGAGAGAGACCGAGAGAACCGTGCCTTACGCATGGAGTTGTACAACACCTGCCAGGACCACTGGGCTACTCTGACACGGCTTGCACCAGCCGTGCAGATCGGTTACCTGGATATGCGAGACTTCTACCCTGTCCGCACACGTCTTCCAGCTCACATGGATTACCCGGATGTTGTCGGTATCACGCCTCCGCGTGGGCGCCGTATTCCACCCTTCGTGGGGCCGAGGCCTCATCCGAGTCCATATGGTCCATAGTCCTGACGTGATCGTGAGTTTCCAAATCCACACGTCCCGCTTCCAGGCTATGCGGGGGATCTCTATGAGGACTACTACGGAGCCGGAGATGACTAAGCTGGATCACGACACTAGTAGTATGTAGTAGTTGTATCTCCACAGTCCTGTGCGTCTTGTGGAATATGACGTAGTGTGTACTAGATTCCGGAGGTGTAGAAAAATAATGTATAGGAGCTTGGGATGCCTCCGATGAGATGTAATGTTGCTTTCACCGCAGTTGTACTCAGTTTGGTCTTGTACTAAACCATGTATGGTGTGTATAACCGGTGGAATAAACATGGTAGTTTCTGTATTTCCATGCCATACGGACGAACATCTTGCATTCTGAGTCATCATTAAATTCTGCACTTCTATGTCAGAATTTTGTCATCCTTGCCTAAACTATTGCCTTGTTTTTCCTAGGATGGTCAACACCCGCAACAACTCTACTGCCCTAGAGCAGGATGAAGGCAGTGGGGCTAGAAATGCGAATCTGCCTCATCCTCTTGCTTTGGCTGAGGTCATGCTGGAGGCCGAGAGGAACAAACGTGAGACGAACCGTTTTCTGGAATGCATCGAGCAGAACACAACACTACACCAGAGGAACAACTTGGTGTCTCCGAGTGACTTTATCAAGTTGCACCCACCCACCTTCCATCATTCTGTTGAGCCTCTCGACGTGGATGATTGGCTCCGCAGCATCACCCAGAAGCTACGCTCTGCACTCGTAGCCGAAGATGACAAGGTCACTTACGCTGCCTATCACCTTGAAGGCCCCGCCAGTCTCTGGTGGAAGAACTATGAGGCCATGCGCCCAGCTGGCCAGGTTACCACTTGGGCAGAGTTCATTGAGGCTTTCCGTGAGCATCACATTCCGGAAGGTCTTATGGATCGCAAGCGGGAGGAGTTCTGTAGTTTCACCCAGGGTAGACTTACTTTGGAGGCATACAACATAGAGTTTGGAAACCTAGCACGTTACACAACTGAGGAAGTACCCACCGATGCCAAGAAGCAGGCAAGGTTCCGCAAGGGACTTAGCCCTGAGCTTCGCCGTGATCTCCGACTGCATGAGTGCACTTCCTTCCAGAAGTTAGTGAACAAGGCTATTAGTGCTGAGATAGGTCAGACTGATTTCGAAGCTACATGCAAGCACGGCCATGACACTGGCTCCTCATCCGGTTCTGGCTCTCAGAAGCACCGGGTGTGGGTGCCTAACACTGCTCTGTCACCCACGTTCACACCGAGGCCATCCTATCAGGTGCCTCGCCCAAGCTAGCAGTATGCACTGGCCAAATCTTATGGTGGATCAACCAACAATGCTCCCCCATGCACCAGCACAGTGACATGCTTCAAGTGTGGAGAACCGGGTCACTACATGCGTGAGTGTTCTCAGACCAACCCCAGCCCAAACTAGTTCGGAATGACTGTTGGCCGTGGCAAGCCAATAGGAAAGGTGTACTACACCAAGACGGCCACCGCTGCACGCGGGCATGTGAACTGTGTCTGAGCTGAAGAGGCTCAGGATGATCCCAACGTCGTTCTTGGTATGCTCCTTGTTAACTGCCATCCGACATCTGTTCTTTTTGATACTGCAGCATCTCATTCATTTATATCCGAGGTCTATGCTCATTTGCATAACACCACATTCTGTGATATGCCCACCTCCATGGTAATTAAAACCCCGGGATCCAAATGGCAAACTTCTAGAGTGAGCCATGGAAATGAAATTCATATCGATAGACTTGTTTTCCTTGCATCTTTGATAGCTCTCAAACCCTAGGACATTAATATCATCTTGGGTATGGAATGGATGTCGGCCTATCATGCTAAGATTGATTGCTTCTCTAGGACTGTTCAACTTACACACCCATCGGGCAAGGTAGTTAATGTCTTGACCTGTGTAGCTAAGCGATAGCTTTACTCTCTTAATGCCAGTCCTTTGCCAGACCTCGAAGACGTTCCAGTAGTCCGTGACTTTCCGGATGTTTTTCTCGAAGAACTGCCAGGTGTTCCACCTGACAGGGATGTCGAGTTTTTGATAGATCTTATCCCAGGAACTGTTCCAATCTCTAGAAGACCCTATAAGATGGCACCACTAGAACTAGATGAGCTTAAGAAACAACTCGATGAGTCCTTGAAAAAGGGTTTCATCTGTCCTAGTTCTTCTCCATGGGCTTGTCCCGTCCTCTTAGTCAAGAAGAAGGATGGTACGGATCGGATGGTTGTAGATTATCGACCCGTCAACTTGGTCACAATAAAGAATAAGTATCTGCTCCCCAGGATCAACAATCTGTATGATCAGCTCGCTGGATCCTCAGTATTTTCTAAGATGGATTTGAGCTTGGGTTACTGAGGGAGTCCTGGATTAGGGGGTGTCCGGATGGCCGACCTAGGACCTTTGGCCGGATTCCCGGACTATGAAGATACAAGACTGAAGACTTCATCCCGTGTCCGGATGGGACTTTCCTTGGCGTGGAAGGCAAGCTTGGCAATACGATATGTAGATCTCCTCCCATTGTAACCGACTCTGTGTAACCCTAGCCCTCTCCTGTGTCTATATAAACCGGAGGGTTTTAGTCCGTAGGACGAACAACAATCATACCATAGGCTAGCTTCTAGGGTTTAGCCTCTCTGATCTTGTGGTAGATCTACTCTTGTACTACCCATATCATCAATATTAATCAAGCAGGAGTAGGGTTTTACCTCCATCGAGAGGGCCCGAACCTGGGTAAAAACATCGTGTCCCTTGTCTCCTGTTACCATCCGCCTAGACGCACAGTTCGGGACCCCCTACCCGAGATCCGCCGGTTTTGACACCGACATTGGTGCTTTCATTGAGAGTTCCTCTGTGTCGTCACCTTTAGGCCCGATGGCTTCTTCGATCATCAACAACAACGCGGTCCAGGGTGAGACTTTTCTCCCCGGACAGATCTTCGTATTCGGCGGCTTTGCACTATGGGCCAATTCGCTTGGCCATCTGGAGCAGATCGAAAGCTATGCCCCTGGCCATCAGGTCAGATTTGGAAGTTTGAACTACACAGCTGACATCCGCGGAGACTTGATCTTCGACGGATTCGAGCCGCGGCTGAGCGTGCTGCACTATCATGAGGGGCATGATCTAGCTCTGCCGCCGGACAGTTTCCAGAAGGCCGCTCAGGTATCCGCTCCGACCCTTAGCTCGGAGCTGACTGCGCCAATCGAGGACGGATGGTTGGACACCGCCTCGGGGGCTGCGATCTCTACGGCGATCGAGCCGAACAACAGTCTTGTCCTTTGCGAAGCTCGTGACTCCATGGTGCCGGACTCCTTTCCGGACTCCGAATCTTCCACTTCCCTTCCAATCGAACCCAATTGGGCTCCGATCATGGAGTTCACCGCCGCAGACATATTTCAGCACTCATCCTTTGGCGACATCCTGAATTCACTAAAGTCTCTCTCTTTATCAGGAGAGCCCTGGCCGGACTATGGTCAGCAAGGTTGGGATGCGGACGACGAAGAAATTCGAAGCCCACCCACCACCCACTTCGTAGCCACTGTCGATGATTTAACCGACATGCTCGACTTCGACTCCGAAGACATCGACGGTATGGACGCCGATGAAGAAGACGACCAAGAACCAGCGCCTATAGGGCACTGGAAAGCAACCTCGTCATATGACATATACATGGTGGACACCCCAAAAGAAGGGGATGGCGATGAACAACGAAGGATGACCCCTCCAAGAAACAGCCTAAGCGCCGGCGTCAGCGGCGCCGCTCTAAATCCCGCCAGAGCAAAAACGGCGATTCAGGCACCGGAGATAATAACACCCCGGTCAGTGCCGGAGACAACCCCCTCCAGCAAGATTCAGCGCAGGAGGATGGAGAAGCCAGCCCTCATGAGAGAGCGGCAGACAGAGAGGTCGAGGACAAGAATTACATGCCTCCCTCCGAAGATGAAGCAAGCCTCGACGACGATGAATTTGTCATACCTGAGGATCCCGTCGAACAAGAGCATTTCAAACGCAGGTTTATAGCCACAGCAAGCAGCCTCAAGAAAAAACAGCATCAGCTTAGAGCTGACCAAGACTTGCTGGCCGATAGATGGACTGAAGTCCTCGCTGCCGAAGAGTACAAACTCGAACACCCCTCCAAGAGCTACCCAAAGCGCAGACTGCTACCCCAATTAGAGGAGGAAGCAACTAAACCTACATCACCAGCGTATGATGCGGCCGACCGGCCACCCCATGGCTGCGACAGAGAGGCCTTTCGGCCATCGACTCAAGCCGCACCCCGACGCCGCTCAAAAAGTACCAAGGCACGGGGAAATGCGCCAGACCTGCGCGACGTATTGGAGGAGAAGGCAAGGCAAACAAGATCAATCTACGGATCGCACGGGCGCCCCACGACACGTGATGATAACCGTCATGCCGGATATGGCAAATACGACCAGGCCGAACACAACAGACAAAGCTCATCCGAGCTACGTCGTGATATAGCCCAGTACAGAGGCGCCACACACCCACTATGCTTCACAAATGAAGTAATGGATCATCAAATCCCCGA
This sequence comes from Triticum aestivum, assembly GCF_018294505.1. Lineage (NCBI taxonomy): Eukaryota > Viridiplantae > Streptophyta > Magnoliopsida > Poales > Poaceae > Triticum > Triticum aestivum. The sequence continues at coordinate 488,633,956 of NC_057804.1, forward strand.
GGGTTTTAAACCCATAAACATCGAATCATACGATGGCACAACAGATCCTGCGGTATGGATCGAGGATTATCTCCTTCACATCCACATGGCCCGCGGCGATGATCAACACGCTATCAAATACCTCCCACTCAAGCTTAAAGTACCAGCTCGGCATTGGCTTAACAGCTTGCCAGCATAGTCAATTGGTTGCTGGGAGGACCTAGAATCCGCATTCCTTGACAATTTCCAGGGCACCTATGTGCGACCACCAGACGCCGATGACCTAAGCCACATAATTCAGCAGCCAAAGGAATCGGCCAGACAATTCTGGACACGGTTCCTAACCAAGAAAAATCAAATAGTCGACTGTCCGGACGCAGAGGCCCTTGCAGCCTTCAAGCATAACATCCGAGACGAATGGCTTGCCCGGCACCTAGGACAGGAAAAGCCGAAATCCATGGCAGCCCTCACGACACTCATGACCCGCTTTTGCGCGGGAGAAGACAGCTGGCTAGCTCGTAGCAATAACATGACCAAGAGCCCTGGTAATTCGGATACCAAGGACAACAATGGCAGGTCGCGTCGCAACAAGCACAAGCGCCGCATTAACGGCGACAATACTGAGGATACGGCAGTTAATGCCGGATTCAGCGGCTCTAAATCCGGTCAGCAGAAAAAGCCATTCAAAAGAAATACTCCGGGCCCGTCCAGTTTAGACCGGATACTCGATCGCTCGTGCCAGATACATGGCACCCCCGAACAACCAGCCAATCACACCAACAGGGATTGTTGGGTGTTCAAGCAGGCAGGCAAGTTAAGTGCCGAAAACAGAGACAAGGGGCTGCATAGCGATGACGAGGAGGAGCCCCGGCCGCCGAACAACAGAGGACAGAAGGGCTTTCCCCCACAAGTGCGGACGGTGAACATGATATACGCAACCCACATCCCCAAAAGGGAACGGAAGCGTGCGCTCAGGGACGTATATGCGTTGGAGCCAGTCGCCCCAAAGTTCAACCCATGGTCCTCCTGCCCGATCACTTTTGATCGAAGGGACCACCCCACTAGCATTCGTCACGGCGGATTCGCCGCATTGGTCCTAGACCCAATCATTGACGGATTTCACCTCACTAGAGTCCTCATGGACGGCGGCAGCAGCCTGAACCTGCTTTATCAGGATACAGTGCGGAAAATGGGCATAGATCCCTCAAGGATTAAACCCACAAAGACGACCTTTAAAGGCGTCATACCAGGTGTAGAGGCCAGTTGTACAGGCTCAGTTACACTCGAAGTGGTCTTCGGATCCCCGGATAACTTCCGAAGCGAGGAGTTAATCTTCGACATAGTCCCGTTCCGCAGTGGCTATCACGCCCTGCTCGGACGAACCGCATTTGCAAAGTTCAATGCGGTGCTGCACTACGCATATCTCAAGCTCAAGATGCCAGGCCCTCGTGGAGTCATTACAGTCAATGGAAACACCGAACGCTCTCTCCGAACAGAGGAGCACACGGCGGCCCTCGCGGCGGAAGTACAAAGTAGCCTCTCAAGGCAATTCTCCAGTCCGGCTGTTAAGCGTCCGGACACCGTCAAGCGCGCCCGGAGTAACCTACAACAAGACCGTCTGGCACGTTCCGAGCTAGCATAGCAGTGCGGCCCCAACCCCAGCCCTCGCGAGATTGCGAAACCAGTACCACGCGTATATAATTACGCTCTGGAAATACCATGGGCATAAGGGGAGGGGCACAACCACGGCACGCCCAGAATGCGGCTCAACCGCACTAGGGGCTCCCGATTTTGTCATTTCTTTTTTTTTACTTTCAGGACTCCACTATTCGGAAGGCCTGTCCGGCAGTACAATCGCCGAACACACGATGCAACAGCCAGGGAGACAACAAGCCACGTCGAAAGTCCAGGTGGTCTCTATAACGAGCTAAATACCTGTCTTACTTAAAGTCTCGCAGCTTGCCCCTGGAGGGGGACATGTCAAATAATCCCATCTCTTGCTTATCGCACTATTTGTATCGTTCTGCTTTCATAGCAGCCCTTTAATAAACAATACATAGCTCTTGTCTATTATTGCATTCATTTTTTATGTAAATATGTTCAGTTATGACATTATGCAACCGTACACTTTGGTACGGCCAATACACCAGGGGCTTAAGTACCCCAGAATACGGTGTGAGAAGACCGAACACTCTCATGAGTGCGGCACCCCGAACTTATAGCATTATATGCATCGGCTCCGAATCATGTCTTGGGTCAATAGTTGGGTTTGCCCGGCTCCCATGTTTTGGTACCTTACGTTCCGCTATATCGGCTAAGGTAGCGCTGGGAGAACTACTGCGATTGTGCCCCAGTTGAGCTGGGTTAACACCTCAGTAGAGAAAGCTAAAACTGACCGTCATGATAGGGCGAGAGCCGGTCGCTGTTCGAGAGGTTTTTCGAGTCCTTAAAGACTTATGCCGCTTAGAGCGAGGAGCTGGCTTTGTCCGGCCTAGGCGTGGATAGCGCCCCGAACTCGGTCTTCCGAATACTAGGGGCTTCGCCGAAATTTAAAATTATAGAATTCTATGGCTAAGTGAGAGTGATAAAGCATTATAAGTCTGATTGCCTTGTTTGTTGTGCTGAACGCCTCCCTCGAAGGACCCAAGAATGGGAACAAGAGCGCTCAGGTTTATCCCGAACACCCCAGCACTCGTGGCGTGGGGGCAGAAGCCGACGACTTGCATCTCTCAGATTTAATAAACGGCCGCACAGAAGGTAATATTTTAAATTCAAAAAGCGTTGCTTAGCGCATATGAACAAGTTTTCAGCGCACAGGATAAAAACACGAGCGAGTTTACTCAAAAATTAAATCCTTGGAACATTCGTTCGGCACAAGGCGGGCACCCTTTAGGACGCCCTCATAGTACATCTCGGGCATGTGATGCTCCTTCCCCTCCGGTGGCCCTTCCGTCACCAGCTTCTCAGCATCCAGCTTGCCCCAGTGCACTTTGGCACGGGCAAGGGCCCTACGTGCGCCTTCGATGCATATGGAGCGCTTGATGACTTCAAGCCACAGACAGGCATCCACCCGCCGCCTCACCAGCCCAAAGTAGCTCTCAGGCAGGACCTCCCCAGGCCATAGCCGGCCTATAAGGCCCTTCATGGCCTGTTTGGGTACCTTATGGAGCTCGACCAACTGCTTCAGCTGGTCGCTCAAGGGCACCGGGTGTCCGGCCTCAGCATACTGGGACCAGAACACCTTCTCCGTCGAGCTCCCTTCTTCGGCTTGGTAGAATGCGGCGGCGTCGGACACACTGCGGGGAAGATCTGCGAATGCTCTTGGAGAGCTCCAGATTCGGGTAAGTAACACGTAATTCACTTTCACATGCTTGCTTTGTATAAAGAATGCCTTACCCGCCGCTATCTTTTTCATCGCCTCAATCTCCTGGAGGGCTTTTTGGGCTTCGGCCTTGGCAGATTTGGCGCTTTCAAGTGCTGAGGCAAGCTCGGACTCTCGCGTCTTTGAGTCAAGCTCTAAACTCTCGTGTTTCTTCACGAGAGCATTGAGCTCTTGCAGCACCTCCGCCAGCCGCGCCTCTTGTTTCTCTCGCTCGGTGTGCTCCATGGCCGCATTATCTTCGGCCTTGGACAGCGCTTCCTTCAGGGTCGCCACCTCGGTTGTGGCCCCTGTAACATTCACGTTGGTCCTGTCACTATTTGCAACCAGGTATTTTTATATATACTTACATAAGGCACTACCTACCTTCCTTGTCCTCGAGCTGCTTCTTGGCAAGGCCGAGCTCGTTCTCGGACTGCTCGAGGCTCTGCTTCAATGCATCGACCTCCACAGTCAGTGCGGTAGAGGTCAGCAGCACAACCTGCATTCCCATATTGACATATTTATGTTAGACTCCTATGTATATCTTTTTAGATCCTCAGTTCGGCTTTTCTTTCCGAGCACCAAACTGAGCATCAGGGGCTACTGTCTATGTGGTAACATTTTTACATGTTTTAAATACATACCTCAAAGCCTATTAGAAGGCTGGCACAGGCTTCTGTCAGCCCGCTTTTAGCGGACTGAACCTTCTGGATCACCGCACTCATAACAGTGCGGTGCCCCTCGTCGATGGAGGCGCCGTTAAGCACCTCCAGCAAATTATCTGGTGCCTCTGGTTGGACGGAGGCCGCCGGCATCGTAGGCTTGCCCTTCTCACAAAGGGGCCACCTGCCAGACTCCGGAACCACTGAAGGTTTCGGTGCGGCGTCCGGCCCAGGACCAGACTTAGAGCCCTTTGGGGTTTTTCCCCCTTTGCGCCTGGACTCCGGGAGGTCGCCTTGTGGCGCCTCCGGGGCTGCCTCCTCCTGGCCCATCCCCTTTTGGGACTCCACCTCGGCATCGTCCGTGGGGCGAGGGGAGGTAGCGGTCGGGAGTGAAAGACTATTCATATCCGACGAATCCAGGGATCCGCTCGACGAAGCGTCGAGCTGGGCCCTGGGCGGACTGCATAATTATATTCGGCGTCAGAAGGTACTGTGCAAATAAAGGAACGCCATGAGTTATTCTGGTATCCGGATACTTACGATGTTGCCAGGGGCTTGGCCCTGGTTGGCCACTCCTCTCCGCCGTCTTCGGTGTCGGAGGCGTAGTCCGGAAGAAGGGTCTTCCCCTTCTTGGACCCTCTGGCCTCTCAGTTGGGGCGGCCTTCCTTTTCTTTCCTCCCCTCGTTGGAGGGGGAGAGGCTTCTTCTTCCTCCTCCTCGTCTTCAGAGGAGGAGTGCGCTTCGGGGTCGTCGGGCGATGAGTCTGACACCACCAGGCGCCGGGAGCTCCTTCGAGTTCCCGTGGCCTTCTTCTTGGCCTTCTTCTCCGGCACCACGTGAGGTGCCGGAACCAACAACTTTTCCAAGCGAGCGTCTGCTGGGCCTTCGGGCAAAGGAGTCAGACGGTCGATCTGTCCGGACTTCTTCTGCCAATCCTATTAAAGGAATGGGAGCTCAGATCCCGCATAGAGTCAAACTATGAAAAACAAGTACCCTGTAATGGGTAAACTAAGCTTACCGCACTGGCTTGGCGCTTCACGCAGAATCCGCGATCCTCGGTAGTGGGAGGGTGAACCTCGAAGCTCTTGAAAAGCACCTTCCAAGCATCTTCTGGCATTGTGTCGAAGAGCCTGGACAGAGTTTGGTGCTGGGCCGGGTCGAATTCCCATAGATTAAAAGCCCTCCATTGACACGGGAGGATCTGGCGGAAGAGCATGACCTGGACTACGTTGACGAGTTTAACCTTCTTGTCCATCAGGTTCTGGACGCAGGTTTCGAGTCCGGTCGCCTCTTCCGGATTACCCCACAACAGGCCCATCTCTTTCCATGAGGTGAGCCATGTGGGGATGCCAGATCGGAACTCGGGGGCTGCTGCCCATGCAGGGTCACGCGGCTCGGTGATGTAGAACCACCCCGATTGCCACCCTTTGATGGTTTCCACAAAGGATCCCTCGAGCCATGTGACGTTGGCCATCTTGCCCACCATGGCGCCTCCGCACTCCGCTTGTCGGCCGCCCACAACCTTCGGCTTGACATTGAAGGTCTTCAGCCATAAGCCAAAGTGGGGCTGGATGCGGAGGAAGACCTCTCACACGACGATAAACGCCGAGATGTTGAGGGTGAAGTTCGGAGCTAGATCATGGAAATCCAGGCCGTAGTAGAACATGAGCCCCCGGACAAATGGGTGAAGAGGAAAGCCCAGTCCGCGGAGGAAATGGGGGAGAAACACGGCCCTCTCATGGGGCCTGGGGGTGGGGATGAGCTGCCCCTCATCTGGGAGCCGGTGCGCGATGTCGTTGGACAAGTATCCGGCTTTCCTCAGTTTTTTGATTTTCCCCTCCGTGGCAGAGGAGGCCATCCACCTGCCTCCCGCTCCGGACATGGTTGGAGAAGGACGAGGTAGGGAGTGCGGACTTGGGCGTTTGATCTCGAGTGCGCAGGAATGGATAAGCGAAGGAGGAGGAAGGCGTAGATGGAAAGGGTGGATTCTTATCCCCATATATGGGCGGCCGAAACTATGTGCCCCCACCAGCCTAGTAAAACTCGCTTATCTCCCAAGCGCCATGATTAATGGCGCGGTTGGGTTACCCACGCCCGTATTGATGAGAATCCCGGAATAAGGGGACACGATCTCTGCTTTGACAAGACATGCCAAGGAAACCGCGTCGCTAAACGTGCGGAGGTGGGACAGTAAAACGATTCAAATAAAGGCTTGGCTGTGGCATGATGTCACGCTACGGAATACGTCAGCAGATTAGATTTGTGCAATATTATTCTCTCTACGGTGGTATGTGGAAATTATTTTGCAGAGCCGGACACTATCCTTGTGTTCAACATCTTCTATGAAGTATTCGGAGGAGGAACCCGCCTTGCAATGCCGAAGACAATTTGCGCGCCGGACTCGTCGTCATTGAAGCCTGGTTCAGGGGCTACTGAGGGAGTCCTGGATTAGGGGGTGTCCGGATGGCCGGACTATGACCTTTGGCCGGACTCCCGGACTATGAAGATACAAGATTGAAGACTTCGTCCCGTGTCCGGATGGGACTTTCCTTGGCGTGGAAGGCAAGCTTGGCGATACGGATATGTAGATCTCCTCCCATTGTAACCGACTCTGTGTAACCCTAGCCCTCTCCGGTGTCTATATAAACCGGAGGGTTTTAGTCCATAGGACGAACAACAATCATACCATAGGCTAGCTTCTAGGGTTTAGCCTCTCTGATCTCGTGGTTGATCTAGTCTTGTACTACCCATATCATCAATATTAATCAAGCAGGAGTAGGGTTTTACCTCCATCGAGAGGGCCCGAACCTGGGTAAAAACATCATGTCCCTTGTCTCCTGTTACCATCCGCCTAGACGCACAGTTCGGGACCCCCTACCCGAGATCCACCGGTTTTGACACCGACAGTTACCATCAAATCAAAATCAAGAATAGGGACATTCCCAAAACGGCCTTTGTTACTCATTATGGCCAATACGAGTACACCGTCATGTCCTTCAAATTAACCAATGCCCCATCCACTTTCTCTCGGCTAATGAACTCGATCTTCATGGAGTATTTGGATAAATTCTTCGTGGTTTACCTCGATGATATACTCATCTACACCAAGAATGAGGAAGAACATGCCGAGCATCTAAGGCTTGTGTTGATGAAACTTCGAGAGCATCACCTTTATGCCCAATTCTCTAAATGTGAAATCTGGTTGCCAGAAGTGACCTATTTAGGCCATGTGATCTCTGGTAAGGGTATTGCTGTCAGTTCCGAGCGAGTTCAAGCCATTTTTAATTGGACTCCACCTGAATTGGTCAAGCAAGTTCGGAGTTTTCTTGGCTTAGCGAGCTATTGTCGCTACTTTGTCGAGAACTTCTCCAAAGTTGCTAAACCTCTAACTGAACTCCTCAAGAAAGATAAAAAGTTCGAGTGGACCCCACAACGCGAGCAAAGTTTTCAGGAACGGAAAAGACGCCTGACATCTGCTCCCGTACTGGTACCACCAGATTTCTCCAAGGACTTTGTTAACTATTGTGATGCCTCGCGATAAGGAATAGGTTGCATACTCATTCAAGATCGTCACGTAATTGCCTATGCTTCACGGCAACTGCATCTACATGAGGAAAATTATCCTACACATGATCTAGAGCTTGCAGCTGTAGTCCATGCACTCAAAACTTGGCGACATTACCTTCTCGGTAATCATTGCGAAATCTTCACCGATCACCAAATTTTGAAATATATATTCACCCAACCGGATTTGAATCTCACGTTGGGTCGAGTTGATCACAGATTTCGACTTAGGAATAAGTTACACCCCAGGAAAAGCCAACGTCATGGCTGATGCACTAAGTCGTAAATCATATTGTAACAATATGACGTTACAACAAAGTCAACCACTTCTCCATGAGGAATTTCAGAAGCTTAACCTTCACATCGTTCCTCAAGGATTCCTTTCCACCTTGGTGGCAAAACCTACTCTTACGGATCAGATCTTCAAAGCTCAGAAGGTAGATCCAGTTATCTCCCGTATCAAGAGAAACATCAAGAAAGGAATTGCAGATTGTTTCTCCATGGATGATCAAGGAGTCATATACTCCGGAAACCACTTAGTGGTTCCCAAAGTGCGAAACCTGAGGCGATTGATCCTTAAGGCGCCTCATGAATCTCCTCTCACCATTCATCCTGGTAGTACCAAGATGTATCAGGACCTACGCCAGAGGTTCTGGTGGACTAGGATGAAGAGAGACATTTCTCAATATGTTGATAATTGCGACATTTGTCGTCGTGTTAAAGTAGAGCATCAACGGCCAGCTGGCACCCTTCAACCTTTAGCTATTCCTAAATGGAAATGGGATAAAATTGGTATGGATTTCGTCACCGGTTTTCCCAGGACCAAGAAAGGGAATAATGTTATCTTCGTTGTTATCGATCGTCTTTCCAAGGTGGCCCATTTCTTGCCTGTTCGCGAGAGTATAACTGCTAGCCAGCTAGCAAACTTGTATATCTCCTGAATAGTGTCTCTTGATGGTGTTCCATTACTCGGATCATGGAAGTCTCTTCACCTCTCGATTTTGGGAAAGTTTCCAAAATGCTATGGGAACTCGTCTATCCTTTAGCAAAAACTTTCACCCTCAATCAAGTGGTCAAGTAGAACGCGTCAATCAAATTCTAGAAGACATGCTTCGAGCTTCTGTTATCTCATTCGGAATGGATTGGGAGAGATGTCTTCCATCTGCCGAATTTGCTTATAACAATAGCTATCAATCTAGCTTGGGCAAAGCTCCTTTTGAAGTTCTCTATGGACAAAGGTGTCGAACACCTCTCAACTGGTCAGAAACCGGGGAAAGCCAATTCTTTGGCCCGGATATGATCCAGGAAGCAGAAGAGCAAGTTCGCATCATTCGTGAAAAGCTGAAAACAACCCAATCTCGTCAAAAGAGCCAATATGATCGTAAACATAAGGCTATGAGTTTTGAGGTTGACGAGAAGGCTTACCTTCGGGTTACTCCTATGAAGGGAACCCATAGCTTTGGTTTCAAAGGAAAATTGGCTCCGCGCTACATTGGACCTTTTTGCATTCTTGCCAAACGAGTAGAAGTTGCCTACCAATCGAAACTACCTCCGCACCTCTCCAGAGTCCATGATGTATTCCATGTTTCTCAACTCGGGCGTTGCTTCTCGGATCCTATCCATGGAGTGGACTATGAAACACTTGATCTCCAAGATAATCTCACATATCGAGAATACCCCATTCGCATTCTCGATCAAGCTGAGCGTACCACTCGACATCATAACATCAAGTTTCTCAAGGTTCAATGGTCACACCATTCCGAGAAAGAAGCCACTTGGGAAAGGGAGGATCGTCTTTGACTTGAATACCCCACCTTCTTTCCGGAGGATCCTAAATCTCGGGACGAGATTTTTCTGAGTGGGGGTGAGTTGGCACACCCTAGCTAGTTCATGCATTAGAATGTTTGCATCATGTTTACCTTTATCAGAAACTTGGAAATGGGGATGGCGGAACCCCTAGCACCCCCTGAAACCAACTAGGGTTTACTAAAATTATTTTCAATGAAACTGTAATGCCCTTCTAAAATGTTCAACATCTTTGCATTGGTCTTAAACCTCTGACAAAAATGGTGCACAAATTTCTAGGTCATCCTAAGGTCACTGGATTAAATCATTAGCGAATTGCATTTGGGCATTTAAATGCTAGTAAATATTTTAAATGTCCAAATAATCCCAAACTAAAATGTTCCATGTAGGATATATTCCATACAGTGGGCATGTGCACTTTGGTGATTTTTGAAAGTGCATAGGTATTTTTAGAAATGATAGAAACTTGCAGAAATAAAAGAAAATAGAAATAAAAGGAAAAGGTTATTACCTGGCCAAACCCACCACCCGGCCCACCTAGCAGCCCAACACTGTGTTGGCCCATGCTAGCCAGCTGCTTCGTCCCCGCTAGGCAGGCAGGGTGGTGACGCCGACGAGCGCGAGCTCGCCATGGCGCCACCTGCTTGCTGCTCGGCCCCCTGGGCGCCTGGTCGACGTCCAGGTCGCCCCCTTGATTGCCTGGAAACCTCCATTCTCCCCCAACGCCTCTACCTCGCTCCCCTCCGCCATGGCCGACGCAACCGCAACTGCCTCGCCGTCGTAGAGGCGGCCACCATCGTCTCTGCGCCGCCTCGCTGTGTCTAGCAGCTCCTCCACCCTCCTCTCCATCGAGCAGACCGAGCCTCGAGTGCTCGTTCGCCCCAGGGCCACTGCACCGACCTCGCCTAACTCCGCCATTGCCGGAGATCCCGTTCACCGTCACCGCTGTTGCAGCTCGTCCCCGACCACGCCGTCTAGCTCATCGTGACCGCCGTGAGCTTCTGCCCCTCCCCATCCTTCCCATTCTCGCTGCTGCTCTGCTTCGACTGCAATAAGCTCCACCGCACCCGTTGCCGCTGTGCTCGTCGCCGACAAAGCTCCGGCTACCCAGCAGCCACATCACCATGTCCTTTAACCTCACAACACCACGTAGACCATGTAGGAGCTGGCCTTGAGCCTCCAAGACCACCACAGCAACGAGTTCGTCCTCGCTCGAACTCCGGCAGCCGCACAGCTCATCGCCGGCGTTGTTTCCGGCAACCTTGAGCTCAACCACCACCATCCCTCGACGTGGCTCGCTCCAAACTACCTGTAGATGGCCGCCGCCGTCCATTTGGTTGCCGGAGGGTGAAACCCGCACCTCCGCTGCATCTGGACGTCGCCGGTGGCTAAATGCCGGCGAGTTAGCATAGTTTGACCAGGGGTTTGACTCCCCTAGGTCAATGACATGTGGCCCAACCATTTGGCCAAACCTAGATTAGTACTAAACTAATCCTAATTAACTTAGTTAATTAACAGAGACAATGACCAATGGGTCCCACTGGTCAGGTTTAACCTGGACGCCCCTGTTGACTTGCTAATGCAATACTGACGCAGTAATTTACTTTGCTGGATTTATACTTATTCAGGAAATTTCAGAAAATAGTGCTAACTTCAAAAATTCATAGAAAATAATCTATAACTCCGAATGCAAAGTGTTATATATGAAAAATGATCAGAAAAATCCAATCTATCCATCTGTACTGTTTTCATGAATGTTTAAACAAGCTAACTTGCTGTTTAGTGCAAAACATGATAAAGCACTATTTAAGATCACAAATGGGTTTGAAATTTGAATCTTTGGTTCAAAATGGCTCAAACTCATCTGGTCATAGTTGCACTAGCCCAACACACTCATTTTGCCATGTCTCATGCATGCATCATATTATTGCATAATGTTTGATATTGATTGTGCTCTGGTGCTCTCTGTGGTAGCTTCTGCCCCGAAAGAATACCACGAGTACCCGAACGAAGAGCAGTATCAGACTACGGACCTGCCAGGCAAGCAACCACCCATTTGATCATGTCGATACAATCCCATGTTCTCGCTCCTACTCTCATTTATTACATTTAAGACAACGCGATTCAAACTGTTGTGTGCTATGGTAGTTGAACCCATTTCCTCTGCATGACCTGTCATAGCCAAAGTAACTAGATGAAACCCACTTGCATGTGTAGGGGTTGATTGAGCCATGATTGTGTTTCCTACCTTGCTATGCCTGGTATGCTTAGAGTCGTGTCAGGTCTGGTTCATCTGGATGATGGGCTAGAGTGAAATGATCATGTCGGTAATGGGAGTGATGTGTTGAACACGATTTGGTAAAGGTATCGATGAGAGGCCATGTAGGAGTATATGGAGGGTAGTTTCATTGGAATCGTCCTTAAGCACTGAGATCTATATGTGTGATTTAAGATTCAACTACTACCATGCATTGGGACCAAAACCAATGGACCATCTCGGCTTCTTAACCACCCTAGTCCCCTGTCCTGGAGTTGCAAGTAGTTTCTAGTGTTTATAGCTTACTGGAGGCCGTGGGTAGCGCTAACCCTCGGGGTGGGCTATGATGTGGTAGGTACGTGGCATGGTGTACCGGATGCCCGTTTGATATCTCGGGAACCCTGCACAAATCATTCGGAGTCGTATGTGGAAACCTCGGCCGGACTCCCTGCGGATGGAACCTGAATAGGTGATAAACCTGGACTAGAGACTTGAGTGCTTAGGTAGGCTATGGCCGACACCCATGTTGGGCTTCCGCTTGAAGGTTGCTGAGTACATGTCGTGTAAACGATGATAAGTGGTGAAAGCGTGTGTGAAGAAGTACACCCCTGCAGGGTTAACATCATATATTCGAATAGCTGCGTCCGCGGTAAAGGACTACTTGGTTGCCTATACAATTCATGGACAAGTAAATGGATACTACTAAAAGCCTCAAGATAAGTGTGAGTGCCGAGGATGGCCCTTCCGTAGGATGACGGAGGTGGATCCCCGGTAGTGTATTGATGTGGTGTGTAGTGGACTCGAGTGCGCAAAACATTTACAAGTTGGAGTCTCGTAAGATAGTTTAGCCAAGAGTAAAAGCTGGCTTGCTGCAATAAACCCACCATCCCTTCTTGATAATGTGCATGTATGTAGGATCTGATGTAAGTCTTGCTGAGTACCTTTGTACTCATGTTTGCTTAATTTACGTTTTACAAAAGATGATGCAACCCCTTCTGATGGGTTCTATGTAGACCTGGATGTCGTCGAGTAGCCTGAGGCCCAAGTGGTGATCCTGAGCACATGGTGGACCCTTGTAAGATAGTTAGGCTTCCTCAAGCCTCTTTTATTTTCTAGATGTCTGTACTCAGACATGTTGCTTCCGCTTATGGCTTATATGTTTGAATGACTTGAATGCTGGGTCTGTGACCCGTACCTATGTGAATGATATGTATGGCTCTCTGGAGCCTTTAAATAAAGTACTTGAGTTGTAGAGTTTTGCTGTGATGCCATGTTGTATTTGCACATATCGAGCATATTGTGTGTATGATTGAAATGCTTGGTATGTGTGGGATCTGACTATCTAGTTGTTTATCCTTGGTAGCCTCTCTTACCGGGAAATGTCTCCTAGTATTTCCACTGAGCCCTGGTAGCTTGCTACTGCTCCAGAACACTCAGGCTGGCCGACATGTGTCCTTCTTCGTTCCTGTGTGTGTCCCTTCAGGGAAATGTCACGCGGTGGTCCTTTAAGTACTTGTAGCTTTCTACGACTTGGGATTCACTCGTTGTTGATCGATACATTCGTTGCTGGGTCATGTATGCATGTCCCTCTAAGTTAGCGCCACTTTGGGTTCACAACTAGCCATGTCAGCCCGGTTTCTTTGTCATATGGATGCTAGAAACACTGTCATATACGTGTGCCAAAAGGTGCAAACGGTACCGGGCCTGGTAAGGCGACACCCGTGGGAATACCATGCATGAGACCGCAAAGTGATATGAGGTGTTACATGCTAGATCGATGTGGCATAGGATCGGGGTTCTGACAGCAAGACAGATAATTGGTTTAGTACATCTTTGAGAAGTGAAGGTGGCTCTTTGCTATGAGTAATCGCAGCTATCGTGCGCTGGGTGCCTGAATATAACTACTCCACTAAGGTGCAAGCCGCCTTTAGCTACACAAGCATGTCTTGCCCAAGATTGGCGCTTTTGGGACCTGGAACATAAAGCATATGCCGTTAAGTTGCCAGGCGAGTTCAGAATTATACGCTAAAATTGATTGAGATACTTTAAACTGCTTACCAAAGATTGCAGTGGTCATCTATGAAATATGATGTTTTAAGTCGGACAGTTCTGTTGTAACCGCTTTTAAAGAAGCTTCAGCAGACTCCGCCCTTTGCACTAAGGCAACTTTTCTTTGTCCGAGGCTTTTCTATCTGCAGCAAACCCGACTTTCAGTTTCTCTGCTTCATCAAGGCTGAATTTGAATTTGGCTTCGGCCTTCCGGGTCTCTGATTCTTGATGTTTAAACCTCTCCTTCAAATTAGCCAGTTGAGATTCAGCTTTAGTGGAGGTTTCCTGCACAGGCAAGGTTCAAGCAATCATAAGCAGACATGTTAATATGCATAAGTCACAAGCCTTTTGCAAGCAATAGCACTTGGCACTTGGGGGCTAATGTGTGCAAAAGTTCTCCTTTGTTTATGCATTTTGTGAACCGGTTCAGCTTTTTCAAGCCAAGCCGGCCCCTAAGGGCTAGGCTCTGGAATTCTTTCACACACTAAGAATGAACCGGCTCAGCTTTTTTTAGCTAAGCCGGCCCATGAGGTCTACGACCTAGAAGTATTATGTTCTATTCATGAGAATGAACCGACTCAGCTTTGTCAAGATAAGCTGGTTTATGGGGGCTACAACTTGAAGCTTTTTACTTTATGAAAATTGAAGTCTTCACCATACTCTACTAAATCTTTCCTATGGCTAAGACTTGGGGGCTGGTGGATTATATTAACAAAGGAGGTAGAAGTTCATACCTCATACTTTTGGTGCATCTGTTTGACAATGCCCATCTCAAGTTTGCGCCCAGCATGAACTTGGCTAAGAAAGCCAGAGAGGAGTTCACTGACACCCAGTTGAGTGTAATTGGACAGATCAAACTTGGCTTTCCGCCTTTCGACAAGTTCTTCCTTGGCCAAGACTGTGGGATTCCTCGGCTCTGTGTAGCTGGTGCTAGTGACACGAACGTCTTCAGCCTCTTCAGCAGGCATGGCAGGGCTCGGTGGTTTAGCTCCTGAGGAGTCAATGGTCATAGGGTCCACAGGAGTCTCTGGTATTTCTGGTGGCACCTTGTCAGCAATGTTTTCAGCATTTTGGATTGAAGCTTCAGATTCTGGAGGTTGTTTCTCCGGCTCATGTGTCTTGGGATCTTCAGTCGGCTTGATTGTCTTGGCTTTCTTGCTTGGTTTAGCTCTACCACTGAAGAAATAAAAGATCAGTATGAGTGCTTACAAAGTTGAAACAATGACGACTGAAATTATTACCTAGGGGAAGTCTTGAAAGCCGGTAGCTGAGTTCCGGTTGAGTCATCAGAAGAGGAATTTGAGGTTCCCTGGTAGTTTGAGTCGGAAGGATTAAGTGGATGGCGAATAAGACCTGCCTTGGGATAAAAAAGAGTTTGAATTTTGAGGCACCTCTTTCTGACACTTGCGAACTGGTGTATTGGGTAAGCTGGAGGATAACTCTCCGCCCCACTGTCCCGGGTCTGGCGTCGGGTCTCATGCTACTATTGCTTCAAAAGAAAGTTTGGATCCAAGTAAGCTAGAGGGTGTGAAAATCTTACTTTCCGGGTCTCACGTCGAATTTTCTGTCTTGGCAAAGGCTTTGAGTTGGGTTGTGAAGGCGCAGACCGGTTGTGAAGGCGCAAACTGGGCACTCAATGCTCAAGCCCTGGTCCATGCCGGCAAGGTGAAGGAGCTGGAGGTGGAGCAGGATGGCGTGAAGAACAAGGCCCTGGAGCTGGCGAAGGAGAAGGACACGATCAGCAGCGCCTTGGTGGAGGCGCAGACCGCAGTCCTTGACAAGGCCGAGCTACTCTCCCAAGCCAACGGCTCCATCAAGGACCTGAAGCTGAAGCTAGAGGGCCTTGAGGGGACACTTTTGGAGGCCAGGTCCCGGGAGGAGACCCTGACCAAGAATCTGGAGAAGGAGAGGTAGCTGCGGAGGAATGACGCTGCCAACCATGAGGATTACGTGAAGGGCAAAAACCTCTGGATCAGCCGCCTCACCGACGTCGCTGGTAGGATCTCCACGAAGCTGGCTGCCATGGGGATGCCGAACGTGAGGTACGCCCCGGAGCCGAACGGGAGTCCCAACGCCAAGCTAACCCTGTTCTTCGAGGGTGTTCTTGGAGCCTTGGAGCGTTTCGCTCTAACAGAGCGAGCTCTCTGGCCAATGAGGCCCGGCAGCTTTGCCGGGGTGCCATGACCAAGGTCCCCACCAAGGTGGCATACTGGAAACCCAACCTCGACTTCGACGTTGCGCTGGAGAGCTTATCGGAGGGTGTGGACCTCGCGACGCTCGAGGAGCGTATCGAGCCCATCATCAGTCGTGTCAACGGAATTTAGAGGCTAGAGGGCCAGCGCCGAGACTAGGCACCCCATTTCTCATCGCCGCTGCAGGTTCACGACCAAGACAATTTTTATCTTTAGTTAGAACCGCAGCAAAAATTGATGTAATATAACCCTGCTGTATTTTTGAAATGATGCATGTTATTTTCCAATTTGATCTCTCTCTGTATGTCCACCCTACGTTAATTGTGTAGGCTTGCTGGCGCGTAAACCCAAGCTGCGATGCCTCGAGGACGGATCCCCAATAGCTTGCCGGGTGTGTTTTCTGCCAGGCGAACCACCTTAACGTTCTCAGCGCGGCCGCTCGAACTGTCGAGCGGACTCGAGACAGAATGAGAGTGTTGCCAATAGCAGGAGGCCACCGTGTCGTTCTCGACGCAGCCGCTCGAACTGTTGAGTGGAGTCGAAACAGAACCAGGGCGTTGCCAATAGTGGAAGTGCCCCATCACGTGCAGGTTTCTCATACAGAGGGAAAGATCTCCAAGGAAAACAATCTTATATGAAAAGAATTGCTCAAAGTTTTGCGTGACTTAGCTTTCCTGTCGCTGCGCGAGCGTTCTCTGCACCCGCAAATGATGCCGCTCATTTGGTCGCCTTGATCCTTTGAAGCGATGGCGATGAAGAACTGCTAGACTAACTACTAAATCGGATTTTCACAACTGCACCCCCTACCTGGCGCGCCAAAGATGTCAGTGGGAACGACACCTATGGGATCACTGGAATCCCTACTACGGTTGGCGGGCGCGAGGTTGTGGAAAGAGCGGGTTTAGGAGTCAGCACAAAGATCGTTTACCCAGGTTTGGGCCGCGAGGATGCGTAATACCCTAGTCCTTCTTTGGTATATATTTGAGTGTTCTTGGAGTTCTTGAACTAGCTACAGTGTGTGCATAGTCCAAAAGAGCCGTATCCCTCTCCAGTATGCCTCGGGCCTCCTTTTATAGTCGACGGGGGCACCACAGTGGCACACAGGAGGTGGAAAGGTGTACAATGGCTGAGCTTATCATCTGCCATTACGGGACAAAATGCATTAAATGCGCCCCTTAGGTGTCCCCTTGCTTTATTGGGGACGGTAATGAGGCCCGTCCCGTTTGTCGCCGCCTCGCCTTGCTTCGATACACGTCCAGGCCAACAAGGCGTGCAGCGCCATGTAGGCTGGCAGGCTGCTGAGTTGGTGTAGTGGCAGTGTCTTCACAAAGATCTGCATGCCACCACGCACGTGCTTGCTGAGTTGGTCTAGAGGCCGCATGTCGCCACGCAGGTGCTTGCCTAGCTGGCTGTGCTGGCAGCTGCATGGGGAGCGGCAGCGGAGTCTTGGCAGATGCGGGCCTGTCCGCGGCCCCGCTGATGTCCTCGGCAAGGGTCTTGCCAGGGCATCGCGGTCGTCCTCGGCAAGGATCTTGCCGGAGGTCTCGTGGGTTTCCTTGGCAAGGATCTTACCGAGGATCATCGTCTTCTGGTCCTCATCTGATCTTGTGTGTTAATGATCTTCACGAAGATCTGCATGCCACCATGGAGGCGCCTCCCGAGACTTGGTTCCAATGTGGTTGATGGCGTTGGAACCCTTGGGCTCAAGGTTGGCGCGCTCTGCTGGTGTTGGGCAAGTTGCCCCGACAAGGTTCTTGCCGGGGCTGCGGAGGCTGCCCCGGCAAGGGTCTTGCCAGGGAGCCTACCTCTCCCTCTAGCTTCTTGTGTCTCTGGTCTTGGTGTTGCTCTAGTCGTCTTGTGGCTTCGGCTTCCCTCCTCTGTCCTCCTAAGTGTGGCCGTGGGCACGGCTCTGATTGCCCGTGCACAAGTAAAGGGGTACAAAGAAGAGCCCCTACTTTTGTACACCGACACCGTGTAATGACTTCTAAAACATTGTGTTTGTTGTTCTAACAACACATTTATACAACCAACAGATGAAGTATACTACTGATTGTACATTGAAAATAGCAACAACAGCAACCAGGGCTGGGGGTGCAACAGAAGAAGTAAGCAGGCTAGAATAGTGAAGACGCAGCTCTCTCTTCCAAACCAAACATCAGCCATCATTACAAAAGGGCTACCAAAAAAGAACAAGTGTATGCATCAAACTAAATAAAGATGGACGCACCTACTACACAAAGTGTATGCATCTAACTAACTGGCTCAGTTAGACGTTATTATTTATTAAGCTGTGGAGATTGGCTGACGGCTTGAACCAGATGGGTGCCTGGCGGGGGAAACTCCAGCCAGCAGGTCGAAGTCTGATACTTGCGACCCTCTCTCATACTTTGGGATGTAGAGCATGGCGGCACATATCAGGGTATGGTGCATGCAGAGACGCATGGTACGCTATGTACACACAGTTTTGCCTGGTGAATGAAACCGTGCTACCATCATGATCCTTGCCATCGGTTATCTCCTGGTTAATCGGATAATTCAGTCCGACAAACAGAGAGCGTGTACCAAGGCTACTTTCCAGCCTCTAGTCAAAAATTCCTGAAGGCCCAGAGAAGCTCGGATCCTGCTCAAAGACCTTGCAGTGACTGTGATTGTATTCCGCGAAACAACACGTTTGGTACGTGCGAACGATCATCAATCGTTTGCCGTCGTCTGATCAAGCAAGGAACCACCTGCAATAGTCATGCCGCTTTTCTTTGAAAGGTTCTGGGATTAGGAAGGGTAGGGACACCAGGCGGCCTACAACATCATATCAAGTTGGAGTCAAATAAAAAAGGGCTCTTGATGTAGTCAATATTAAGAACAACATGTTATGAGCATGGATATTTTTCAGTAAATGTTGACACTAATGTAAGCAAGCCATCATGATATCATAGGAAAGTAACTTACTGCTATAACAGCCGTTTGTAGCGATGAGTGGAGTAGGCCAGCAATACGTCTAGCCATAGAAGGAGTTGATAGCGTAAATGAAGCCCTTATGTTCAATGGAATCAGAGAACCATGGAGGATGTATGATCTTGCGATGGACGTGCAGATTTATCCACTTACCGCAGTGACTTGTCAGATAGGCGAGACCGCGGTTGAAGAACGCAATTAGCCTGAAGTCTTTATAATTCACAGATCTTGTGGGCACTTGGAAGATTACAACCTTGAGCAAATCAAACTTGGTATCATGTTGGCTACTATAAGATTCCGAGTATTCTGGGCCGCGGTGCCAAAGCAGTGCAGTGTTAGTCGAAGGAAGGGGGATCAATCACCGGATGTAGACTTGCACGAGCATCTAGCTGCCGCGACCATCGACGAGCACCATCCAAGACGTGTTAATGCCGACCCAGTACATACTGTTAATGTAGTTGAGGGTGACGGGGATTGTATCACAGTCAAGGGTGTTGATGCTCGCCACCCTACGATCGTTATGTTGCATGACACGCCGTTTCTGAAGATCAGGCGGCATCAGCAAGCAAGGAGCTGGCTTAAAAAGCTCCGGCCTGAGGGCTTTGAGTAAACGGTACAGCCCCGACGAGCACGCGGCGAGGGGCAGGGTACTGAGATTGTCCACACGCGAAACAATGAGCTTGATTACCTCTGCGAGGAGCGAATTCTAGCCACTCTTTCGGTGGACGCTACTCGGTTCTGCCATTGTTAGTGCTTGGGTTTCGTACGAGGGGGGAGGCGCCTTAACGGGGATGGAAGATTGGACGAGGGGGGGGGAGGCGCCTTAGCAGGGATGGAAGAGAGGACAAAGATGGAGAAGAGAATATGTGCTGCGGGAAGTGGATAGGCGATGATGACTATAGCATGCCGCTTGACTTACGAGACACATACCAGCAGTGTAGGGTCATATCGAAGTCAGACAACTTGCTTGAGTGATCACAGTACTGGTACTCCCTAAAGTACCTACTACCATGCCCTAACTTGCTTGAGTAGAGTAGTAGTGGAGTAGGACTCTGCTCTACTACTAGCACCAGAAGACTAGTATATTCTAATCTAAAATAGTTACAAACTTCAATCCCGAGCGTGGAACGACTACGAACCGCCATCGGTGCTAACTCCAATCCCCAGCAAACGTTCGCTGGGAGACATGGCAGTCGCAAACGCCCGCGACGCAGTTACAGTACATGTGTAAGGGTGGCGGTTTTGTCAAATACTATGGCTTAAAAACAGGCCACCGTCGGATGGAAATCTGACGGCTACGTGGGATTCGCCAGGATTGAGCTCGTGTCAAACAATCGCCAGATATCATTACTAAAAAAAGGTTAAAACACCCGGGGCTATAACTTGCACCGGCTGACCACTAACAATGATACTAACATAGTTGTAAAATGGTCAAAGACCGAGTCTACGTGGTGTTTGGAATTATATGCAAAAAAATTAGCAAGATGCCCGTGCATTGCACAGCACACCATCTTCACCAACTCGGTTTTTTCTCTACTCCTACTCCTATAAAAGACTCAGTTGGTGATGATGGAGGCGAGGAGGCGTGTTCAGCCGGGCGTGCAGCGGACGGCGCAGTACTATTCGATTTGTTATAAAAAACAAAGAAGAGTAGTAGAGATAGAGATAAGAGTAGAGATAGAGACTTAGGGAGGAGCACCATCTACTGCTTCGTGTGCTACTCCGGTGCTCCATTCGGCGGCCGCAATGTCCCCTACAGCCACTCCCTCCTGCGCTCCATTCGGCGGGCGCTGCTGAAATTTGGGGAGCGCACTCTCACGACTGCTGGCAGCCATGACTTCACCGACGAGGACTTCTTCCCCGACCTCGGCAACCTCTTCCTCAACAACATGGGCGACAACCTCAACGTCAACGGTGCTGCTCCCGTTGCACCGTATGTGTTTTCGTCCTTCCTGTTTGAAATCATGGTAGAATTCATGTTTCTACTCTGTATCCTACTAGATTCTATCTGTTCATCTACTATGCTAGTCCACATGATTAGTTTAATCTCTGTTAGAGCCGTCATGATTTATTTTGTGCTTATTCAGATTAAATCTCGTAGTAACTTTCTCATATATTCAACTGGCGCAACGTCCCCTACAGCCACTCCCGTTTCATGGACGGCCTGGTCGATGCCTCCAAGGAGCCCTTCGTCTATTGCTATGAGTGTCCAATGCCGTTTTGGGGCTCGCCAGTGGACATCGCCCATCACCTCACGGATGCGTGCAGCGGTCACTACTGGGCCTTGGCAGAGAACATCAAGTACGAGACATGCTACCCGTTCACCATGCCAGAGTCGCTGGAGGATCACCGCCGCCTACTAGTCTCGTGTGCGTCAGGGGCGATGCCGCTGATGCTGACACTAACACGAGGCCGATATACGGGTGCTTGCTCACTGTTACTACCCCTCCGAGGTACATGGGCGGCGACACCGGCTCCATCATGCTGACTAGGGCTGTGCAGAGCTGGGACCTTCTCACTGATGTGGACATGGAAGACGCATGGTATGATTTACCCGCCAACATGATGCACGGGGACCCCAAGGAGATTCACCGGGACATACGCATTATCAAGTTAAATGTTGATCATTAGTCTTCGCTCAGTGTAATCCGCTGTCTAAGCATGTGGAGACTTCCATGCATGATCTTGCTCTATTGGAGTATCGCACATGAATAAAAGTGTATCCATTTATAGTTTAGTCTAGAATCTTCCTTGTATGAATTTTTACTACAGTACTGGTGAAAGACTTACTATGAACCATTTCTTACATCTCCTCTGCCCCTTCCAAGTCATCCTGATTTAATCCCTCCGTCTAGGTGTATAAGGGCATGGTTAACACTTAATAGTATAGCTAATTGTTGACTATAAGAAAGTGTCATGTCATCTGTAGCCAACATGTATAACAATTGATACTAAAAAACTAATTCTTCAAGATCATTTCTTGCAAAGCACAATAAGTGTTATTTCTTCACACGTTTTGGATGCAGGTTGAACAGCTGAATGCTTTTTTTTTGCAAAAGATACCTTTTTACTATTTCACCCGGATGTTTGTGAGCTCTAGAGATGAAATAATATCCGAAGAAACCTATCGATACCCATTACACATGAGATGACCCCCACATCCTTTGTCAAAATAAACAACTCCCCGATCAATGCATTGCACTCTTCCGTGCAATGCACGGGCACCTTACTCCTATAGATTAGTACGACCGAAAATTGAACTAACATTATATATAGTACGATAAATGCTGATGCATGTCACCTAAAATTATATCATTGAAAACTATGTTCAAAAACGAATCCAACGATATAGTTTTTGTTGACATGCACTAACATTTTGTTAGTTAAATCTTTAGTTAAATTCAATGGGGGACTAATAAACCACGACCGATGTAGTACAAGTGCAGAGGGCGGCGCTGCACGGGAGTCTCACGACTCTCGCCCCGCTCGTGGCATGGCAGTAAAGCCGTCATATCACAAAACCAAACCACTACCAGTAATAAGTGGCCTGGTAAAATAAACGGAAAAGCAACCATCACATCCCTCTGTCTTTTTTGCATTTCATCTCTCTGCATTTACTTTCTCCGGTTCATCTCGCACACTCGACCCCTAGCTACTACTCCTAGTATCCCTAGCTACTACTCCTAGGGCCAGTTCTTTTGGCAGCTTAAAAAATAAGCCGTCTCTTCCCCATCTTTTCCCATAAGACTAGTCACAGTGGAGAGTAACATTAAGGCGCCTCACTCATTTATTTGGGATTCTAAACTACTACTAGTACCTCTGTCCTGGTTTATTCATCACCATTGTAATTTGTGGTAAATTTTGATCAAAAATTTAAATGATAAAATGTTAGTGCATGTGACATGCACAAACATTTCATTAGTTAAATTTATGATCAAAATTTGACACAGATTACAATGGGGACCAATAAACTAGGACGGAGCTAGTAGTAATGGGATTACTACTAATCTAGAAGCCTAAACCAACTAGCCCCTGGTACTCCTACTAGTAGTACTAGTACTCAAGTTGGAATTCCAATTGCATGGCACAACTTGTTAGGCAAAAAATTCGATACAGGGTGTAGGAAGTGGTTTGGGAATTTGCATGCCTTTCCGACCAGTGAGATACTCCGTACAAAGTACGACAGAGAAATAACCACAGAGAAGGAAGCTAAAAGTAAACAATCAAACGAGCATTTTTGCATTTGTTTTGCATTGAATCGTTTCACAAGCTTGACTAGTGCTACTTTTCTACTATTACAAAAACCGCATCGTAATGTTAAAACATGCATTTGCACGTACATAAGTAATAGTAGTACTCCCTCCGTCTAGGTGTATAAAGTCTTCCCTCCTTCTTGGTCATGGTGCACAACCAAAGATGACTTATTCACCTGGACGGAGGGAGTAGCACAATCTGCAAGCATATATAGAGAGAGACGTGCAATGCGATAGTATATAGTAAAGTTTGTGCTATATGCACCTACTTAAAAAATGCGTACAGATACACAAGGTTTCCAAACTTTCCCTCTTACATACTTAATTAAGGACGCTAATAATTCCCGAACGTTCGGGATTTATCATTTGCGTCCCAAAACTAATGAGATCACCTTACAAAACTAAATTATACTCCTACTAAAAAGACACAACGCTCGCAGGAGCGCTTGCGGTGCACCACGAGTGCCCTGGTGTGCAGCCGTTTCCCAGCGCGCCGACACAATGCCTCTTCCTCAGCCTCACAACTCGCAAGGTGCTGATTGGCGGCTTGCCGGCGGGCGAGCATGATCTCACCGGTGTGGTGATCCGGTGCCAACAGGTACTCCTTGTTGGAAGCGTGCACCCAGTACACGTAACGCCAAGCGTAGATGAGGCACTTGGGCTCGACTACACTCAGGGCTTTGGCACGGGCGTCCTCCACCACCCTCACGGCCCTTGCACGAGCCTTCTGCCAAAGAGCCAATTGCTTGACTCTCTCAGACGTGACATAGACCTGCCAGGCAGCTTGCCCCGTAGCACACTTCTCTTCCTCGGCCTTCTTCTTCGCCTCTATTTTGGCGTGCTCTGCCGGCGGCAAAGCCTCCCACATGGAGACATCCATTTCTTTCCAAATCTCCTCAAGGCTGGGGGGGGGGGGCTCGGCGGGCAGCACGGCGTTCTCCTCGTAGCGGGGAGCCAACGCGTCCTTGCTACCTCTTGAGCATGCATTGATTTTTCCCTTGAAGAGGAAACGGTGAAGCAGCAAAGTAGCGTAAGTATTTCCCTCATTTTTGAGAACCAAGGTATCAATCCAGGAGGAGGCTCCATGCAAGTCCCTTGTACCTACACAAACAAACAAGAACCTTGCAACCAACGCGATAAAGGGGTTGTAAATCCCTTCACGACCACTTGCAAAAGTGAGATCTAATAGAGATAATAAGATAAGATAAATATTTTTGGTATTTTTATGATATAGATTGAAAAGTTAACATTGCAAAATAAACTAGATTGGAAACTTATATGATGGAAAATAGACCCGGGGACCATAGGTTTCACTAGTGGCTTCTCTCAGATAGCATAAGTATTACAGTGGGTGAACAAATTACTATCGAGCAATTGATAGAAAAGTGCATAGTTATGAGAATATCTAGGCATGATCATGTATATAGGCATCACGTTCGCGACAAGTAGACAGACTTCTGCTTGCATCTACTACTTTTACTCCACACGTCGACCGCTATCCAGCATGCATCTAGAGTATTAATTTCATAAGAACAGAGTAACGCATTAGGCAAGATGACATGATTTAGAGGGATAAACTCAAGCAATATGATATAAACCCCATCTTTTTATCCTCGATGGCAACAATACAATACGTGCCTTGCTGCCCCTGCTGTCATTGGGAAAGGACGCCGCAAGATTGAACCCAAAGCTAAGCACTTCTCCCATTGCAAGAAAGATCAATCTAGTAGGCCAAACCAAACTGATAATTCGAAGAGAATTGCAAAGATAACCAATCATACATAAAAGAATTCAGAGGAGATTCAAATATTTCTCATAGATAAACTTGATCATAAACCCACAATTCATCGGATCTCGGCAAACACACCGCAGAAAGAGTTACATCGAATAGATCTCCAAGAAGTTCGAGGAGAACATTGAATTGATATTCAAAGAGAGAGCAGAAGCCATCTAGCTATTTACTATGGCCCCGAAAGCCTATGGTAAACTACTCACAACTCATTGGAGAGGCTATGGTGTTGATGT
The DNA here is from genome assembly GCF_018294505.1 of Triticum aestivum. Classification (NCBI taxonomy): domain Eukaryota; kingdom Viridiplantae; phylum Streptophyta; class Magnoliopsida; order Poales; family Poaceae; genus Triticum; species Triticum aestivum. Next base: position 488,659,055 of record NC_057804.1, read on the forward strand.
AGAAGCCCTCCATGATCGATTCCCCTTCTGGCGGAGCGCCGAAAAAGGCCCCAAGATGGGATCTCATGGGTACAAAAGGTTGCAGTGGTGGAAATAGGGTTTTGTGGTGCTCCTGGATGTTTTCGGGGTACGTAGATATATATATATATAGGCGAAGGAAGTTGGTCAGGGGAGCCACGAGGGGCCCACGAGGGTGGGGGGCGCACCCACCCCCTAGGGCATGCCGTCCTGCCTCGTGGCCGCCTCGGCTGCTTCTTGACGTCCACTCCAAGTCTCCTGGATTGCGTTTGTTCCAAAAAGATCGCTCCCGAAGGTTTCATTCCGTTTGGACCCGTTTGATATTCCTTTTCTTCAAAACACTGAAATAGGCAAAAAAACAGCAATTTGGGTTCGGCCTCCGGTTAATAGGTTAGTCCCAAAAATGATATAAAAGTGTATAGTAAAGCCCATAAACATCCAAAACGGGTAATATAATAGCAGTGGAACAATAAAAAATTATAGATACATTGGAGACGTATCAAGCATCCCCAAGCTTAATTCGTGCTCGTGCTCGAGTAGGTAAATGATAAAAATAATTTTTTTGATGTGGAATGCTACCTAGCATATTTCTCAATGTAATTTTATTTATTGTGGCATGAATGTTCAGATCCAAATGATTCAAGAGAAAAGTTCATATTGACATAAGAATTGTAATACTTCAAGCATACTAACAAGGAATCATGTCTTCTCAAAATAATATGGCTAAAGAAAGTTTATCCCTACAAAATGATATAGTTAGGCTATGTTTCATTTTTGTCACACAAAGTACTCCCATCATGCACAACCCCGGTTTCAGACAACAAATTGGTTCATACTTTTTAACGCGCTTCATCTTTTTCAACTCTCACGCAATACATGAAGTGAGCCATGGATATTGCACTATGGGTGGAATAGAATATGATGATGGAGGTTGTGTGGAGAAGATAAAAAAAGAGAAAGTCTCACATTGACGAGGCTAATCAACGGGCTATGGAAATGCCCATCAATTGATGTCAACATGAGGAGTAGGGATTGCCATGCAATGGATGCACTAGAGCTATAAATGTATGAAAGCTCAACAAAAGAAACTAAGTGGGTGTGCATCCAACTTGCTTGCTCACGAAGACCTAGCGCATTTTGAGGAAGCCCATCGTTGGAATATACAAGCCAAGTTCTATAATGAAAAATTCCCACTTAGCAATTGAAAGTGACAAAATAAGACACTCTCTATCATAAAGATCATGGTGCTACTTTGAAGCACAAGTGTGGAAAAGGATAGTGGTGTCATGAAGCTGCCAACTCCTTCACAATGTCATTTCCTTCCATGTCTTGACCTGAACAATACCATATTGTGTTAATGCAATTTTAAACTATGTCACTTTATTCGTTAGTAAGAATGTGATGAATTATCAGCACTGATACTTTTATGTGAAAAACCTGTCATCTGTCTGCTTGTTTATCTTTCAAAGTGAGGAGGATATAAGTGTTAAACAAGCGCAGTCTCATCAGCTTGCTCAGCTGCTTGCGCTGTAGCTCCCCAGCAGGGCTAACCTTTCTTGAACTCTATTGAAGTGTTGTCGGTTTTGTATATTATTTTGTCAGCGTGTTTATTTGCACTAGTGGCGATCTTTGATGCCAGTGTATGTAATCTGTTGTCTGCTTGTACTTTATTATCATAATGGCGAACTTTGATGCCCAGTGGATGTAATATGTCGTAATTTGTTTATTGTATAGTCTAGGTTTTTTCTTATTCATGATGCTGCAGTTATTTTACTGTATATATATCATGTCTTCGCAGTAAACCATTATGACACATAATCGGGCCGTCATGCAATCACGATGTATGATCCGCATCATGGGCCCCATTATCTTGTTTCGTTAAAAGGCCTAAATATAAACTGTCCCACTAGTTGATCCGGGCCTTTAATAGGCTGAGTAAACCGCCATCCCTCTTGTTGCAAGAAAACTCAATGGGCTTTTAGGAGGCTGAGAAGTAGGTTGGGCCTGAAACGTGTTGAACAGCTCACGGGCCGGCAGCAGCCCGAAATGGACCCCGACCCATGATTGTGCCAATCAAATCACGGGGTTTTAATAGGACAAAAATGTCTCGGTCCTTGTTTGGCCCAAACAGATTATCGGCTGCGAGCAGGCCGGATGCAAACCGGGCCGTAGTTAGGCCCAACTATATGACGGGCTTTTAATAGGCCAAAATTAATATAGGACCGGAATGTTAAACGGGCCCTTAACAGGCCAAAACTAATATCAAGCCGAATTACTAAATGGGCCTTTAGCAAGTGGGCCCAAAAGCATAGCGTCCAGTTGACAGGACGAATCTGATATGGGCCATAATTTAGCCCAAAGCCTCATAAAGGGTCGGACCTGATCTGGGCCGTAATTTGGCCTAGAACGTGGAAGGCTTTTAGCGGGTCGGATCTCATATGGGCCATTATTAGGACCGGAACATGGCAGACCATTAATGGACTGGATCAAATATGGGTCGGCATTTGGCCCAAAACATGGCAGCCAGTTAATGGGCCGGCCTACTAGGGTCCTCAAAATCTTGTGGCCCTATAGCTGGGCCGTCCCATTAATGTTGGTGAAATCTCATGGGCCTTTAGCTGGGCCGGCCCATTATGGTCAGCAAAAATCTTGTGGGCCTTTACCTGGGTCGGTCCATTATGACCCGCAAAAATCATGTGGGCCTTTACCTGGGCTGGCCCATTATGGCCCGCATAATCTTGTGGGCCTTTGGCTGGGTCAGCCCATTATGGTCCGCAAAATCTCGTGGGCCTTTAGCTGGGCAGGCCCATTATGGTCCGCAAAATCTTGTGGGTCTTTAGTTGGGCCGGCCCATTTAAACTTTATGGGCCACTTTTGGGCCGGTCCACGTGTTAACATATCATAGGCGCATCTCGCCCATTGGATGAGTGACACCTGTGCCAACGCGGAGCTGACACGTGTTTCCTCCAGTCAATGATGATTTTACATGTGGAATATCCCCATTGGTCCGGGCTGTTAACGGGTTATCGGATCCAAAACCGGACCCGATAGCTTAACGGCGTTCCGTTACAGTGGATGCCACATGTCGGTCACCCTTGACGAAAGCACTTCTGTGACGCGTGATTTATCGTCATGGAAGTGGACACTTCCTGATGATAATTTTGGTAATGTCATGGAACACTTCTACGACAGCACATGTATGACTATCTTGATTCTGTCATAAATTTCTCATGGATGTACATGCATGACAGAAAACGCGACCTACTGTGACAAACACGTATCATCACGGAAGTGTATTTTTTTTGTAGTGTCGTGTTTGCTCGTGCGTCGAAATGTAGAAGGGGAGGGGAGAGAGAGAGAGCAGACATGGAACCCACCAATAAGTGAAGGTAAAGAGTACGTGTGTAGGATCTAAAGTAGGTCTAGTGGGAGTGATTAGACTACTTGACCAAAGAAAAATCTAACCTTTTCCTAATTTTAAAAGTTGGCAGATTTTAGCAACTTAGCATAAGTCAAACAATTAACCTACGCATGCAATTCTAAGAGTATAGAAGCAGAATGTAAAACATTGCATATGAAGGTAAAGGGAAGGGTTTGGAGAAGGCAAACGTAGTTGAAGACATGGAGCTTTTTGGCGTGGTTCCGATAGGTGGTGCTATCGTACATCCATGTTGATGGAGAATTCAACACACGAAGGGTAATGGTTGAGCGAGTCCACGGAGGGCTCCACTTTAACACCCCAAAAATTTAACTATGTTTTGAATTATTAAAATTTTGCCAGGAGTTTAAAAATTTTGCTTTCTGGATTTTCTTTTGATTTCAGAACCCCTTTTCTTTAATATTGAGGAGTTTTTACCCCAAGTGGAAACTTTCCAAAAATATTATTGGACTTCTATACTCTCTCAATAAAACAATTCTTAATCAGTGGTTTTATTTGCATAATTGTTTTTCTTGAGCTTTATTCTTTTAAAGTGATTTTCATAAGTTTTAGAGCCTCTTTTGCACTACAACCATTTGATAAATGCATCTAAAATTTTCACCAAAATTTGGGGATGACATATGATGTCCCTAAATCACTTTTATGCAAAAATATCTTTCATTCATTGGATATTTTGAGCTCTACACCAAATTTGCAAATCTGATCTAATTGCACTTTTGCACTACAACCTATTTAAATACTTCTTTAAAACTTCAACCAAAATTAGGGGAGGTCAGTAGGAGTATATTATCCATCTTTATGCAAAAACCCAGTTATGTCCTTTGAAAACTTTGAGTGAATCAACCTCATTTTCATTCTCGTCCAACTTGATGATTTGTACTGCAACCATATTTTAACTTGCTCCTTTACCCATGATTCTTTTTCCTCCTTGTAGTCCTTCCTACAAAACCCTTAAGTCCTGGAGCATGAACCCATTGGAATATTTTTGGTCCATGAAATGATAGCTCTTAGTTTCTGGCCAAAATTGGTTTTCTCAAATATTTGCACTAACAACTTTCTATGTTTGACAAACTAACCTGGCCACCATCACCTACACCTAAAGAGACACTGATCTAGAGATTTTGGCCACTCCAAGAACTGCCTAGATGCCTCTAGCATTTTGTCAAACACCTTGTGTGCATGGCCAGTTTTGGCATGGTTTTTAGTTAGCATTGTAAGCTTGGTTCCCTGACCTAACCCCCATGTCGTTTAACCTTCTTGCTAACCCTAACCTAGTACTGTTAATTGCCAGCCTCTCTCAAGCACTCTAGGCCACCCTGGCATTCTGTCGAGCATGTCGCGCGCGTGCTCTGTGCGCGCCCAGAGCGCACATGTTGCACGCGTGCGCGCAACCGAGCCGCCGCGTTCGCTACCCCGCGCCCTGGCCCTTGCTCGCCTGCAGAGCCGCGCCCCGCCCTCGACCACTCGTCAGAACACTCCAAGTTGCCCTGGTGCCCTACAGCGCCGCCGTTAGAGCCCTCTTGGCGGCACTCCGGCGTCAGCAGTGCGCCTTTGCCACGGACGGTGCCGCCCGAGCCACAACTCCTTGCCAGCTGCCCTCGTGAGCAGGCCGTCCTTATCTCCAAGCCCGTCCGCTAGCATCGACCCTGCTCCGGCCATCGCCACGTCGCTCTGCCGCAACAGAAGCGGTCGGCCGGCGATCTTATCCCCAGCGATGGCGGAACCGACCTTCCCCGGCTATATATAGCCCCAGGCCTCGCTCGAGCCCCCTCAGGCAGCCTCGTACCACCCCTCTAGCGTGCCCACGACCAGCAAGCAATGGCGGGAGGCCTTCTTCCTCGCCTCCGACCGATTCGGCCGCCGCCGCCCTCCGGTCCCAACCGCCGCGACCAGAGCCTCCCCCACCTTTCCAGCACCACCACCCGACTCCTCTTCGTCTTGCGGAGCCGCCCAGAACCCCAGCTACGACGGGGCACCACCCTGGCCAGAAACCCCAAATCGGTCCGAAGTTATCTCCGCCGTGAAGCTCGCCGCCGGCGACTCCCTCCGTCCCCACCTGCCTAGCGACTACCGGGAGGACCGCCCTGGACTAGCGGATCCATCCCCGCCCTCGGAGCCCCGCGAGGAGCCGCCAATCGCCGGCGACGATCGCCGAAGTTCCGCCCCCGCTCGTACAGAGGAAGAGGATGGAAATGAGACTGGTCAAACCTGACCAGTGGGCCCCCTGGACCCACTGTCAAAGACCCATGCGCCAGTCCACGCTGGATAAGTGAAGACATAAACTCAGAATTCGCCTTCGACGTGGTTAGTTTCGAAACGTTTTTCTTTTTTTCTGTTTTATTTTAAAAACAAAATTTGACCAAAACTTTGACTGGCTATAACTTTTTAAATTTAACTCCAAATGAGTTGATTCTTTTTCCTACCTCTCTCAAATATTTTCTAGTTTATTTTGATATTTATTTGAAAAAAATTCAGACAACTTTTTTGTACTGTTTTTGAAACTAGGTATTAATTCAAAAAATTTAAATAGGATTTTTGGAGAGAGAAGAAAATTGTCAAAAGTTTTGGAATGCACCCTGCCTCCCCACAACTTGAAGGCAAGCATTCTGAACCCTGGCATAATATTATCGTGTGTTGTTTGATACGGTTACAACACCTCTCGTCTCGGAGTTTTCGTTATTTTTTTTGTGATGACATGTTCAAACTCATGAGTACATATTGATGATTCATGCTGTTGGAGTTTGATATGTTTGGGATAGTAGTCACCATCATATGCCTCTCATGCATACCTGGAGGAACCCGGGAAAGCCTCTGTCTTGGGTATACACGAGCTTGTCTCCGGTCTTTGTCGAGACGATTGTGTCCGGTACGGCATAGTGAGACATGATGAGTGGTGATTGTGGCTGTTGGTTGAAACATATTTGTTATGCTAATCGTGCAGGTAACACCTAAACCTCCTGAGTCGATCGTAGATCGAGTCTTGTTCCAGTAACCCCCAAACTTGTTCCGTGCTACCACTTGCCCCTATCATATGTAGGGTATGGTTCAGTAAGTTGTCAACCCCTTTCTAGCACACACCGTACAGAGAGGCCATGGTGGAAGATACCGGCTGCATCCGGTAGGCATGCCACCTGGTCGGGGGGCATGGGTATTTTCGGTTGTAGCCGAAGGGGGTAGCTCCCCCAGTTTGCGTGCGGTATAAATTTTGTGATCCCATGCTAATCGAGGTTGTAGCCTCCCCACTCAGAGTTTTACTTAAACAGGTGTCATGGGTGATTCCAGACACCGATAAGTCAGGCTGGTGTGTGCGGTTAGGTGTGTTTTCAATTAAAAGACCGTAGGCGGAATTAGTCCAGATGGACTAACGGAATCCGTTACTCGTGGGTAAAGAGTACACCCTCTGCAAAGATTATATCTACTCGAATAGCTGTGTCCATGGTTAAGGACTACAGTCTGGGTTGGGTCAAGTGTCGGTCTTAGTGTCGGTCTTCGAAGGAAAAATTACTAAGTCACAACATTGACTATGACCGGTGACATATGATGATTATGATTATTACTATTGTGGACTAACTATGTTCATTATTTGATTTATTGAGTATCCCTGGGACGGTTCTACCTGCTGGATATTCACTGTGATTATTCTGTTATAAGCCCTTTATGTGGTGTCGCACAGACGCCCGACTGTGGCATGTTTGTTATTTATTTACCATATAAGCCCTTTATGTGGTGTCGCTGAGACGCCCGACTGTGGCATGCTTGTTATACGTTTACTGTATAAGCCCTTTATGTGGTGTCGCTGAGATACCCAACTGAGGCATGCTTGTTATATGTTTACTTTATAAGCCCTTTATGTGGTGTCGCTGAGACGCCCAACTGTGGCATGCTTGTTGTTTATTTACTTTATAAGCCCTTTATGTGGTGTCGCTGAGACGCCCGACTGAGGCATGCTTGTTATATGTTTACTTTATAAGCCCTTTATGTGGTGTCGCTGAGACGCCCGACTGTGGCATGCTTGTTGTTTACTTACTTTATAAGCCCTTTATGTGGTGTCACTCAGACGCCCGACTGAGGCATTCTATCTCTACTCGCTAATTGCATTATTCGTATTTTATGTGAATAACTTGCTTGCATACATCAAGGATTTCATTTTTATGACTGACGTTGCGATCATAAATATTTCAGAGCATGCTTATCATTTGTTATATTATACCCGTCTTCATAATGTTTGCGAGTACATTCAAAGTACTCACTAGCTTGTCCCTGGCTATTGTCTTGGCCAGATTTCTTGCATGGAGAGGAGCGATGCGATGACAGCCCCGGAACCTACGCAATGATGATAGCAGCCTCGCGAAGATAGGAATTATCCTGGTCAGCTGTTCCTGTGAGAAATGGAGTCCCACAGACGCAGATGAACCACAAACCGCTTCCGCCATCAGCCACTAGAAACCATTTGTTATACTCATAGGCCACAATGGTCTTGTACTACATATTATGTACTTTTCCTAGAATTTCTGTATCAAGTGGGTGTATCATCAGCTAACAGTAATCCTGGGGCTGATGAGCACAAGGATCATTTTCTGGGAAAAATATATCCCGAAAACCCGGTCCTGACAAACTTGGTATCAGAGCCAGGCTGACCATTGGCTAATCCTATCTTAGCCAGGTCAATAAACCTAGGTTAACCAAACCACCAGACCATAACCTAACCCCAGCCAAGCTTCTCACGTAAGATAGCCCCACAGTAACCCGACACCTCTTGGCAGTCGGTGCCCAACCTATCAGCCTAGCCTGTCGATCACGCGCCAGTGACCGACACCTAAATTGTCTCATTCACAAGCGTGCGAAGGAAGACTCCGCCCTCTTTTTCTATAAAAAGGGTACGCTAACCTCAAAACAGCACAACACAACCTCTTTCCCCAAACTGAGCCATAATGCCTGGCCCCGTCGTGCACAATGAAACCACGGCAAACAACCTTGGAGGTTTTCTGACCGTGCTAGCAAACCTCACCCATCGTGCCTTTGCTTTAGAGGAGCCCCTAGAATATGTTGTGTACCAAGGACCCATGAGTGGTGAGAGCCGTCAATTCTGGGCCATTGTACACATCTATGGTAGGGATCTATCGCTAGAACGCCCCTACAGGTTCACTGAAAGGACAACTTCCTTTGAGCCACAAGCCATCCAACTAGCTGCTCGAGAGGCTATAGTTCAACTCCAGCACTTGTCGCCCAGAGTTAACTCTCGCTCGTTCTACTACTACCCCAGCCGTGACGGGTATGGTAGGCCACCCCAAGTTGTCAACGGAGATCACGAGGCGGATCCTGCATTGTTGCATCTGGTGTGCTATGTAGGTGCACTAGAGGAACTGTTTGATCAAATCACCCTTGATCTGATCGCAGCTTGTGGAGAACTAGTCCGCCGAGCCCTGGCAAGGTGAGAAGATGAGCCCGACGCCGACAACCTAGTCATGCTGTTCGGACACCCGATCGAGTCCTTGAGGTCTGCCCCAGCCATCGACCACAATACATTGGTGGCCAACAATCCCCGAGATGGTCATCATCGCTACCCCGACCTGGTAGTTCCTCAACCCCCTCTCGCTAATCCCGATGGTGAAACCCGTGGAGAAGCCTCGACGTCCACAAGGCAAGCTCGTTTAGATATAAACGAGGTAGACTAAGTCACTCGAGTAGTACCGAATCTCAGTATGCCCACGCCCTGTAATTATGTAATCTTGCATCGCCTTGAATAATCGCAGCCCGCTTGTCTGCCTCTATTTAAATGGTAGCCTTGCGTAAATATGTTAGAATGTGGTTGCGTTTTTTCGGGCACAGCTACCAAAACCACACCGACGACACCCACAGTAATACGTCACTTTTACGAGGTATGTCTATCTGTAGCATTGACCCCGACCCCATGGAGCAGACTCGATAGACTAGTTACCCTTCACCGCGGTAAATAACCCAGCCCCAATGCTATATAAAAGGCCACCACGTGATCTTACCAGGTACCCCTCACCTTGAGCACCACTCGCACAACCATTCCCATTGCCATGCCGAGCCCTAGTATCTATCTGAGAACTCCAGATGCAACTCCAGGTAGCTTTGTTAAAATTTTGTGGGACTTTACCTGCAGTACCATGAGTGCTATCCATCCAACCTAGTATGAGTTTCTCAAATCGAGGATCACCCCATCCACCTCGAAATATTAGGCAGTGGTGCACGTCCCTCCCGCAAACCCAAACCAAGACCCCACAGAAGTCTCCTTCGTGGGGAAATCTATGCTGACCCCGCATATGGCCATGGAAGCTGCTGCATATGAGGCGCTTACTCGCCTTTGATTCGTGGTACCCTATGCCAGCGAACATGGGTATTATTATTTCCCGAGTCGTGCAGCACCCGGAGAAGTAACATCTTTTCCCGGTGGACGAATCGAGAGAGACCCAGTACTGGCCAATCTTGCCCAGTATGTCATCGCTCAAGAGCGTTTGACCCAGCGAGTAATGGCTTATCTCTAGAGCCTCGCTGATTTGAATCCTCAGATCGCCATCGGCAGACCACTGAGACCCGACTAGGAGAGGCACATTCATCGACTAGTCAATCTGCTTCCCCCCGATTCCAGAGACTTTTTCTCAGGACCCTGTCCATTTACCGTTGACCTTGTAGATGTCACTGTTATGTTTATTGTCCCTGCATTTATTTATGTGTTGCAACTTATGTATCCTAAATTTGTGCGATGAATTGAATTGTTAGTTTCAATCAATGTGAGTGATTTTACTATGGTAAAATTTTATTAACTGTTTTCACTCTCAGTAAATCCTGAAGTGAGATTTTTCTCGAAGTTGTTGCAGCATACATTTCTTCACGACATATATTTTTATTTCATGCAGCACCATAACAGCAGACTCACGACCCCAACCACGCGACCTAGTGCAAATCCACGTGCACATTTTTGCACCAAACTAATCGCCTCCCTAACACCCCACAGTCTCAGAGGGAGAGATTTGTGAGTAACTACTCGGGTACAAGTTACCTCCGGCACCCTGACAGCAGTTAGCACCTAACACTGCACCTAATCATCGTGATCACCGCCACCGCGGAGAGCTAACACTCGAGCGGCCGCATCACGACGATCATCGAGGATCATCACGCAGAGGAGCACGAAGAACCCCAGCAATGCCGCCAACCCTCCGCACATCAGGATCACGTACAAGTCCGGCATCACCTCCACCATTAGAGCCTCGTCTCGAGCTCCTGCAGACAGAAATGAAGGAGAAGGGAGGAGGAGGAGAAGCGAGGTCAGATGGAGGAAGAAGAGGGACACGTCGGTCGTTTTATAGCTCAAGATCGGTGTACGGTGGGCGAAGTCCACCAGCGCCACTCGTCACTCGATCGCCGGTGTTCGGAGGTGAATCCGCGAGCAGTGCCGACAGTGCACTGGCCCGCGAGGTGAGTGCACGCTGCGCCGGCAGCTAGCACGCCGCGCACTACTACAGTACGGCCTAGATGCCCTATGAGCTAGACGTCGCCGGTGGAGAAAGCGCGGGAAAGCGCGCGGGAGAGAGGAAGAAGAGAGAGCCAAAGGTAGAGGAAGAGATCGTTAGTGGGCCCCGGGTCCACCTGTCAGCCACAGAGAGCACTGTGCTCTCGGGTACGACCAGCGCATTTTCATTAATTTAGAAGTTTATTCTAAATTTACTGAAAGCAATAGTAGAAGCTGACCGTAAATTTGTCCACGCAACGCCAGTATGCCACACTGTAGTTTTACACCACTTATTGCCCTCTCACAGTAGCTACATTTTAATTACAGGAGCAGGATGGTTATCTTTGTGATAGTAGAAGTAATTATTTTTTCTAAAACAACCCTTATCAAATCTCGAGGACGAGATTTTTTTTAGGCGGGGTAGTGTTGTAACACCCCAAAAATTTAACCATGTTTTGAATTATTAAAATTTTGCCAGGAGTTTAAAAAATTTTCTTTCTGGATTTTCTTTTGATTTCAGAACCCCTTTTCTTTAAAGGAGTTTTTACCCCAAGTGGAAACTTTCCAAAAATGTTATTGGACTTCTATACTCTCTCAATAAAACAATTCTTAATCAGTGGTTTTATTGGCATAATTGTTTTTCCTGAGCTTTATTCTTTTAAAGTGATTTTCATAAGTTTTAGAGCCTCTTTTGCACTACAACCATTTGATAAATGCATCTAAAATTTTCACCAAAATTTGGGGATGACATATGATGTCCCTAAATCACTTTTATGCAAAAATATCTTTCATTCATTGGATATTTTGAGCTCTACACCAAATTTGCAAATCTGGTCCAATTGCACTTTTGCACTACAACCTATTTAAATACTTCTTTAAAACTTCAACCAAAATTAGGGGAGGTCAGTAGGAGTATATTATTCATCTTTATGCAAAAACCCAGCTATGTCCTTTGAAAAATTTGAGTGAATCAACCTCATTTTCATTCTCGTCCAACTTGATGATTTGTACTGCAACCATATTTTAACTTGCTCCTTTACCCATGATTCTTTTTCCTGCTTGTAGTCCTTCCTACAAAACCCTTAAGTCCAGGAGCATGAACCCATTGGAATATTTTTGGTCCATGAAATGATAGCCCTTAGTTTCTGGCCAAAATTGGTTTTCTCAAATATTTGCACTAACAAGTTTCTATGTTTGACAAACTAACCTGGCCACCATCACCTATACCTAAAGAGACACTGATTTGGAGATTTTGGCCACTCCAAGAACTGCCTAGATGCCTCTAGCATTTTGTCAAACATCTTTTGTGCATGGCCAGTTTTGGCATGGTTTTTAGTTAGCATTGTAAGCTTGGTTCCCTGACCTAACCCCCATGTCCTTTAACCTTCTTGCTAACCCTAACCTAGTATTATTAATTGTCAGCCTCTCTCAAGCACTCTAGGCCACCCTGGCATTCTGTCGAGCATGTCGCGCGCGTGCTCTGGACGCGCCCATAGCGCACGTTTTGCACACGCGCGCGCAACCGAGCCGCCGCGGTCGCTAGCCCGCGCCCAGGCCCTTGCTCGCCTGAAAGCTGCGCCCCGCCTTCGACCACTCGCCAGAACGCTCCAAGCTGCCCTGGTGCCCTACAGCGCCACCGTCAGAGCCCTCTTGGCGGCACGCCAGCGTCTGCAGTGCGCCTCTGCCACGGACGGCGTCGCCCGAGCCACAACTCCTCGCCAGCTGCCCTCATGAGCATGCCGTTCTTATCTCCAAGCTTGTCCGCTAGCACCGACCCTACTCCGGCCATCGCCAAGTCGCTCTGCCGCAACAGAAGCGGTCGGCCGGCGATCTTATCCCCAGCGATGGCAGAACCGACCTTCCCCGGCTATATATAGCCCCAGGCCTTGCTCGAGCCCCCTTAGGCAACCTTGTACCACCCCTCTAGCGCGCCCCATGACCAGCAAGCAACGGCGGGAGGCCTTCTTCCTCGCCTCCGACCGATTCGGCCGCCGCCGCCCTCCGGTACCAACCGTCGCGACCAGAGCCTCCCCCACCTTTCCAGCACCACCACCCGACTCCTCTTCGCCTTGCGGAGCCGCCCCGACCCCTAGCTACGACGGAGCACCACCCTGGCCAGAACCCCCAAATCAGCCAGAAGCTATCTCCGCCGCGAAGCTCGCCGCCGGCGACTCCCTCCGTCCCCACCTGCCTAGCGACCACCGGGAGGACCGCCCTGGACTGGCGGATCCATCCCCGACCTCGGAGCCACCGCGAGGAGCCGCCTATCACCGGTGATGATCGCCGGAGTTCGCCCCCCGCTCGGACAGAGGAAGAGGAGGGAAAGGCGACTGGTCAAACCTGACCAGTGGGCCCCCTGGACCCACTGTCAGCGACCCATGCGCCGGTCCACGCTGGATAAGTGAAGACGTAAACTCAGAATACGCCTTCAACGTGGTTAGTTTCGAAATGTTTTTCTTTGTTTCTGTTTTATTTTAAAAATAGAATTTGACCAAAACTTTGACTGGCTATAACTTTTTAAATTTAACTCCAAATGAGTTGATTCTTTTTCCTATCTCTCTCAAATATTGTCTAGTTTATTTTTAGTTTTATTTGAAAAAATTTCAGACAACTTTTTTGTACTGTTTTTGAAGCTAGGTATTAATTCAAAAAATTAAAATAGGATTTTTGGAGAGAGAAGAAAACTGTCAAAAGTTTTGGAATGCACCCTGCCTCCCCACAACTTGAAGGCAAGCATTCTGAACCCTGGCATAATATTGTCGTGTGTTGTTTGATACGGTTACATCACCTCTCGTCTCAGAGTTTTCGTTATTTTTTTTGTGATGACATGTTCAAACTCATGAGTACATATTGATGATTCATGCTGTTGGAGTTTGATATGTTTGGGATAGTAGTCACCATCATATGCCTCTCATGCATACCGGGAGGAACCCGGGAAAGCCTCTGTCTTGGGTAGAAATGAGCTTGTCTCCGGTCTTTGTCGAGACGATTAGGTCCGGTATGGCATAGTGAGACATGATGAGTGGTGATTGTGGCTGTTGGTTGAAACATATTTGTTATGCTAATCATGCAGGTAACACCTAAACCTCCTGAGTCGACCGTAGATCGAGTCTTGTTCCAGTAACCCCCATACTTTTTCCATGCTACCACTTGTCCCTGCCGTAGGTAGGGTATGGTTTAGTAAGTTGTCAACCCCTTTCTAGCACACACCGTACAGAGAGGCCATGGTGGAAGATACTGGCTGCATCCGGTAGGCATGCCACCTGGTCCGGGGGCATGGGTGTTTTCGGTTGTACCCGAAGGGGGTAGCTCCCCCAGTTTGCGCGTGGTATAAATTTTGTGATCCCATGCTAATCGAGGTTGTAGCCTCCCCACTCAGAGTTTTAGTTAAACAGGTATCATGGGTGATTCGAGACACCGATAAGTCAGGCTAGTGTGTGCGGTTAGGTGTGTTTTCAATTAAAAGACCGTAGGAGGAATTAGTCCAGATGGACTAACGGAATCTGTTACTCGTGGGTAAAGAGTACACCCTCTGCAGAGATTATATCTATTCGAATAGCCGCGTCCATGGTTAAGGACTACAGTCTGGGTTGGGTCAAGTGTCGGTCTTAGTGTCGATCTTCGGAGGAAAAACTACTAAGTCAGAACATTGACTATGACCGTTGATTTATTGAGTATCCCTGGGACGGTTCTACCTCCTAGATATTCACTGTGATTATTCTGTTATAAGCCATTTATGTGGTGTCGCATAGACACCCGACTATGGCATGTTTGTTATTTATTTACCATATAAGCCCTTTATGTGGTGTCGCTGAGACGCCCGACTGTGGCATGCTTGTTATACGTTTACTTTATAAGCCCTTTATGTGGTGTCGCTGAGACGCCCGACTGAGGCATGCTTGTTATATGTTTACTTTATAAGCCCTTTATGTGGTGTCGCTGAGACGCCCAACTGTGGCATGCTTGTTGTTTATTTACTTTATAAGCCCTTTATGTGGTGTCGCTGAGATGCCGGACTGAGGCATGCTTGTTATACGTTTACTTTATAAGCCCTTTATGTGGTGTCGCTGAGACGCCCGACTGTGGCATGCTTGTTGTTTACTTACTTTATAAGCCTTTTATGTGGTGTCGCTCAGACGCCCGACTGAGGCATTCTATCTCTACTCGCTAATTGCATTATTCATATTTTATGTGAATAACTTGCTTGCGTACATCAAGGATTTCACTTTTATGACTGACGTTGCGATCATAAATATTTTAGAGCATGCTTATCATTTGTTATATTATACCCGTGTTCATAATGTTTGCAAGTACATTCAAAGTACTCACTGGCTTGTCCCTGGCTATTGTCTTGGCCAGATTTCTTGCATGGAGAGGAGCGATGCGATGACAGCCCCGGAACCTACGCAATGATGATAGCAGCCTCGCGAAGATAGGAATTATCCTGGTCAGCTGTTCCTATGAGAAATGGAGTCCCACAGACGCAGATGAACCACAAACCGCTTCCGCCATCAGCCACTAGAAACCATTTGTTATACTCATAGGCCACAATGGTCTTGTACTACATATTATGTACTTTGCCTGGAGTTTTCGTATCAAGTGGGTGTCTCATCAGCTAATAGTAATCCTGGGGCTGATGAGCACAAGGATCATTTTCTGGGAAAAATATATCCCGAAAACCCAGTCCTGACATCCACCCACGAAGGGTCCACGAAGAAGCAACCTTGTCTATCCCACCATGGCGATGGCCCAAAAAGGATTTGCCTCAATCGGGTAGATCTTCACGAAGTAGGCGATCTCCTTGCCCTTACAAACTCCTTGGTTCAACTCCACAATCTTTTCGGAGGCTCCCAAGTGATACCTAACCAATCTAGGAGACAACACTCTCCAAAAGGTAATATATGGTGTGATGATGATGAACTCCTTGCTCTTGTCCTTCAAATGATAGTCTACCCAACACTCAACTCTCTCACAAAGATTTGGCTATGGTGGAAAGATGATTTGAGTGGAAAGCAACTTGGGGAAGGCTAGAGATCAAGATTCTTGTGGTTGGATTGGAATGTCTTGATCTCGACACATGAGTAGGTCGTTCTCTCTTAGAAAATGAGTAGTGGAAGTGTAGGCACGTTCTGATGGATCTCTCACAAATGGATAAGGTGTGGAGGGGTATATATAGCCTCTACACAAAATCCAACCGTTACACACATTTGACCCAACTCGGTCAGACCGAATAGGAGAACTCGGTGAGACCGATTTAGTTCAAAATGTGAATGTTAGGAATCTCGGTGGGACCGACTGGTTCAACTTGGTGGGACCGATGTACTAGGGCTAGGGAAGAACCTCATCTCGGTGAGACCAATTGCCTGAACTCGGTGAGACCAATTTCAGCAACGAGCAAACAGAGAGTTGGTCAAGCAAACTTGGTGGGACCGATTGCTCATTTCGGTAAGACCAAAATTTTACAAAGGGAAATATAGCATTTGCAAGGCCATCTCAGTGAGACCAAGATCCGTATCCGTGTGACCGAATTGTCTAGGGTTTCCTGAGGTGGCCATGTCAACTGAACTCAGTGGCGCCGGATAGATCAAATCGATGGGGCCGAGTTTGACTTTGTGTTTTGGACATATGTGGAAATGAGAAATTGGCCGAGGGTTTTCGAGCAATATCACTAAGCACTTTGAGCAAGTAGACCATTAAGCAACACCTCATCCCCTTTTAATAGTATTGGCTTTCCTATAGACTCAATGTGATCTTGGATCACTAAAATGAAAATGAAGAGTCTTGAGCATTTGCCAATCTTTCTCCTTAGCATTTTGAAGGGTCCACATCTCTTGTCCATGCCATGCCAATCATTGAACTTTCTAAAATATTGAACTTGAATGGATATTAGTTCAATGAGCTATATGTTGTTATGAATTACCAAAACCACCCGGGGATTAGTTGCACTTTCAATCTCCCCCTTTTTGGTAATTGATGACAACTTATAGATCAAAGCTTTGACAAATGATAATATGAATGACATACATCATCGCTTTGAGGAGTATGTGATAAGCAAGAGCTCCCCCTAAATTTGTGCATTATTTAAAACTTGCTTTTGAATGCAAATGAACAATCGATTAGGATCATGGGTCAATCTTCCATGTCACATACATCTCGGTGGGGTGCTCAAAATGATAATATTTAAATAACATGCACTCATCGCCAAGGGTAAACATGATTGATCATACACAAATATCATAAATATCATCATGCAAGCAGACATTAAGGCATAGTATGATCAAACACATGATCACAAGAGTATCTCACGAGCATAACACAAGTAGTAGCATAGGAACCAAACAAGCAAAGTAGCAAGAGAGGCAAATAAAACCAAAAAAGGCAAAACACTATCTCTCTCTCGAAGCCTAATGATCTATACACTTTCTCCCCCTTTGGCAACAACTTAACAAAAAGCTTGAAAATGCATAGTGCTATACGACACTCTAGGCACAATCTCCGGGAGCTCCTGAAGGGGTCTTTTGGATGGTTGATCTGGTGTGCGTAGATGGCATGGAGAGGAGTCCATCTGCAAAAGCTTCGACAGAGGTCTGCTCGAGCTGGAGGAGTTGAAACTGGAGGTGCAATCATGGCAGTTGCTGCAGGTGCTAAAATATAAGTCCTGGTGTCACTGACAACTAGCACTGCTGAAGACCTTTGTGCCCTTGGCACTCTCTGGAAAGTACTGTGGTAGGTCTATCATTCCTATCCTCAACTTCTTCCTGGAGCTTCTCCACAGTGGTCTAGATCTCTGTTCTATATGTGCTAGTATGAACTGTGCAGTTCAATTTCATCAATACCAATTTTAACAATAGCTCAATGAATGACTATATTTGGTAGTTGTTAAGCATGTTGTACTTCCTCCGAATCTTTTTAGTTCGCATATAAGACTTGTCTAAAGTCAAGCCTCATAAAGTTTGACCAACTTTATAGAAAAAAATACCAACATTCACAATATGAAATCAATATCAGTAGATGTGTCATGACTTAAATTTTCTTATTGTGTAACTTTAGCATGGTAGATGTTGATATTTCTTCATATAAATAAGGTCAAACTTTATGAAGGTTAAATTCAAACAATTCTTATATGCAGAGTAAAAGGACCGGAGGGAGTATTTAACACGCCTTTCCATTAGATTTAACAATGCACTATTTGGATACTCAGTCCTGTTTGGATCCATGGGTTAGAGTTAGTTTGAGCTAGTTTGGGCTCAAATAGCCATAAAATATCCAAACATGAGGGCTAGTTTGAGATAGCGTCTATCCCATCCAAAAAAACTATCACATCCAAGAGGTGATAATTGGAGCTAGTTCTCCTAGTGCATTTATTGTCAATCTAACCCCGTCATCCAAACACCTCTTTGGCTAGAGTTAGTTCAGGATTGGTCATGAGCTAGAAACTAACTCTAACCTCTAGCTAAGTTAGTGTATCCAAATAGGGCCTTAGCTAGAGGTTAAAGTTAGTTTCTAGCTCATGACAGTTAAAAGGGGGGGGGAGAGAGAGAGACAGAGAGAGAGAGAGAGAGATTGGTGGAATAGCTGATTGTATTGCTTGAGCCTCGTGGACATATATATAGGAGTACATGGTCATCTTGGAGTACAAGTCATGGTAGAATAAATCCTATGTTATCCTACGTTTCCTAAATAACAATGATACACAGCAATGATTAACCCTAAACTAACTCTAGCCAAAGAGGTGTTTAGATGACAGGGTTAGATTAACAATAAATGCACTAGGAGAACTAGTCCCAATTAGCACCTCTTGGGTGGGATAGTTGTTTTGAGTGGGTTAGACGCAACTAGCTCAATCTGGCCCTCATGTTTGGATACTTAAGGGCTATTTGAGCCCAAACTAGCTCAAACTAACTCTAACCCATGGATCCAAACAGGGCTAATAACTAGTGTACTTAGGCATGCATAATACAAGTTTGAATTACTATGTTTGCTTGTTTTTAAATATTAGGCATGTTGCAGTTAATAACACTCCTTTCCACTTCTTGTTTTTAAATATTAGGTTTTTAAAATTTTGGTCTTGCACGTGTAGGTCCTTTTGTCAGAGATTTTGACCCACTGTTTGGCCCTTTTTGCATATGGGGAAATGAGTTGCCCATGAATATCAGTCAAGTCAAGAAACTCCTAAAGATTGTTAGGATAAAGAAATTAGCGACAAAAAACAACAAGATCTTTGTCCGCACAATGAAGAAGACATCAGTCCACTACAGCATGGCACTAACTGTTATACCTTGCCTTTTTTATTCCTTTGCCCCATTTCCATTATAGAGAAAATATTTGTGCACATCCTTGTTTGCACGCGTTTCCAAAGCAGTTCACTGATGATTACCTCTCAAACCACCTGCATGGTCAGGAGGCGAGGAAGGTATTCATACAACACCCATGATTCAATATTGAAGTGTTCCTGAAGAGGATGAAGGATGGATAGTCAATCATCCACAAGCACTGATGTAAAGTTGCAAAGACCTTCAATATCAATGAAGGCTAAATAGTCGCCTTCCGCTTCAACAGTTTTCCAGATGAGATTCCTCTGTCTATGTACTATCTATGATGCTAATTTCGAAAGGTTATAGATGTTGCATGTGAAACTTGGTGCTGGTGCAGTTGTGTATGGGGTAGCTGAGTGCTGAAGCTATATGATGTTGTACTCCGATGTATTTCAATTATGAAATCCTGCTTCCTTAATATGAAAATGAAATATATTGTGTGCTTAATATGAAATGACAATTAGATTAATAAATGGACTATTAATAATAGGACAATTAGCCTACTAATTGCCAATTAGCCTGCTAATTGGGTTTTCTATTGCAAACGGTTATGAGAAAACAACGTGGGCAATGACCTCAGGAAACGCACACAGTTTCTAGGAATAACCCGTGTTGGATCAATGAACAATCACACTCGACATCCTTTTGAAAACTGCTTGCGTTAGGCCACCTTGCGCAAACGTTACCACACAAAAAGTATGTGTGATGGACAGCCTATGCAACACAGTATCTTCTAAGCACCGCGTGTGATGCATTCAATAACACAAACGATAAAATTGTCAATATCGTCTGCAATGGCAACACTATCACGAATGTTTTAATGGGGAAAATTGTGTGTGATGTACCTGCGAATGGAAACGTTTTCCTTGGACTGACTGTGTGGGATATATGTATGAACGAAAACATACTTCATGGATTAAATGTGCGGGTTGTACATACTAACGGAAACGTATTCCTTGGATTGACTGTGTGGAATGTACATATGATTAGAAACGTTTAGTCGGGACTGACTCCGTGGGATGTACTTATGACCGGAAATGAATTGGCATGTATAATTGTAATTTTTTTATCACAACTATATGTATAACCGTATTTGATCGACCGCCCGTCGCACACGACCTCATTTTACCGAGCGTGTGTGCCAGGAGGGCCTATCCCCGATGGTTTCTGGGTCGTGTGGGAAGGACCCCCCTATCGCACACACTCACTCGGCGACGATTCAGTATGCCGTCGCGGAAAGGGGTTAAAACCGTTTGTATAACACCTCGCCGTACCAGTGGTGGGCCCCACTACCCACCCTGGTGGGCCAAGGGCCTCTGGCACACCCTAGTGCCTTGTGGGCCCCATGGGCCTCCCCTCGGGCACTTCCTTGGCTCCCAAGTTGTCTTCTGTCCAGAAAAAAATCACCAAAACAGTTTCGTGGCTTTTGGACTTCATTTGGTACTGTTATTCTGTGAAGTAAAAAAACAAGCAAAAACTAGCACTGGGCACTATGTCAATAGGTAAGTCCCAAAAAATGATATAAAGTTGCTATAAAATGAGTATAAAACATCCACGGTTGATAATATAATAGCATGAACTATCAAGAATTATATATACCTTGGAGACGTATCAGCATCCCCAAGCTTAATTCCTACTCATCCTCGAGTAGGTAAATGCTAAAAACAGAATTTTTGATGTGGAATGTTGCCTAACATGTTCATATCAAAAACTTTTATTATGTAGCATGGACATTTGGACTTTCAGATGATTCAAATCAATAGTCTATATTTGACATGAAGAAATCAATACTCAAGCATATCAACAAGCAACCATGGCATTCAAAATATCAATGCTAAAGAAAGCTATCCCTAGCCCAATATGCTCAATCATTGATCCATTCATGAAACACACTCAAATATTAACTATGCCTAATGCACAAGCATGATAATAGCATTCCCTAGTTGGTGCTTTATAAGAGAAGATGGAGACTCAATAAAATTAGGGATGGCAATGGGTAGGGTATGGGCGGGTACAATCTCCTTCTCCCCAAACCGATACCCACAAAAGAATTCTATACCCACCCACTTCAATACCCATGGGCATAAATTGGCACCCATGCCCATACCCATCGGGCATCCTATACCCAATGAGTATCCAATGGGTACAATATATGGCATATATAATTTTAAAACATTGATAAATGAGTTTAAAACTCAAGTGATGATGGGCGAGGAGTATAGCACTGATGTGGCCTCCTTCGGTAGGTAGCCTCTTGGAGGAATCAAGGGAGTATGATCAGCAGTTAGTGGATACCCAACGTAGTGGGAAGCGATGGTGGGAATGGTGGTCGCTGGATCGAGAGTGGGAGAAGAGTCCGGTAGCAAAGAGATGAGATTTTTTTCAAGGAGTCAAATAGGATGTAGGAAGATTTGCGAGTAGGTGATCACAGTCCTATGAGCTAAGGCCAGTTTAATGAATACGTGATTTAGGGTGGGTCATAGGAGTAGGATGTTGACCCCACATGTCATAGGAGTTATTTTACTTAATTTAAAATTTCTCTGTATCCATTGGCTTACCGATGGGCATAATTTCATAACCATACCCTACCCATATATTTTGCGGGTATGGATACCCATTACCGTGGGTAAAAAATCATCCCAAGTCCTTCCCATGCCCATTGTTTCCGCTTTTCGGGTAGGGTACCCTCGAGTACCCATACCCATGGGCAAAACTGCCATCCTTCAATAAAAATAAAAATTGCATAAAGTAAATAGATAGGCTCTTAGCAGAGGGAAGAAGAGATTTGTAGAGGTGCCAGAGCTCAAATCTTAAATTGAGAGATAAAATTATTTTCAGTGGTGTGCTTTTACCTTCAATGAAAACGACCGAGAATTTCCCAATACTTTCCATGCTAGATAGATCATAGGCGGTTCTCGAACAAAAAATAAAGTTTATTCCTTTTTCCACCATTCTTTTACAATCCATGGCTAGCTGTATCCACGGGTGCCTTCCATACCAACACTTTCCAAGGAATTTATTACTGAACAACATAAATAAATAAAATTGCATTGTGGGACTGGCATCCCTTTTACCTTTGCCACACTCTCGTGCAATGACAAGTGAATAAACACTCATCTTGAGAATAAAATGTCTAGCATGGAAAATATTGGCCACCCCTGCCGCTTCATGAGCAGTACAGGCACACAGAAGGGAAATTTATTTTGAAAATTAGAGTTGGCACATGCAAATTTTCTTGGAACGGCACGGAAATACTGCATATAGGTACGTATGATGGACTCATTTGGCACAACTTTGGGTTTAAGGATTTGGATGCACAAGTAGTATTCCCACTTAGTACAAATGAAGGCTAGCAAATATATTGAGAAGCGACCAACCAAGAAATTAGAATTATCACAAAAGAGCATTAAACATAACTAATACCGAATAATGCACCATAAGTAGGATGTAACTTCATTGCATAACATGTAACTTTCATGCTTGCATAGGGAATCACAAACCTTAACACCAATATTCTTACTAAGGCATAATTACTCATTAACATGACTCACATATTATTCTCATTATATCTCAAAACTATTGCAAGGAATCAAGTTTTTAATATCCAATGATCTTCATGAAAGTTTCTATTATATCCCTCTTGAATATCTATTACTTTGGGACTAATTTCATATATTGCCACTAACAAAGCTCTCAACAAATTTAACTGAAGAACGAGAGCACAAATATTTCTTAAAAAATGCATCTCTCAAAATAACATAAGTGAAGCAATGAGAGGCTATTTCTTTAAAATTAAAGCACCACCATGCTCAAAAAGATATAAGTGAAGTACTAGAGCAATTTCATAGCTCAAAAAATTTAAGTGAAGCACATATAGCAAATCATATAGCATAATTATGGCTCTCTCAAATCGGTGTGTCCAGCAAGGATTATTGTGACAAACTAAAAAGCAAAACAAGCAAAGACTCGTATAATACAAGACGCTCCAAGCAAAACTCATGATATGTGACAAATAAAAATATAGCTCCAAGTAAAATTGCCGATGGTTGTTAGAAGAAAGAGGGGATGCCTTCCGTGGCATCCCCAAGCTTAGTTTCTGGGTAATTCTTGAATATTACCTTGGGGTGCCATGGGGCATCCCCAAGCTTAGGCTCTTGGCACTCCTTATTCCTTCATCTATCGTGCTTTCACCCAAAACTTGAAAACTTCAATCACACAAAACTCAACAAAACCCTTTGTGAGATCCGTTGGCATAATAAAGCAAATCACCACTTTAAGTACTATTGAAAACCCATTCATATTTTATTATTGCATTACACCTACTGTATTCTAACTTTACCATGGCTTATACCCCCCTATATAGTTCATAGATACATAAAAAATAAGCACACAATGCAACGAAAACAGAATCTGTCAAAAACAGAATAGTCTGCAGTAATCTGGACTTTGACCATACTTATGTAACTCCAAAAGTTCTGAAAAATTAGAACAACATAGGCAATTTGTATATCAATATTGTGTAAACAATTCAGAATTTTATCACACTTCTATGATTTATAATAATTCTCCTACTGGGTGCAAAAGTTTCTGTTTTCCAACAAGATCATATCAACTATCAGTCAGCATGATCCTAAAGGCTTTACTTGGCACAAACACTAGCTAAAACCAAAAAAATACAATCAAAACAGTAGCATAATTGTGTAAACACTTGAGAACTGAAAGAAAAAGTGAAAAATAAATTAATTCATTGGGTTGCCTCCCAACAATCGCCATTGTTTTATACCCCTAACTAGGCATAATGCATAGATTAAGGTATTGTCATCTTTGGTTCTTGTCCCATAGGTTGCCCTCATGATTGACTCATATGGTGGTCTAATTTCTAGGGAAGTGTTCCCTATCTTTATTTAGGAGAAACTGAAATTTAATAGTCCCTTCTTTCATATCAATCACGACACCTATAGTTCACAAAAATGGTCTACCAAGTATTATAGGACAAGATGGATTACAATTAATATCAAGCACAATCTATGGGCACATAATTCATATTTGCAAGAATAAGAACATCATTATAGTAGAATCTGCCAAGTGAAAATTAAGAGAGCATTCTTCAATATTGGTAAAACCAAGCACATCACATAGAGATTTCGGAATTGTGGAAACACTAGCACCTAAATCACATAAGGCATTACACTCATAATTTTTTATCTTGACATTAATGGTAGGTTCCCATTCATCATATAATTTCTTAGGAATTGAGATCTCTAACTCCAATTTTTCTTCTAAAGCTTTTAGCATGGCATCCACAATATGTTTATTAAAAGCTTTATTTTGTTCATATGCATTGGGTGAATTTATCATGGATTGTAACAAAGAAATACACTCAATCAAAGAGCAACTATCATAATTAAACTCTTTGTAATCCCAAAGAGTGGGCACATCACTAGTTAAAGTTTTGACCTCTCCAAACTGTTGGGGAATGTAGCATGCAATTTCAAAAAAATCCTACGCCCGCGCAAGATCTATATAGGAGATGCATAGCAAGGAGAGAGTGTGTCCAGTACCCTCGTAGATCAAAAGCGAAAGCTTTTGCTAATGCGGTTGATGTAGTCAAACTTCTTCTTGTTCCAACTGATCAAGTACCAAACGTACGGCACCTCCGAGTTCTGCACACGTTCAACACGATGACGTCCCTTGAGCTCTTGATCTAGCAGAGTGTCAAGGAGGTAGATGAGTTCCGTTAGCATGACGACATGGTGATAGTGATGGTGAAGTGATCCATGCAGGGCTTCGCTTAAGCACTAGAGAATATGACCAGAGGTGTAAACTGTGGAGGGGGGCACCGCACACGACTAGGAATAGTTGATGTGTGTTCTAGGCGACCCCTCCCCATGTATATAAAGGAGGGAGAGGGAGAGAGGCAGCCGTAGGCGTGCCCAAGTAGGAGGAATCCTACTTGGGCTCCTAGTTGGATTCGCCCCCCACCCCTTTCCTTTTACCGGAAGGGGAAGAGAGGGGAAGAGGGGGGAAGGAGGGAAAGAGGGGGGCGCCGCCTCCTCCTCTTACTCCAATTCAGCCTCCTCCCTTCGGGGGGAGGGGGCTCCACCCCTTGTGGGCTAGTGTGTGAGGAAGTCCTGGACTAGGGGGTGTCCGGATAGCCGAACTATCATCATCGGCCGGACTCCAAGACTATGAAGATACAAGATTGAAGACTTCGTCCCGTGTCCGGATGGGACTTCCCTTGGCGTGGAAGGCAAGCTTGGCGATACGGATATGTACATTTCCTACCATTGTAACCGACTCTGTGTAACCCTAGCCCTCTCCGGTGTCTATATAAACCAGATGGCTTTAGTCCGTAGGATGAACAACAATCATACCATAGGCTAGCTTTTAGGGTTTAGCCTCCCTGATCTCGTGGTAGATCCACTCTTGTAACACACATCATCAATATTAATCAAGCATGACGTAGGGTTTTACCTCCATCAAGAGGGCCCGAACCTGGGTAAAACATCGTGTCCCTTGTCTCCTGTTACCATCCGCCTAGACGCACAGTTCGGGACCCCCTACCCGAGATCCGCCGGTTTTGACACCGACATTGGTGCTTTCATTGAGAGTTCCTCTGTGTCGTCACCGATAGGCTCGATGGCTTCTTCGATCATCATCAATGATGCAGTCCAGGGTGAGACCTTCCTCCCCGGATAGATCTTCGTATTCTGCGGCTTCGCACTGCGGGCCAATTCGCTTGGCCAACTGGAGCAGATCAAAAGCTACGCCCCTGGCCGTCAGGTCAGATTTGGAAGTTTAAACTTCACGGCCGACATCCGTGGGGACTTGATCCTCGATGGATTCGAGCCACCGCCGAGCGTGCCGCACTGTCACGGCGAGCATGATTTAGCTCGGCAGCCGGACAGTACCCTAGAGGCCGCACTCGAACCCGCTCCGATCTTCAATTTGGAGCCGGCTGCGCAGGTCGAGGACGGATGGCTAGACACCGCCTCGGGGGCTGCAACCTCTACGGTGATAGAGCCGACCAATGACCTTGTCCCTCATGAAGCTCGTGACTCCGAGGTGCCGGACTCCGAACCTCCCGCGCCCCCTCCGATCGAATCCGATTGGGCGCCGATCATGGAGTTCACCGCAGCGGACATCTTTCAACACTCACCTTTTGGCGACATCTTGAGTTCGCTAAAGTATCTCTCGTTATCAGGAGAGCCCTGGCCGGACTGCGGTCATGATGGTTGGGATGCGGACGACGAAGAAATTCAAAGCCCACCCACCACCCACTTGGTAGCCACTGTCGACGATCTAACCGACATGCTAGACTACGACTCTGAAGACATCGACGGTATGGACGACGATGCCGGAGACGACCAAGAACCAGTGCCCACTGGGCACTGGAAAGCCACCTCATCATATGACATATACATGGTGGATATCCCAAAGGATGGGAATGGCGAAGGAACAGTGGAGGATGACCCCTCCAAGAAACAGCCCAAGCGTCGGCGTCAGCGGCGCTGCTCTAAATCCCGCCACAGCAAGAATGAAGATTCCGGCACTGGAGATAATAATACACCGGACAATGCCGAAGACAACCCACTCCATCAAGATCCAGCGCAGGAGGATAGAGACGCCAGCCCTCATGAGAGAGTGGCAGAAGAAGAGGTAGAGGATTATATGCCTCCCTCCGGAGACGAGGCAAGCCTCGACGACGATGAATTCGTCGTGCATGAGGATCCCGTCGAACAAGAGCGTTTTAAACGCAGGCTTATGGCCACGGCGAACAGCCTCAAGAAAAAGCAGCAACAGCTTAGAGCTGATCAAGATCTGCTAGCCGACAGATGGACTGAAGTCCTCGCGGCCGAAGAGCATGAGCTCGAACGCCCCTCCAAAAGCTACCCTAAACGCAAGTTGCTCCCCCGATTAGAGGAGGAGGTGTATGAACCCGCATCACCAGGAGACAATACGGCTGACCGACCACCCCGTGATCGCGATAGAGAGGCCTGTAGGCAGTTCACTAGACCCGTACCCCGGCATCACTCAAAAAGCACAAGGCCACAGGGGAACGCTCCGGAGTTGCGAGATATATTGGAGGATAGGGCAAGACAATCAAGATCGATCTATGGATCGCGTGGGCGCCCCATGATACGTGACGACAACCGTCGCGCCGGACATAGTAAGTCCGGCCGGGCCGAACAAAATAGACAAAGCTCTTTCGAGCTCCGTCGTGATATCGCCCAGTACAGAGGCGCCGCACACCCACTATGCTTCACAGACGAAGTAATGGATCATCAAATCCCCGAAGGGTTTCAACCCATGAATATTGAATCTTACGATGGCACAACAGACCCCGCGGTTTGGATCGAAGACTATCTCCTCCACATCCACATGGCCCGCGGTGACGATCTTCACGCCATCAAATATCACCCCCTCAAGCTTAAAGGACTAGCCCGGCATTGGCTTAACAGCTTGCCAGCAGAGTCAATTGGGAGTTGGGAAGACCTGGAAGCCGCATTCCTCGATAACTTCCAAGGCACGTATGTGCGACCACCAGACGCTGATGACCTAAGCCACATAATTCAGCAGCCAGACGAATCGGCCAGACAATTCTGGACACGGTTCTTAACCAAGAAAAACCAAATCGTCTACTGTCCGGATGCGGAGGCTCTTGCAGCCTTCAAGCATAATATCTGAGACGAGTGGCTTGCCCGGCACCTGGGACAGGAAAAGCCGACATCCATGGCAGCCCTCACATCACTCATGACCAGCTTCTACGCGGGTGAGGACAGCTGGCTAGCACGCAGCAACAACCTCAGCAAAAATTCTGGCAGTCCGGATATCAAGGACCGTAATGGCAGGTCGCGTCGTAACAAAAACAAACGCCGCATTAACAGCGACAATAGTGAGGATACGGCAGTCAATGCCGGATTCAGAGGCTCTAAACCCGGCCAGCGGAAAAAGCCATTCAAAAGAACTACTCCGGGTCTGTCCAATTTGGACCGAATACTCGACCGCTTGTGCCAGATACACGGAACCCCCGAAAAGCCAGCCAACCACACCAACAGGGACTGTTGGGTATTCAAGTAGGCAGGCAAGTTAATTGCCGAAAACAATGACAAGGGGCTGCATAGCGATGACGAGGAAGAGACCCGACCGCAGAACAATAGAGGACAGAAGGGTTTCCCCCCACAGGTGCGGACGGTGAACATGATATACGCAACACACATACCCAAAAGGGAGAGGAAGCGTGCACTCAGGGATGTATACGCGATGGAGCCAGTTGCCCCGAAGTTCAATCCATGGTCCTCCTGCCCGATCACTTTTGACCGAAGGGACCACCCCACCAGCATCAGCCACGGTGGATTCGCCGCATTGGTCTTAGACCCAATCGTCGATGGATTTCACCTCACCAGAGTCCTGATGGACGGCGGCAGCAGCCTGAACCTTCTTTATCAGGATAGAGTGCGCAAAATGGGCATAGACCCCTCAAGGATTAAACCTACCAAGACGACCTTTAAAGGCGTCATACCAGGTGTAGAAGCCAATTGTACAGGCTCAATTACACTGGAAGTGGTCTTCGGATCCCCGGATAACTTCCGAAGTGAGGAGTTAATCTTCGACATAGTTCCGTTCCGCAGCGGCTATCATGCCCTGCTCGGACGTACCGCGTTTTCAAAGTTCAACGCGGTGCCGCACTATGCATACCTAAAGCTCAAGATGCCAGGCCCTCGAGGAGTCATCACGGATAACGGAAACACTGAACGTTCTCTCCGCATGGAGGAACATACAACGGCTCTCGCGGCAGAAGTACAATGCAGCCTCTTAAGGCAACTCTCGAGTCCGGTCGTTAAGCGGCCGGACACAGCTAAGCGAGCCCGGAGTAACATACAACAAGACCACCTGGCATGTTCCGAGCACGCGTAGCAGTGCGGCCCCAACCCCAGCCCCTGTAAAATGTCGAGACAGGTCCTTCGCGTACACCATTACGCTCTGAAGATACCATGGGCATGGGGTGAGGGGCACGACCACGATAGGCCTAGACTGCGGCTCAACCACACCAGGGGCTCTCAAGTGTGTCGTTCTTTTTTTTTCTTTTTCCTTTTTATTTTTTACCCACAGGACTCCGTTCGTCAGAGGCCTTGTCCAGCAGCAGACCTGCCGAACTCACGATGCAATAGCCAGGGAAGGATAAAGGCTACAACGAATATCCAGGTGGTCTCCATTACAAGCATTAAATCTGTTTTACGCACCATTCGGCAGCCTACCCCTGGAGGGGGACATGTTTAACAGTCCCATCCCTTGCTTATCGCACCATTTGTATCATTCTGCACTTACATCAGTTTTTCTTTAATAAGTAAGGCAGCACCTTTTTGCTTCCAATTGCATTTCTCTCTTATACATATGTTCATTTGTGACATGTTGCATCCGTACGTTTTGGTGCGGCTAAATAAACCAGGGGCTTACATTTCTCGCATCATGGTGTGATAAGTCCGAACACTTTCACAAGTGCGGCACCCCGAACTTATAGCATTATATGCATCGGCTCCGAATCATGTCTTGGGTCAATAATTGGGTTTGCCCGGCTCCCATGTTTTGGTACCTTACGTTCCGTTGTATCGGCTAAGGTAGCACTGGGAGAACCACTGCGATTGCGCCCCAGTTGAGCTGGGTTAACGCCTCAGTGGAGAAAGCTAAAACTGACCGTCATGATGAGGCGAGAGCTGGTCGCTGTTCGAGAGGTTTTTTGGGAGTCCTTAAAGACTTATGCCGCTTAGAGCAAGGAGCCGACTTAGTCCGGCCCAGGCGTGGATAGCGCCCCAAGTTCGGCCTTCCGAAGACTAGGGGCTTCGCCGAAATTTAAAATTATAGAATTCTATGGCCAAGTGAGAGTGTTCAAGCATTATAAGTCTGGTTGCCTTGTTCGTTGTGTTGAGCGCCTCCCTAGATGGACCCAAATATGGGAACAAGAGTGCTCAAATTTATCCCGAACACCCCAGCACTCGTGGCATGGGGGCTGAAGCCGACGACTTGCCATCTCTCAGATTTGATAAACAGCCGCACAGAAGGTAATATTTTAAATTAAAATGCGTTCCTTAGCGCAAATGAACTAAGTTTTCAACGCACAGGATAACAAAATGCGAGTCTACTCAAATATTACATCTTTGGAGCACTCACCCGCAATAGTGCGGGCGCCCTTCAGCACACTCTTATAATACATCTCGGGCGTGTAATGCTCCTTGCCCTCTGGTGGCGGGTCCGTCACGAGCTTCTGGGCATCCATCTTGCCCCAGTGCACCTTTGCGCGGGCAAGGGCCCGACGGGCACCTTCAATACAGGCGGAGTGCTTGATGACTTCAACCCACGAGCACGCATCCACCAGCCGCCGCACCAGGCCAAAGTAGCTCCCAGGCATGGCCTCCTTAGGCCACAGCCGAACTATGAGGCCCTTCATGACCTGTTCGGCCGCCTTGTGGAGCTCGACCAGCTACTTCAGCTGGTCGCTAAGGGGCACCGGATGTCCGGCCTCAGCATACTGAGACCAGTAGACCTTCTCCGTCGAGCTCCCATCCTCAGCCCGGTAGAACGTGGCAGCATCAAACACGCTGCGAGGAAGATCTACAAACGCTCCTGGAGAGCTCCGAATTCGGGTAACCAACAGGTAATTAACACTCACATGCTTACTTTGCATGAAAAATGCCTTACCCGCTGCTATTTTCTTCACCGCCTCGATCTCCTGGAGGGCCTTGTAGGCTTCGGCCTTAGCGGCTTTGGCACTCTCAAGAGCCGTTGCAAGCTCAGACTCTCGAGTCTTCGAGTCACGCTCCAGGCTCTCATGTTTTTTCACGAGATCCTGGAGCTCTTGCTGTACCTCCGCCACCCATGCCTCCTGCTTCTCTCGCTCGGTGCGCTCCGCGGCCGCATTGCGTTCGGCCGAGGCCACCGCCTCTTTCATGGTTGCCACCTCGTTAGTGGCCCCTGCAATACCCACGTTATCCTTGTCATTCTTTTTGCAACCAAAATCCTTTTCTGTAAGGTACAACTTTAATAAGGTGTTACTCACCTTCCTTGTCCTCGAGCTGCTTCTTGGCACGTCCGATCTCGTTCTCGGACCGCTCGAGGCTTTCCTTCAAAGTATTGACCTCCGCAGTCAGTGCGGTAGAGGTCAGCAGCGCAGCCTGCAATCCCATATTGACATATTTTTTATGACTCCTGCGTATATCTTCTTAAGATCCTCAGTCCGGCTTTTCTTTCCGAACACCGAACCGAGCATCAGGGGCTACTGTCTATGCGGTACTATTTTACATATATCAAAATTCTTACCTCAAAGCCTGTTAGAAGGCTGCTGCAGGCTTCGGTCAGCCCGCTCTTGGCGAGCTGCACCTTCTGAATCACCGCACTCATAACAGTGCGGTGTTCCTCTTCGATGGAGGCGCCATTGAGCGCCTCCAGCAAGCTATCCGGCGCCTCCGGTTGGACGGAGGCTGCCGGCGTCATGGTCTTGCCCTTCTTACGAAGGGGCCGCCCGCCGGACTCCGGAGCCACTATGGGATCCGGAGCCAAGTCCGGTGCAAAGTCCGGGAGGTTGTCCTGCGACACCTCCGGGGCCTCCTCCTCCTGGCGGGTCCCTTCCCAGGATCCCACCTCGGCATCGTCCGTGTCACGGGGGGTGGAGGCGGTCGGAAGAGAATCCATGTCCGACGCACCTAAGGACCCGCTCGACGAAGTGGGAAGATCGTCCTTGGGCGGACTGCAGGGTTGTATGCGGCATTAGAAAGACATTGTGCGGCAAAAAAGAAAGACCATAAAGTTATTCGGGAGTCCGGATACTCACGATCTCGCCAGGGGCTTGGCCCTTGGGGGCCAGTCCTCGTCGTCGTCGCTGGCGTTGGCAAAGCAGTCCGGGGGAAGAGTTTTTCCCTTCTTGGACCCTTCGGCCTCCCTCGTTGGGGAGGCCTTCCTTTTCTTCTCTCCCCCACTAGGGGAGAGGCTTTTTTCTTCTCCTCCTCACCTTGGTGAGAGGAGTCGGCCTCGGAGTCGTCATCCGATAGCACCTGAAAACGGGAACTCTTCTGAGTCCCCGTGGCCTTCTTCTTGGCCTTCTTCTCCGGCACCACGTGGGGTGCCGGAGCTAGCAGCCCCGTTAGGCGGGCGTCCGCTGGGTCCTCTGGCAATGGGGCCGGACAGATAGTCTGTTCGGCCTTCGCCAGCCAGTCCTGTCAAAGGTAAAGGGAGTTTAGATCCCGCATAGAGTCAAACTATGGATAACGAGCATTCCGTAAAGGACAAAATCACTCACCTCGTCAGCCGGACGCTGCGAGTTGAATCCGCAATCTTCGGTAGCGGATGCGGGAGCCTCGGCACCCTTGAACAGCACCTTCTAGACATCTTCGTACGTAGTGTCGAAGATCCCGCTCAGAGTCTGGTGCTGCGCCGGATTGAACTCCCACATGTTGAAACCCCATCGTTGGCACGGGAGAATCCGGCGGATGAGCATGACCTGGACTACGTTGACAAGCTTAAGCTTCTTGTCCACCAGCTTTTGGATACAGGCTTGGAGTCCGGTCAACTCCTCCGAATCACCCCAGATCCGGCCACTCTCTTTCCAGGAGGTGAGCCGTGTAGGGATGCCGGATCTGAATTCGGGGGCCGCTACCCATTCAGGGTCACGCAGCTCGGTGATGTAGAACCACCCTGATTGCCACCCCTTAATGGTTTCCACGAAAGTGCCCTCCAGCCAAGTAACGTGGACATCCTGCCCACCATGGCGCCTCCGCACTCCGCTTGGCTGCCCTTCACAACCTTCGGCTTGACACTGAAGGTCTTGAGCCACAAGCCGAAGTGGGGCTGGATGCAGAGGAAGGCCTCACACACGACGATAAACGCCGAGATGTTGAGGATGAAATTCGGGGCCAGATCATGGAAATACAGGCCGTAGTAGAACATGAGCCCCCGGACAAAGGGATGGAGTGGGAAGCCCAGTCCGCGGAGGAAATGGGGAAGAAATACTACCCTCTCATGGGGCCTGGGGGTGGGGATGAGCTCTCCCTCGTCGGGGAGCCGGTGCGCGATGTCACTGGACAAATATCCGGCGTTGCGCAGCTTCTGGATCTGCCCCTCCGTGACGGAGGAGGCCATCCACTTGCCTCCCGCTCCGGACATAGTTGGAGAAGGTTGAGGTGAGAAGTGCGGACTTGGGCGATGGAGCTCGAGTTCGCAGAGATGGATAAGCCTAGGAGGAAGAAGGTGCAGGTAAAAGGGTTGGATCTTTATCCCCTTATATGGGCGGACAAAAACATGTGTCCCCATCGGCCTGGTAAAACTCGCTTATCTCCCACGCACCACAATCAATGGCGCGGTTGGGTTACCCACGTCCGTATTGATGGGAATCCCGAAATAAGGGGAACACGATCTCTGCTTTGACAAGACGTGCCAAGGAAACCGCTTCGCTAAACGCGCTGAGGTGGTACAATAAAAATGCTTCTAGTAAAGGCTTGGTAGTAGTGTGACGTCACGCCGCAAAATACGTCAGTAGATTGAACTTGTGTAATATTATTCTCTCTGCGGTGGTGCATGGAATTTATTTTTGCAGAGCCGGACACTATCCTGGTGTTCACAATCTTCTATAAATTATTCGCAGGAGGAACCCGCCTTGCAATGCCGAAGACAATATGCTCGCCGGACTCGTCGTCATTGAAGCCTGGTTCAGGGGCTACTGAGGGAGTCCTGGACTAGGGGGTGTCCGGATAGCCGAACTATCATCATCGGCCGGACTCCAAGACTATGAAGATACAAGATTGAAGACTTCGTCCCGTGTCCGGATGGGACTTTCCTTGGCGTGGAAGGCAAGCCTGGCAATACGCATATGTAGATTTCCTACCATTGTAACCGACTCTGTGTAACCCTAGCCCTCTCCGGTGTCTATATAAACCGGATGGCTTTAGTCCGTAGGACGAACAACAATCATACCATAGGCTAGCTTCTAGGGTTTAGCCTCCTTGATCTCGTGGTAGATCCACTCTTGTAACACACATCATCAATATTAATCAAGCAGGACATAGGGTTTTACCTCCATCAAGAGGGCCCGAACCTGGGTAAAACATCGTGTCCCTCGTCTCCTGTTACCATCCGCCTAGATGCACAGTTCGGGACCCCCTACCCGAGATCCGCAGGTTTTGACACCGACAGTGTGCCTCCCTCATATGGCCCATATGGCCCGTATCTTCCCCGGGGGGGTTCCTGTAACACCCCCCGGTACTCTGATATGTACTCGATACATTCTGAAACACTTCTGTTTCCGAATACTATCATCCAATATATCAATCTTTACCTCTCGACCATTTTGAGGCTCCTCGTCATGTTCGTGACCTCATCCGAGACTCCTAACAACATTCGGTCACCAAAACACATAACTCATATATAACAAATCATCATTGAACGTTAAGCGTGCGGACCCTACGGGTTCGAGAACTATGTACATATGGCCGAGACACCTCTCCGGTCAATAACCAATAGCGGAACCTGGATGCTCATATTGGCTCCCACATATTCTACGAAGATCTTTATCGATCAAACCATTATGAAACCATATGTTATTCCCTTTGTCATCGGTATGTTACTTGCCCGAGATTCGATCATCGGTATCTTCATACCTAATTCACTCTCGTTACTGGCAAGCCTCTTTACTCATTCCCTAATGCATCATCCCACAACTAACTCATTAGTCACATTGCTTGCAAGGCTTCTTATGATGTGCATTACCGAGAGGGCCCAGAGATACCTCTCCGATACTCAGAGTGACAAATCATAATCTTGATCTATGCCAACCCAACAAACACCTTCGGAGATACCCGTAGAGCATCTTTATAATCACCCAGTTACGTTGTGATGTTTGATAGCACACAAGGCATTCCTCCGGTATCTCGGAGTTGCATAATCTCATAGTCGGAGGAATATGTATTTGACATGAAGAAAGCAGTAGCATTAAAACTGAACGACCATTATGCTAAGCTAACGGATGGGTCTTGTCCATCAAATCAGTCTCCTAATGATGTGATCCCGTTCATCAAATGACAACACATGTCTATGGCTAGGAAACTTAACCTTCTTTGATCAATGAGCTAGTCAAGTAGAGGCATACTAGGGACACGGTGTTTTGTCTATGTATTCACACATGTATCAAATTTTCGGTTAATACAATTCTAGCATGAATAATAAACATTTATCATGAATAAGGAAATATAAAATAACAACTTTATTAATGCCTCTAGGGCATATTTCCTTCAATCTCCCACTTGCACTAGAGTGAATAATCTAGATTACATTGTAATGATTCTAACACCCATGGAGTCTTTGTGCTGACCATGTTTTGCTCGTGGAAGAGGGTTAGTCAACGGGTCTAGCACATTCAGATCCGTGTGTATTTTGCAAATCTCTATGTTCCCCTCCTTGACTAGATCTCAGATGGAGTTGAAGCATCTCTTGATGTGTTTGGTCTTTTTGTGAAATCTGGATTCCTTCGCCAAGGCAATTTCTATAGTATTGTCACAAAAGATTTTCATTGGACCCGATGCACTAGCTATTACACCTAGATTGTATAAACTCCTTCATACAGACTCCTTCATTTGCTGCTTCCGAAGTAGCTATGTACTCCGCTTCACACGTAGATCCCGCCACGACGCTCTGCTTGGAACTGCACCAACTGACAGCTCCACCATTCAATATAAATATGTATCCGGTTTGTGACTTAGAGTCATCCGGATCAGTGTCAAAGCTAGCGTCGACGTAACCATTTACGACGAGCTCTTTGTCACCTCCATACACGAGAAACATATCCTTTGTCCTTTTCAGGTACTTCAGGATGTTTTTTGGTCGTTGTCCAGTGATCCACTCCTGGATTACTTTGGTACCTCCCTGCTAAACTTATAGCAAGGCACACATCAGGTCTAGTACACAAGAAAGCATAAATGATAGAACCTATGGCTGAGGCATAGGGAATGACTTTCATTTTCTCTCTATCTTCTGGAGTGGTCGGGCATTGAGTCTGACTCAACTTCACACCTTGTAACACAGGCAACAACCCTTTCTTTGACTGGTCCGTTTTGAACTTCTTCAAAACTTTATCAAGGTATGTGCTTTGTGAAAGTCCTATCAAGCGTCTTGATCTATGTCTATAGATCTTGATGCCCAATATATAAGTAGCCTCACCGAGGTCTTTCATTGAAAAACCTTTATTCAAGTATCCTTTATGCTATCCAGAAATTCTATATCATTTCCAATCAACAATATGTCATCCACATATAATATTAGAAATGCTATAGAGCTCCCACTCACTTTCTTGTAAATACAGGCTTCTCCGTAAGTCTGTATAAAACCATATGCTTTGATCACCTCATCAAGCATATATTCCAACTCCAAGATTCTTTCACCAGTCCATAAATGGATCGCTGGAGCTTGCACACTTTGTTAGCACCTTTAGGATCGACAAAACCTTCTAGTTGCATCATATACAACTCTTCTTTAAAAAATCCATTAAGGAATGCAGTTTTCAAGTCCATTTGCCAGATTTCATAGTCATAAAATGCGGCAATTGCTAACATGATTCGGATAGACTTAAGCACCGCTATGGGTGAGAAAGTCTCATCGTAGTCAACTCCTTGAACTTGTTAAAAACCTTTTGCAACAAGTCGAGCTTTATAGACAGTAACATTACCATCAGCATTAGTCTTCTTCTTGAAGATCCATTTATTCTCTATGGGTCGCCGATCATTGAGCAAATCCACCAAAGTCCACACTTTGTTCTCATACATGCATCCTATCTCAGATTTCATGGCCTCAAGCCATTTATTGGAATCTAGGCTCATCATAGCTTATTCATAGTTCGTAGGTTCGTCATGGTCAAGTAACATGATTCCTAGAACAGGATTACCATACCACTCTGGTGCGGATCATGCTCTAGTTGACCTACGAGGTTCTCTAGTAACTTGATCTGAAGTTTCATGATCATTATCATTAGCTTCCTCTCTAGTTGGTGTCGGCATCACGGGAATGACTTTCTCGGATGAGCTACTTCCCAAATTAAGAGAAGGTACAATTACCTCATCAAGTTCTACTTTCCTCCCACTCACTTCTTTCGAGAGAAACTCCTTCTCTAGAAAGGTTCCATTCTTTGCAGCAAAGATCTTGCCTTCGGATCTGTGGTAGAAGGTGTACCCAATTGTTTCCTTAGGGTATCCTATGAAGACGCACTTCACCTATTTGGGTTCGAGCTTATCAGGTTGAAGCCTTTTGACATAAGCATCGCATCCCCAAACTTTAAGAAACAACAGCTTAGGTTTATTTCCAAACCACAGTTCATACGGTGTCATCTCAACGGATTTTGATGGTGCCCTATTTAACGTGAATGCAGCTGTCTCTAATGCATAACCCGAAAACGATAGTGGTAAACCGGTAAGAGACATCATAGATCGCACCATATCTAATAAAGTACGGTTACAACATTCGGACACACCATTATGCTATGGTGTTCCAAGTAGCGTGAGTTGTGAAACTATTTCACTTTGTTTTAAATGAAGGACAAACTCGTAACTCAAAGATTCACCTCCACGATCAGATCATAGAAACTTTATTTTCTTGTTACAATGGTTCTCCACTTCACTCTGAAATTCTTTGAACTTTTCAAATGTTTCATACTTATGTTTCATTAAGTAGATATACCCATATCTGATCAAATCATCTGTGAAGGTCAGAAAATAATGATACCCGCCACGAGCATCAATACTCATTGGACCGCATACATCGGTATGTATTATTTCCAATAAGTCATTGGCTCATTCCATTGTTTCGGAGAACGGAGTTTTAGTCACCTTTCCCATGAGGCACGGTTCGCAAGTATCAAATGATTCATAGTCAAGTGATTCCAAAAGTCCATCTGCATGGAGTTTCTTCATGCGCTTTACACTGATATGACCTAAACGGCAGTGCCACAAATATGTTGCACTATCATTATCAACTTTGCATCTTTTGGTATCAATATTATGAATATGTGTATCTCCACGATCAAGATTCAACAAAAATAGACCACTCTTCAAGGGTGCATGACCATAAAAGATATTAATCATATAAATAGAACAACCATTATTCTCTGATTTAAATGAATAACCGTCTCGCACTAAACAAGATCCATATATAATTTTCATGCTCAACGCTGGCACCAAATAACAATTATTCAGGTCTAAAACTAATCCCAAAGGTAGATGTAGAGGTAGCTTGCCAACATCGACGATCACATCGACCTTGGAACCATTCCCGACATGCATCCTCACCTCATCCTTAGCCAATCTTCATTTAATCTGTAGTCCCTGTTTCGATTACAAATATGAGAAACTGAACCGGTATCAAATACCCAGGCATTACTATGAGAATTTGTAAGGTACACATCAATAACATGTATATCAAATATACCTTTGTTCACTTTGTCATCCTTCTTATCTGCAACATACTTGGGGCAGTTCCACTTCTAATGACCAATCCCTTTGCAGTAGAAGCACTCAGTTTTAAGCTTGGGTCCAGCTTTGGGTTTATTCCCGGGAGTGACAACATACTTGCCATTCTTCTTGAAGTTCCCCTTCTTTCCCTTGCCCTTTTTCTTGAAATTAGTGGTCTTGTTAACCATCAGCACTTGATGCTCCTTCTTGACTTCTACCTCCGCAGCCTTGAGCATTGTGAAAAGCCCGGGAATAGTCTTTTTCATTCCTTGTATATTATAGTTCATCACGAAGCCTTTGTAGCTTGGTGGCAGTGATTGAAGAACTCTGTCAATGACACAATCATCTAGAAGATTAACTCCCAGCTGAGTCAAGTGATTGTGCTATCCAGACATTCTGAGTATGTGTTCAATGACAGAACTGTTCTCCTCCATATTGTAGCTATAGAACTTGTTGGAGACTTCATATCTCTCAACTCAAGCATTTGCTTCAAATATTAACTTCAACTCCTGGAACATCTCATATGGCCGATGACGTTCAAAATGTCTTTGAAGTCCCGATTCTAAGCCGTAAAGCATGGCACACTGAACTATCGAGTAGTCATCAACACACGACTGCCACACATGCACAATGTCTGCAGTTGTTGGGGGGTGGTACACCTAGTGGTGCATCTAGGACATAATTATTTTGTGCAGCAATGAGGATAATCCTCAAGTTACGTACCCGGTCCGTGTAGTTGCTACCATCATTGTCGGGGGTTGGGTACGACATATGCCAAAGGATGGCTTATCATGGTGGGAGCGAGTAGAACGTCGCCGGTGCCTGGAAGCGGGATGAGGCGAAGACATGCACGCCGGCGGAACTTACCCAGCTTCAGGGCTCTCCTAGGAGATAACACCCCTACTGCTGCTCTGCGGGGTCTCCGCATGATCACTAAGGCAAAGTAGCTACAATGGTGCTCCTGGAGCTGTTTCGGGAGGCAGGAGAGGGCAAGGCTAGCTTTCTCCTCCCTGTGCTATCTGGTCTATCTCTATCTAGGTCCGAACCCTTTGCATGGGTGCCCCAGGGGGGTTTATATAGGCCTACCCCCCGGGGGTACAATAGTAATTCGGCTGGGCGCGGGTCCCAGCCGTCTGTCTCTCAGGCCGCCGTCTTTCTCGCCGGCTTCTCGGGCCCACCGACTGGCGGGCCCCGCGGACAGGCTTGATACTGTAGCGGCACCCTTGATGACACAGCCTCGGTCATTGGGTCATGGCAACAGTGCCGCCGTCTATCGGGCGGTCATTGTGGCCATTCCCCATCCTATCTGGTTAATTGCTCATGGGGCCCTGGGGAGGAGTCGGCCAACTCCTGGGGGGCCGACTCCCACAGGTCTGTCTTCGGGGTGCCCAGGCCGCCTTCGTCCCACCCACTGACAGGCGGCCCCACCGTCTTCGGGCCGTTTAGGCCGACGTCGTGGGCACAGTGTACTGCGCACTGTGGCTGAGGTCAGGGCAGGCATGGCAATAGTGCCGCATCTCGCCGGAGATCTTCCAGCGATACGCCTCACTGTAGCCATGCCGGTCCTTCGTAAGCAGGGGGGAAACGGACATGCCGTGACCGTACCCCGCATCTTACTTCAAGATGAGGGAGGAGTCTTGGGCCGACTCTCCATAGTCGGCCTCTCTGGAGGTCGCCAGCGTGGAGTCGGCTTATGTTGGAGTCGCCGTCTGGGACTCGGCTCGAGGGGCGCGGCCTGCCCCGATGTCTTGAAATGCCCTGGGGCTTGGGTTTGCCTACCCGTGGCCCATTACTCCGACAGTAGTCCCCGAAGCTGGTGAAGCCCTGCAGACGCTGCTTTGTGGGGCTTCAACAGTTTCAACCTTCAAGGAGCAGACTCTGGAACTCGGCTGTCGGCTTCCCTTGGGCCGACTGTCGGAAGTCGGAGGTTTAGTGGAGAGCCGAAGCTTGAAAGTCGCGGCGGGAAACCAGGCGGCGTGCCTGATACACTTCCCCGCATCCATCAGGGCGGTCCTATCGTGTGGCGCCACGTGGGGAGAACAGTCTTCCTGCCCACGTGCGCGATGGGACGGGCCGTCGGGCGGGGCCCGCCACTACCGCGCCTCGGCATACGAACGGATCCGTTGCGGCCGTGGACGGTTGGTTTTCCCACGTCGTTACTGCGCGCAGTAACTTCGTGGGGTAAATCGTGGGGCGGCGTGGGGCATCGTGCG
The DNA here is from genome assembly GCF_018294505.1 of Triticum aestivum. Taxonomy (NCBI): domain Eukaryota; kingdom Viridiplantae; phylum Streptophyta; class Magnoliopsida; order Poales; family Poaceae; genus Triticum; species Triticum aestivum. The sequence goes on from NC_057804.1 coordinate 488,699,995, forward strand.
CAGTTAATCCCATGCCCGCCCCCTCGGCTTCTCAGCCCGCAGGGCTATAAGTAGGCGGGGGGAAGCGGAGCGGCACAGCACGCGCGCCCTTCTTCCCCGCTTCCCCGCCTCATCTTGCCTTCTCTCCCTCCTGCTACCATCGTTGAGCAAGAGCACACCATACCGCGACGATGAGCTCTTCCTCCGCCGCGGCCCCCGCCGTGCGCTCCGGCGTATGGGATGGCTCGGAGGTAGAAGAAGAACACATCGAGTTCCTCCGCCAGACGCGTCGTCTCCCCAGCGCGGACCTCGTGCGCGCCTGCGCTGCGCCGGAGGGGGAAATCCGGCCGGCGCCGGAAGAGGGCGAGCAGGTCATCTTCCGCTCGCACCTCATGTGCGGCCTGGGCTGCCGGCGAGCGGCTTGTTCCGCTCGTTCTTGGAGTTCCACAGTCTTCAGCCGCACCACCTCACTCCGAACATGGTGGTGTTGCTCTCTGCCTTCGCCACTCTGTGCGAAGGTTTCCTCAGCGTTCTCCCCACCATCGAGCTGTGGGGAGAATTCTTCTCTTCTAAGCTCGGCACGCACATCGCCGGCGTGCCGGCTCAGTGCGGTGCCTTCATCGCGATGCGGCGCTCGACAGCCGACAACCCCTTTCCTCCCATCACGCTGATCAAGTCGGTGAAGATGTGGCAGCGCTCGTACTTATACGTGAAGAACCTCGCCTCCGACGGCGACTGGGTCAACTTGCCGCCTTACAACACCGCCCCCCTGACTGGGAGGCTCCCCAGCTGGTCCCACCGATTCAAGACGCTGACTCCCGCAGGAGCCGCCGCCGTAGCGCGACTCCGAGTCTTGACGCAGTCGGATGGACTGGTCGGGGCCGACTTGCTGGCCGCCTTCATGGGGCGCCGAGTTCTCCCGCTCCAAGGCCGGCCTCACCTGATCTGTCAGATGAGCGGCCTCCGAGACCCAAGTCGGATGAGCACCAAGGAGATGCCCCGCAAGGAGGTGGCAAACATGGTGAATTACATCGCGCACTGCGAGTTCGAGGAGGACTGGCAGTTCGGCAAGGAGCCGTACTCGCGCGACAATCCTCCACCAGTGGTAAGTCGCGTCCCCCTATCGTTTTGTCTTTTTTCGCAGCCGTCTCCGGCTTCTGACTCTTATTGGCCTCTTCTGAACTAGAATCCTCTTATGCAGCCCGCCGCCGGCGCCACGAGACAGCCCCGCGAGTATGTTTCCGACCGCGCGGAGAGTGACGTCGACGACCCCGACTTGGGGCCGGCGGCGATGGAAGCCGACGCCGAAGGCGGGGGAGGAGGAGCAGAAGGCGACTTCAGGCCCTCGGCCACCTTCAAACGACGACGCCAAAGGCGAAGTCGCTCCGCGCCACCAGCTGAGGATCGGCTCGTCGGGCGCCGGCTCCTCCGCCGGCCCGGCCGGCCAAGGCGGCACGAAGAGGCGTCACGCCGGGCCGAGTGCGCCCGGCGGCAAATTGAAGAAGTTCAAGGGGGCGGCCGCCGCGACCAGACGGGAGGAGGCGGCCGCGAAGGCCAACCGCTTCCGAAGGGAAGTGAGAAAGCCGCCGCTAGTCTCTGCGTGAGTCTTTATGCTTTTTTATTTTCCCTTGTTGAATCTTGTCCGAGTCTTTTTGTTATATACTCCCTCCATTTTTCCTCAGGGCCCCTCTTTCCCTTGAGAGAGTCGCCGTCCCCTCTGTCATGGGGTCGGCAGAGACGTCCGCCAATACTCGGCGGCCCGACCCTGCCGCCGACCTCCGGGAGGCGATGGAGCGGAATGCGCGGGAGAAGCGCGAGGACGAGGAGGCCGAACGTATGGAGAAGGCGGAGGCTGACAGGGCGGCCGCCTCCGCCAAGAAGAAGCTGGATGATGCCGAAGCCGCCCTTGCGGCGAGACGGCGTGCCGAGGAGGCCGCGCGTCGCCGATCGGCGATGCTCGTCCCCCCATTATCATCTGCACCGCCGCCTCCGGAGTTCACAAGGCAGACCGGAGAGGCCAGCACCGAGAACCCCGTCGTGGAGAAGGAGAGCGGTGAGGCCTCCATGTCGGACACTCTCGTGCCGCCACCGCCGCCTCCACCGCCATCTGGGAGACCGCACGGCAAACAGCCGGTGGGCCCGTCGGAGCCGCCGGCCAAGGACGAGGCCGAGGCACGGCTGCTTCTCCAAGTCGCCTCGCCGGCACGCCGCCGTCTTGAGAGGGCGACCTCGGCGCCGCGACCTCGGGAGACCGGCGCTGTCAGCTCGGCAACCCTAGACGCCGAGGCCACAAGCGCCGCGCCCATCGAGTGGGTGCGCGGAGGCGGCACTGGGCCACTAAATCAATTGCTCCTGGAAGTCCAGGCGAAGTTGCGGGCCGAAGGCGACGCCCTTCAAGCCTGCACCAGGGCGCATCTGGCAGCGCGGACGGCCGTCCGAGTACCTTTCCCTCTTTATTTTTGATTCTTGTTTTTCTCCGTGGGGGCGCGCCAGCGCACCCACTAGGTGTAGTCCCCGAGTTTCGGGCCGGCTGCTGAGCAGGCGGTTCAGAACTCCCTCTGGCGAGTTCCAAGCACTAACTTTGTCTTCAATGACTTATTGCAGGAGTATCACAACCTCTGCGCCACTGCCTTCAACCGCAATGTTGAGGAGTTGAGCAAGCGGGCTGCCGACTTGTCGGAAAGCCGGAGTGAGTTCTTCTTCTTCGCGGGGGTGCGCTGGCGCACCCGCGGGCTGTAGTCCCCGAGATTCGGGCCGACTGCTGAGCAGTCGGGCCGGATCTTCCCGGTGATCTTCTTTGCTGACGACTCATTTGTTTCCTCTTTCGTTTTCAGGAGCCAACCCCGCTCTTCAGGAGCAGCTGGGCGAGGCCAATACCGCCCGTCGTGCTAAGGAGGAGGAGTGTGGCAGGCTCGCCACAGAGCGCGACCTGCTGGTGGCGCAGCTGGCCGAGCAGAAGGAGCTGCTCAAGAAGGCGCAGGATGAGGCCGAGAAGAAGGAAGCCGCTCTCCTAGACGAGTTCGAGAGAGAGCGCTCCTCCTGGACTGACAGGGAGGCGATGCTGACCTCCGGCTTCCACGAGATCGAGGATATTGTGGATGGTACATTTCTTTCATTTCTTCGGGCTTCCGACTATGTTCCAGGACGACTTCTGATATTTCGGCTTGCTTCTTTTTTGTCTTGGCAGACTTCTTCCCTGGTCACTCGCAGGCGGTCCCTCTGGCCATCGAGGCTGTTCGTGAGGCGCGAAGGGCAAATGGTGAGGAGATCGCCGCCAATGCCCCCCAAACTGTCAATGAACAGCTCCTCAGCATTGAAGCCCGTCTTTGTCCGGCCCATCGGCAGATGCGCCGGCTTCAGCGTGCCGGCACCCAGGCGGTTGCCGCTTTGTGGCCGGACATGCCGGCTTTGCGCACCGCCAGTCGGACCGCCAACTGGCTGGAAGTCGCTGCCGTCCGTCTTGAGGCCTGGAAGGGCTCCTCGGCCCGGGCCGGACCGCGTCGGGCCTTGGAGTTCGTCAAGGCGTGGTATCCAGGGCTGGACCTGGACCGTCTGGCCACGTTCCGGTCAGAAGCCCAGGCCGAGCTGGAGGCCGTGGAGGGCGCCCTTATCGAGCGTGCGGCGGCCATCGCCGAGTACACGGACACAAGTGTCTTCGTGCCCGAGCGGGCTGAAGGCGGCGAGGAAGTGCCGGCGGAGTGGTTCGGGATTAACCCGGAGTATGGTGAGGACTCGGCGGAGGTGATCGACTCCAGCACCGAGGAGGAGGACGAGGCGGAGGCCGAAGGCGAGGCGGAGGTGCCAGAAGACGGAGTAGGCGGCCAGCCTCAGCTCGACCGCGCCTCCAGCAACGAGCCGCGTCAAGAGAAGGCGACTGCCGATGGAGGCGATCAAACCGAGACCGCCCAGCCGACTGCCCCGGCGCCTGACACCGCCGTCTCCTCCGATCCTCCAATCCCAGATGCCGCCTCCTAGGCTGCTGTTTCCGCCTCTACTTGTCTGTCTTAAGTAATCTTTTGAGAACTTTGTTAGATTTGAACAATTCCACCCTCGGGGTGTATCTTGAACTTCTATTCGAAGATTCGGCCAAGGGCCTATGTAAATATTAATCTGCTTTCCGTCTTTCCTTGCTTACTGCTCTTTAGGCTTTTCCTTTTGCCGCCTTCCTTTAGTCGCTGCCTTGCCAGTCGGGCAGCCGCTCTGCAGACTGTCGCTGGGTCAAGTGCTTGGCTACTTCGGGAAGGCAAGTACTTGGCCGTTTAGAGTTTCTTTAGCAAGTCAGATAGAAAGCGATAGGCCGACTACCCAAGAGTCGGTCGTTCTTAATAGGGGCTAATAAAGATGGCGAGCCGGCTACCCATGAGTCGGCTTTCTGCTTCGGAAATGCTGGAGGCCATCTTACGCTATGTTCGTGCTTTAGGTCCTTAGCCATTTTTCGTGTGGGCGCCCGTTCTTCCTCGCTCCTGCCCGCCTCACAGTCGCTCTGCGAACTGAGGCTCTGCCGGGAGGTGGATTGGGCACCGCACACTACTTTTCTGACTGCGGGAAGCTCTCATAGCGCAAGGCGGCGAGTCCCCGGGCCGACTAGTCTGGCCCGGTGCCAAGCGGCTTGCAATGAAAGTAATGTACTCGGAGGCATAATTCTTGTCATACAGATAGCAAAAAGGGCAGTCCCCGAGCTCGTCTCAGGGGGCCCAAAGTCTTAGTACTTTAATACAAAAGGGGTAGTGCGATACATACTGCATCAACTGTAAAATCTTCGAAGAAGATTTGCATTCCATGGGCGCTCTGTCTCTTTGCCGGAGTCGTCCCTCTTGCGTGCTCGGGGCTTCTGAGCGTCGATCAGATAGTAGGCGTCGTTCCCTAGCACCTTGCTGATGATAAAGGGGCCTTCCCAAGGTGCCGACAGCTTGTGCTGGCCGGCTGTTCGCTGGATCAGCCGGAGCACAAGGTCGCCTTCTTGGAAAGATCTTGGCCTTACCTTCCTGTTGTAGTATCGACGCAGGCTCTGCTGGTAGATGCCGGACCGGCTGAGTGCCAATAGCCGGCCTTCTTCCAACAGATCGACGCCGTCTTGACGTGCTTCTTCTGCTTCTTCCTCGGTGTACATGGTGACTCGCGGGGAGTCGAATTCTATGTCCGTTGGGATGACAGCTTCGGCGCCATAGACGAGGAAGAAAGGTGTGAAGCCGGTTGACTTGTTTGGAGTCGTGCGCAGACTCCAGAGGACGGCTGGCAGCTCCTCAAGCCAACAGCCGGCAGATCGCTCCAGCGGTACGACGAGTCGAGGCTTGATGCCGGACAAGATGAGGCCGTTCGCTCGCTCCACCTGGCCGTTTGACTGCTGATGGGCAACGGACGCTAAGTCCAGTCGGATGCCCTGCGTCACGCAGAAACGGGCCAAGGCGCCTTTGGCAAAATTCGTGCCATTGTCGGTGATGATGCTGTGTGGGATGCCGTACCGAGTTGTGATGTCAGTGATGAAGGTCACTGCAGTCGGACCATTCAACTTCTTGATGGGTTTCACCTCCACCCACTTGGTGAACTTGTCTACTGTGACAAGTAGGTGAGTCAAGCCACCTCATGCCGTCTTGAATGGTCCCACCATGTCCAAGCCCCAGACTGCAAAGGGCCAGGCGATGGGGATAGTCTTGAGTGCGGAAGCTGGCTGAAGTGGCTTGGAACGGAAAATCTGGCACCCCTTGCACTTTTGGACTAACTCTTTGGCCTCTTCCAGGGCAGTTGGCCAGAAGAAACCGTGCCGAAAGGCTTTGGCGACGAGTGCCCTGGAGGCCGCATGGTGACCGCACTCGCCTTCATGGATGTCTCTGAGGATTGCTTGACCTTGTTCTGCCTCGACGCAGCATTGGAAGATGCCGGTAACGCTGCGCCTGACCAGCTCTCTGTTGACTATGGTGTAGGCTGCTGCTCGGCATTGCACTTGCCGAGCCAAGATTTCATCCGTTGGCAGTTGTCTGTTTACTAGGAACCTGAGGATGGGCTGGGCCCATGAAGGTGCTGCTATTTCTTCAACTACCACTAGTGTGACTTGGATAAGGGCGGCCGGGCTGGGAGGCGGCGGGTTGGAGTCCGCAGCCGCTTGCTGATTTGACAAAGTCCCGGGGCCGACTGGAGTAGTCCCCGGGCCGAGCTCTGGAGTCTTCGATCTTGCCACTGCAGTCCCCGGGCCGGGTTCTGAAGTCCCCGGGCCGGCTTTGACTGTGTGTTTCTTGGAGTCGGATCCGTCTTCCTCAGGCGGAGCCGGCACAAAGATTGAATCTGATTCTGGTGATGGCTTGACAGAAGGCTTGAGGAGGCGCCGGAGGGCGACACCAGATGGTATTGCCTGGCGGGTGGAGCCGATTCGTGCCAAGGCGTCTGCTTGGTCGTTGTCGTTCCTTGGCACGTGGAGGAACTCGCACCCCTCGAAGTATCTGCTGAGTTGCTGGACGAGGAAACGATAGCTCGCCATATTTGTATCCTTGGCATCCCAATCGCCAGATGATTGTTGGACCACCAAGTCAGAGTTGCCATAACATAGGATCCGGCGAATGCCGAGTTCTTTGGCAAGCCGGAGCCCGTGGATGAGCGCCTCGTACTCGGCCACGTTGTTGGAGGCGGCGAAGTGGATCTGCAGTGCATATCTGAGCTTGTCGCCCTTGGGGGAAGTGAGGACGACACCGACTCCCAAGCCGGTGCGCATCTTGGAGCCGTCAAAGTGCATCCGCCAATGGGTGGAGTCGGGCGCTGGCGGCAGATACTGGGTCTCGGCCCAGTCGACGAGGAAGTCGGCCAGTGCTTGCGACTTGATGGCGGTGCGGGGCTCGTAGTAGATGGTGTAGGGGGCCAGGTCGATGGCCCATTTGGCCACCCGGCCAGAAGCGTCTCGGCTTTCGATGATCTCGGCCAATGGAGCTGTGCAGACCACAGTGATTGGATGCTCCTGGAAGTAGGGCTTCAATTTCTTGGCGGCGAAATGCACGCCGTAGCACATCTTCTGGTAATGGGGGTAGTTCTGCTTGGAGGCCGACAGCACCTCGCTCAAGTAATATACCGGTCTCTGGACAGGTAGCGCCTTGCCTTCCTCCTTGCGCTCGACTACAATGACTGTGCTGACTACTCGGCTGGTGGCGGCAATGTAGAGGAGCATGGGCTCTTTGGGAGTCGGAGCCGCCAGCACAGGGGGGGGGGGGTAGTCAACATCTTCTTTAGCTAGAGAAAAGCCTCGTCCGCCTTGGGAGTCCACTCAAAGAAGGTCGTCTTCTTCATGAGCTGATACAAGGGGAGAGCCTTCTCGCCCAGCCGACTAATGAATCGGCTGATGGATGCCAAACAGTCGGTGAACTTCTACACATCTAACAGTCGTCTAGGTGCTTCCATCCTCTTGGTGGCCTTGATCTTCACAGGATTGCACTCTATGCCGCGTTCGGAGACCAGGAAACCGAGGAGCTGGCCGGCTGGTACTCCAAAAATGCACTTCTCTGGGTTGAGCTTGATCTGGAATCGGCGCAGATTCTCAAATGTTTCCTTGAGGTCCTCCAGCAAGGTTCCACGCTTCTCCGTCTTCACCACCACGTCATCCACATAGACGTGGGCATTTCTGTCGAGTTGCTTCAGGAGGCATTTCTGCATGCAACGCTGAAAGGTGGCGCCGGCGTTTCTCAAGTCGAACATCATGGTTAGGTTGCAGAAGGCTCCAAATGGTGTGATGAAGGCGGTCTTCAGTCTCTCAGCCGGGTTCAGCTTGATCTGGTGATATCCTGAATATGCGTCTAGGAAACTCAACAGCTCGCATCCGGCCGTGGAGTCTATCACCTGATCGATTCTCGGCAGAGCAAATTGGTCCTTGGGGCAAGCTTTGTTGAGGCTCGTGTAATCAGTGCACATCTGCCACTACTTGTTTTTCTTCAGCACCAGTACTGGGTTTGCCAGCCACTCTGGAAAAAACACTTCCATGATGAAGCCGGCTGCCAAGAGTCGGGCTATCTCTTCTCCAACAACTCTTATTTTTTCTTCTGACAGGCGGCGCAAGGGCTGCCTGACGGGCTTCATATCAGACCAGACATGTAATTTGTGCTCGAGGAATTCCGTCGGGACACCAGGCATGTCCTTGGGGGACCATGCAAAGATGTCGCAATTCTCACGGAGGAAATCGACGAGATCGCCTTCCTATTTGCTGTCAAGGCCTGTGCCCATGACAGCGTACCTCTCCGGGTGCTCCGGGTCCAACGGTATCTTCTTTGTTTCTCTGGCCGACTTGAATGATCCTTCTGCTTCTGACTCCTTGGGGTCGGGCGATAACTCGGGCTGCTTGCTGGCCATCGCCACGACCCGATCAAGAAGCCGTTTCTCAGCTGCGATCACCAAGGACTCGGCCAGCCGACTACTTTCAGCCGCGCAAGCGGACGACTTCCTGTAGTCGCCGGACATGGTTAGGATTCCCTTGGAGCTCGGCATCTTCATCTTGAGGTAGGCGTACTGGGGGACCGCCATGAACTTGGCCAAGGCGGGTCGGCCAAGCAATGCATGGTATGGGCTTTCAAGGTCCACCACCTCAAACCAAATTGGCTCTCGGCGGAAATGATCCTTGTCTCCGAAGAGGACATCTATCAGGATCTTGCTGATTGGCGAGCAGGAAAGGCCAGGAACGATTACGTGGAACACAGTCTGGCTGCTCTGAAGCTGTCTTCGCTTGATTCCTAATTTCTCCATTGTATCCTTGTATAGGATGTTGATACTGCTGCCTCCGTCTATCAGTACTCGCGAGAAGCGAGCGGCCCGCCTATCAGTGGCGAGTGTGGCGCCTAAGACCAAGGCATAGGATCCCAGACACGGCATCACCTCTGGGTGATCAGCTCTGCTCCAACTGATAGGCCTTTCGGACCAATGCATGAACTCTGGGGGACTTGATGCAACCGCATTCACTTCTTGCTGCTGCTGGCGCCTGCTGCGTCGGTCATCTGCTACACTGGTGAACACCACATAGGCTCTGTGCTCATCCGGGAACTCGTCTTGTATTGCGCCGACTGGCCTGACGGCCGGCTGCTGGGGCGGCTGTGGAGGAGGCAGCCCAGCAGGAGGGGGAGGGAGCAGGCCGTCCCCCTTGGCGATTCTGGTCAGCCAGTGGCATTTCCTGGTGGTGTGGTTTGACGGCTTCGCGCCACTGTGGAACTTGCATGGACCGTCTAGAGTCTGCTCATAGGAGAAGGCCGGCAGCCAGTTGGACTTGCCACCCTTCTGTCGCTTTGCCGGGGGCGGTCCCTCCAACTGCTGGTCTTCTGCTGTTGCCACTTGCCGACTGTTGGAAGTCGGCTGCGGGGCTTTCCGCTTTTGGTCATTCTGCTGTTACCGCCGACTGGTGTCTCTAGCCGGAGTTCTTGGAGCCTGAGGGGCGACTTTGCCAGTCGTGCTGACCCGAATCTCTGCCTTCATGGAGGAGTCGGCCGTGGCGTATTTGTCCGCTGTGATCAGCAGCTCATCGAGGGTCTCCGGCTCATCGCAGAGGAGCTTGTGCTTGAGGAGGGTGCCTTCTCTGCACCCGGCAGTAAAATACTCGATGGCCTGCACCTCGTGCATGCCCTCGTAGGAGTTCCGGAGTTCACCCCAGCGCGTGAGGTAGTCGCGAGTAGACTCGTCAGGGCCTTGCACGCACAAGGAAAGTTGGCGCGGCTTGGGAGGTCGCTTGTACGTGCTGGTGAAGTTGCGGACGAAAGCCTCGGTGAAGTCGACCCAGCTGTTGATGCTGCGAGGCTTCAGACTGTTCAACCACGTCCGGGCCGAGCCCTGGAGCATGAGCGGGACGTATCTTACGGCAACACGCTTGTTGCCGTTCGCTATGTTGACGGCGGTGGAGTAGTCAATCAGCCAATCTTCCGGCTTCATGGTACCGGTATATTTGGGCGTGTCTCGGGGGAGCGTGAACCCTTTGGGGAAGGGCTCATCTCGGATGCGGGGTCCAAAGCAGGGGGGACCCAACTCGTCTTCTTCTTCCAGCGCCAGGGATCGGTGGAGTCGGTCGATCCGGTGGCGGGCGTCGTTCTCTCCGACTCCCTCTCGACGGCCAAGGCGGTCACCGAGAGTCGGATGTTCTACGGGCAGCGGGGAGACTCGCCTTTCTCTGCGAGGGGGGAGGCCGGTAGTCGTCCCGCCGTTCCACCACTTTGGGGCGGCCGTCTTGGTCGCGCTGGATGGTGATGTGAGTCCGACTGTGGCTGACAGCCAGCTCCTTGTCCTTCTTCCCGCGGGCCCCGCCAATCGGCGTCCGAGACGTAGCACCTTGGTCTCGGCGAGGCGGTGGGTTGTTGTTTTGGCGTTGCGGCACCTCGGTACGGCAGCCGGCATCATTCTGCGCGGCGGCCGCGTCGAGGAGCTTCTGAACTCGCTCTGTCATTACGCGGCGCTCTTCGCCTTCGAAGTCGTCGAGCTCGTCCGCCGCCGCCTGGGCGGCGCGGATATTCTCTGTGGGCGTGGCATACACAGGGCAATCGGCCCCAAAGAGGTTGGCGATTGCCACGCCGCGCTGTCGGACCGCGCCTAGGCGGCTAGGCCCGGTCGGAGCCGGCGAGCCGCCTACGGCGCGATCCATCTCGCGTTGGTAAGCTTCTGACAAGCGCCTCATGCTTGCCAGCTTCTTCGCGCCTTCGACAAGATGAAGGCGGAGCGCCTCCAGCGTCTCGGCGTCGGCGTCTTCCGGAATCGTCGCTGCAAGGCCTCGCAGGGCCGCGTCAAGCGGGTCGTGCGCTCCTTCGCCGGAGAGCTCGCCGTGCTCGAGGACGAGGACCTCAGTGACGGTGCTTCTGCCGCTCCCCGCGCAAGGGAGTGGCTTGTCGTAGACCACCACGTTGGTGGGGAACGCATCGAGTGACGCGGCGTCGGAGTCGACCAGCATCGGGTCGGTGGATCCTATGGACTCCAGGTCCGCGGCAGGCTCGCCGGTGACGTGGAGTTGGTAGAGGAGGCCCGCGAGGAGGCTCTTGGGAACACTCGTGCCTGCATCGAACGCAGGCTCATCAGAGAGGCGAACATCGCCGATAAGATCGGCGAGGCAGCTGGCCGCATAGGCGATCTCAGCGCCGTGCAGCGCGTTGGCACAGACGCCATCCGGCGTGCCGAGCTGGCTGTGCTCGCTGGGGAGGAACAGGTTCCCGTCCAAAGCAGATCTCCGGACGATGGTGCACCTCGCCCCACGGTGGGCGCCAAATGTCGGGGGTTGGGTACGACATATGCCAAAGGATGGCTTATCATGGTGGGGGCGAGTAGAACATCGCCGGTGCCTGGAAGCGGGATGAGGCGAAGACATGCACGCCGGTGAAACTTACCCAGCTTCAGGGCTCTCCTAGGAGATAACACCCCTACTGCTGCTCTGCGGGGTCTCCGCATGATCACTAAGGCAAAGTAGCTACAATGGTGCTCCTGGAGCTGTTTCGGGAGGTAGGAGAGGGCAAGGCTAGCTCTCTCCTCCCTGTGCTATCTGGTCTATCTCTATCTAGGTCCGAACCCTTTGCATGGGTGCCCGGGGATGTTTATATAGGCCTACCCCCCGGGGGTACAATAGTAATCCGGCTGGGCGCGGGTCCCAGCCATCTGTCTCTCAGGCCGCCGTCTTTCCCGCCGGCTTCTGGGGCCCACCGACTGGCGGGTCCCGTGGACAGGCTTGATACTGTAGCGGCACCCTTGATGACGTAGGCTCGGTCATTGGGTCGTGGCAACAGTGCCGCCGTCTATCGGGCGATCACTGTCGCCATTCCCCATCCTATCTGGTTAATGGCTCGTGGGGCCCTGGGAAGGAGTCTGCAGACTCCTGGGGGGCCGACTCCCACAGGTCCGTCTTCGGGGTGCCCAGGCCACCTTCGGCCCACCCACTGACAGGCGGCCCCGCCGTCTTCGGGCCGTTTAGGCCGGCGTCGTGGGCATAGTGTACTGCACACTGTGGCTGAGGTCAGGGCAGGCATGGCAACAGTGACGCATCTCGCCGGAGATCTTCCAGGAATACGACTCACTATAGCCATGCCGGTCCTTCGTAAGCAGGGGGAAACGGCCATGCCGTGACCGTACCCCGCATCGTACTTCAAGATGAGGGAGGAGTCTTGGGCCGACTCTCGATAGTCGGCCTCTCTGGAGGTCGCCAGCGTGGAGTCGGCTTATGTTGGAGTCGCCGTCTGGGACTCGGCCCGAGGGGCGCGGCCTGCCCCGATGTCTTGAAATGCCCTGGGGCTCGGGTTAGCCTACCCGTGGCCCATTACTCCGACAATCATCTTTCAACTTAGCTTTCTCTAGGAACGCATTAAAATTCAAGGGAACGGTAGCACAGGCCATTGATCTACAACATAGTTATGCAAAAACTATCAGGACTAAGTTCATGATAAATTAAGTTCAATTAATCATATTACTTAAGAACTCCCACTTAGAGTAGACATCCCTGTGATGGTGGCGCGCGAGCACCAAGACCAGGCTCCACCTCCACGGCAGGCCCCCGTGACCACACCAGGGTGCCGTGCGTTCACTCCGGAGTTGCGTAGCGTCATCTCGCCGGGGAAGTTCAAGCCTGACCTGCCTTCGCGCTACGACGGCACCGCCGACCCTACTGAGTTTCTGCAGCTCTATGAGCTAAGCATTGAGGCGGCCAGCGGCGATGAGAAGGTCATGGCAAAGTGGTTCCCCATGGCCCTCATGGACGGTGCACGCTCCTGGCTCCTGAACCTCCCCGTAGGATCGATCTCCTCCTGGGACGAGACGCGGGAGTGCTTCATCGCCAACTTCTAGGGAACTCGCGACCACCTGCCGGCCGCGGGTGACATACGACGCATCAAGCAGCAGCGAGGAGAGACCCTGCAGAAGTACATCCAGCGCATCAACAATGTTCGCCTTAGATCCCCAAGGTGTCGGACGAAGCCATCATCTCTACATTCACTGATGGCGTTCGCGACGTCATGATGAAGGAGGAGCTCGCCATACACGAAGACATGTGCACGACCCTAGAGATGTTCAACATGGCAACCAAGCGTGCGAGAGCTAAGGAGGGACGCCTCTCCCTCGTTGAGCTCCCTGACGCAGACCCAGAAGACAAGAAGGCCAAGCCCAAGGACATGAAGTGCAAGGAACCAACCGTACTCACAGTCGAGCCAGAGATGAAGCGCAGTTGCGATCACCCAGAGTCATCCAAGGGTAGCTGTCGGCGTTCTGGGAACGGGGGTCCCCAGACTTGCCTGCCTGCGGCCTATGGCGTGGCTCAAGCAGCGGCCCAGTACGGCCTGTCATCATCAACAAACACTCAAGACCCTCGCGAGGGGCCAAGCCTCGCGGGGCGGATGACACAAGGCTTCCTCAAGGGCGGACTCACCAGGCAGGCTCGCAAGGTGGCGGAGAGATCAAGGCAAGGAGCACCTCACGAGGTGCTCATGACGCAAGCCATGATGATCGAGAACAGGCGGGCGCCAGCCGGCGCAGTGTCCTCGCTTCCTCTTTGGTGCAAAGGGCGCAAGCGCATGCGCAGAGTACCGAGGCATCAAGCAAAGGTTTCCACATGAGTGCAACAAGACCAAGACCAGCAGAGCGGCAGAATGGAGGTCACCATGGAGCCCAAGACGGCATCATCACCAGTGCCTTTGGCAGTCGAAGACCACCTTTAGTCAGGATAGCTTGTACTAGTTGTCCCCCTTCAAAATGGCCGTTGTTGGCTCCCTTCCCACTCAATATTTGGGATGAGGACCAAGGCCTCTATATATAGGGCTAGCCACCATAGTAGAGGAGGGCTCATCTGATCTGCAGACGGATCAAATCCTTCCCAAGTAGAACACCACACCAGCTCAAGAACACCCCTCGCGAGGCTGTTCTTCCTGTGTACTATTCATTATCAGCCCCACAGGCAATCCACCACACCACACACTGGAGTAGGGTATTACACCACAACGGTGGCCCGAACCAGTATAAATCTTGTGTCCCCTGTGTTGTTCATGGTACTATCCTAGATCTGCGGCGAGGTTTTGGGGCGTGGATCAGTAGGGAGTAGATCTTCATGCGCACCCCAGAGTTCGAACCTTAAGGGTTTTGCCGGAATCCAATATCCAACATTTGGTGCGCCAGGTAGGGGTGCACCAGAATCCTCTTTCCGCGGTTCTGCATTCCATCGCTTTGTCGCTTCCATGGTAGACGCTCGCCGAGCTCGCGTTGAGCGTCGGGCCGCTCTCGCCGCCCCCGTTGCCCAGACGGCTCCCAGCGGGGAACGAGCAGCAAGCTTCATCGCTGCATCCCTCGGTGCGGCGGGAAGGCCGCACCGCCACTCCGTCATTAACTCCAACCGTTTCGTCGTCTCACACTCGTCGCGCTCCCACGGACAAGCAGGCCATGTTGCTCCTGGCACGCGAGCTCCTGCACTATCGCCCCGTAGACGACCTCTACGATGAGTGGCTTGCTCGCATCACCGAGCTCGTCAGCGCCGCAGGGGGCTCTCCTGCGCCGTCCGTCTCGCTGCCTCATCCTCTGTCCTGCATGGGCGATGCAGCTCACGAGGTGCCTCCGCCACCTCCTCCCCAAGAAGGCACCCTGGCCCCAAGGTGCGCGGCCCCTGGACGAGACCCACCGCATCCAGCGCCAGCGGGACAAGAAAGGAGCTGCCCAGAAATCCCTCGACCTCAAGATGGCGCTCGCGTTCTCCGTACACGAGCGCATCAAGATCGCATCCCTGCGCCAGCGCGTCAAGACCCCGTGCTGCCCTCGGCGGCAGCACGCATGGACCATCAGGACCCAGCCCCGCATCAGCAAAGGGCTCCGGTGACCAAGGCAGGTTGCTTCGCCTTCACCACCGAGTTACGCATCATTGCCTGGCCAGGCAAGTTCAAGCCAGATCTGCCTCCTTGCTACGATGGCACTACTGACCCCACAGAGTTCCTGCAGCTCTATGAGCTGGGCATCGAGGTGGCCTATGGGGACGAAAAGGTCATGGCGAACTGGTTTCCCATGGCGCTCAAGGATGGAGCCCGCACCTGGCTCCTGAACCTGCCTCCCAGCTCGATCTCCTCCTGGGAAAAGATGTGTAGCCGCTTCATCGCCAACTTCCAGGGCACTCGCGACCCCCCCCGGCCATGGGTGACCTGCGCCGCATCAAGCAATAGCCAGGAGAGACCCTGCAGAAATACATCTAGCGCTTCAACAATGCCCGCCTCAAGATCCCCAGGGTGACGGACGAGGCCATTATCTCAGTGTTTTTCAATGGTGTCTGTGACGTCAAGATGAAGGAGGAGCTCGCCATCCACGAGGATCTATGCACATCTCTGGAGCTGTTCAACCTGGCAACCAAGTGCGGAAGGGCCAAGGAAGGACGCCTCTCCCTCCTCGAGCTTCCAGCTGCTGACCCAGAAGAGAAGAAAGCCAAGGCCAAGGATGTGAAGCACAAAGGAGCAGTCGTGCTCGCAGCGGAGCCAGACACGAAGCGCGTCAGGGACCAGCCAGAGTCGTCCAAGGGCAACCGGTTCTGCGCCTACCACAACCTCTACACCCACAACACCAACGAATGCCAGGAGCTCAGGGCCGTTTAAGAAGGACGCATTGATCGACGCCCCGAGCGCAACTACCGGGGCTACAACCGAGGCGAAGGAAGAAGTGGAGGACGATGGGACGACCGAGGCCCTCGCTAGGAGTGGCGTGACCGACCTCGCGAGGATTGCTGGCAGGACCAGCCTCGCGAGGGAGCCTGGAGGGACCAGCCTCGCGAGGACCGCCCGCAAGGTAACGCTGGCCTTCCTCTGCCACCACCGCCAAGAAGGAATGATGACCACCACCAGGACAAGGGGGTTGGGGGCTTCCAAGAGCCACGTGCTATCGCTTGCATCCTGGGCGGTGCTCAGGCCCCAGCCTCTCAGCGCATCTTCAAGCAGTTTGTTCGCGAGGTGAATGCAGTCCTCCCCAAGCTCGAGGCCACGCGCCCACTCAAGTGGTCCACGTGCGCCATCACTTTCAGCTCAGCTGATCAACTCAAGTGTGCTATGACGGATGGCGTCCTCCCAATGCTTTGGTCTCTGGTCATTAGCAACATGCAAGTTACCAGGACCCTGATCGATGGTAGCGCAGGGCTCAACGTCCTGTCCGTCGAGATGTTCAACAACCTTCAAGTGCCATATGATCAACTCCAGCCTACCAAGCCTTTTCTCAGGAGTCATAGATGGCTCCACGACTCCAATAGGGAAGGTCTGCCTCCCTGTCACTTTTGGACAGTGCAACAACTAACATACCGAGCTCATCGACTTTGACGTCGCCCACATTCGCCTGCCATACAACGCTATCCTATGGTATCCGGCCCTAGCCAAGTTCATGGCAGTAACCCACCATGGCTACAATGTCCTCATGATGCCAGGAAGCGGCAGAATCATCACAGTCCCCCTGCGAGGAGAAGGATGCGGTGTGCTCCCTCGAGCGTGCCTTTCAAGCTGCATCAATCGAGGACCCAGACAGTAGGAGCAAGAATCCTCCCAAAGCAGTTCCTAAGAAGAAGACATCGCCTGGCTCAAGGCCTCAGGAGGTCGGCATCTCCGGAGGCGTCGTGTCAAGATCTGCGCCCATGCAAGGGGCGCCTCCCTCCATCGCATAGGAAGGCGCGCCCAGCACCCTCTTCGGGCAGAGCTTGGGGGATCCCTTCTGGAGGGCCTCAGACCTTGCCCAGATCACGAGGGAGGTGCTCGGACACCACTTGGAGGCGTGCTTTGCAGCATGTTTCCCTCAGGAAGGCACGGGGCAAAGAAGGCCCAACCCTCAGGAATTCGTCACCAAGGTTACTCAGGAGCATCAAGAATCAAGAGTCATACGCGACGATCACCGTCTGCCCGGTGTAGCTCCCCATCCAGGCGAGGATGGTGGGCTGCATGTCTACATCGACTACCCGAGGCTCAGCCAAGCCGCGTCTCAGGAGGGCCTCTGGCCTTCGCGTGTGGGAGGCTGCGAGGGTCTGCTGCACAGCTACGTTCACATGCCTTCAGGTCTGCCGAACGCGGCTGCCACTCACCAGCGTCTTCTGCGGAGCATTCTGGCAGCTCAGGAGGCCAGGCACCACGCGATCTTGGCGGAGATGGAGATGGTCCTCGAGGAACCGCTTGGACCCCCGGAGCCTCCTGAGGCCCAGGGTTCCGGTGGCTCATGAGGGTCGGCCTCATCACCACGCGTCTTCAGCTACTTCAACACCACCTCTACAACGTTACTAGGTGACATCTTTCGAGATCATTTTAGCTGGGAGCGCCCTCAGGGCTAGATCATTCCCAGGTCGCGTGGGTTTGTCCCTGCGTCACGTATCCCTTTTGCTTATGTCTTTAAGTTTACCTTGCTTGGGGCACCCCTCGGGCTGCATCGTCCCCAAGCTGCTCGGGCCTAACCCTCTGGCATGTATCTTTTCCTGCTTTTATCAAAGCTGATTTGCCTTTCATGCTCAGTCTGCCTATGATTATCATCTCCCGCCTATCACGGGCCTTTTCTTCCTCATGCAACTCGCTTGCACGTTAAAAGGGGGGCTCCTGAGCATCGTGACTCAGGAGCTCTTACTGGCTCTCCAGCCCTCACCCCCTGGCCTTGTCCACGGCATCGCGACCTGGCATACCAGCGATGGCTGAGCTCACTCGAGGGCCGGGACCTGAGGACGTAGAGCATTTGTATCCAACCATCTTGCAGGAACGTACCACTATCAAAGGCCCAGAGCCAGGCACAAGCCGCCTTGAGGTAGGGCCTCCTGAGTCCCGTGCTAGCTCACGAGTGCCCAGATACACCTCGTCTAGCCCTGTCGTGCAAGCCACGTGCCAGGGCGGGGCTGTACACGCCTCGGGGGCTCCTCCCGGAGGGGGGCCCCTCCCACGTACCAGTGGAAGCACCATGCTCCGTGCTGGCTGACGACACTGTCGAGGAGCGGTTATGCCCGTACACATATGGAAGCGCTATGCTCCACGCTGGTGATAAACAACTAAGGGCGGCCCACGGCCGTATCAACCTCAGGGAGCCCAGAGCTTAGTGTTTGGCCTCATCGCAATGCCTCCCCTCGGGAACACCGTGCGAGGGGGATGGACACGGGGGCTGCGCCCGGGTCACGTCCGAGCGCACACCACCTAGCCAGCTCCTTTGGAGCTGGTCGTCGCACCCCCCTCCCCGAGCGGAGCCAAGGAATGAAGACCGTTTGAGCGTCAAGGGGGACTCCTGGGCATCACGACTCAGGAGCCTAACTGGTCATGTAGCCCCTCACTCCTTAGTTCTGCAAGGCTAACGGTGGTTGAGGTATGCGCGAGGCCGGGCCCTGGCAACATAGAACGACATATCTACTCCTGTGTCCACTCCCTATTTGTTGTTTGAGCATCAAGGGGGACTCCTGAGCATCGTGACTCAGGAGCCTAACTTGTCACGTAACCCCTCACTCCTTGGTCACGTCCTAGTGATCCGGTCGGGGCTAACGGCGGGTGAGGTATGCGTGGGGCCGGGACCTGCCGACGTAGAACGCAAAGCAAATAGGAAGGAAACCGCAAAATCCAGAAGCAAATATTACAAACCATAATTGTCTTTACGATACCAAACGCAAGTTTAAACGCCTCCACGAGGCACAGTGCATGTTGCAGGAATTAAAATAGGAAAGAAGTTGCAGGAAGATCACCCTTGAGCAACGCCTTCACTCACCAGGAGCCCGCCTCCATAGTTGTGTTACCGCCACCAGCTCCCGAGGCCACGGAGTCAGCAGCACCTGCCTTAGGTGAAGTGGCAAAGGCGCGAAACTTTGCCAGCAGGGCTTCTGCTCGGCCCTTCACAGCTTTGGCAGCAGCGGCGGACCGCTCGGTGTCCATGGGCTCCAGCAGATCGTCAAGGTTGGCGTCGGGGTCGTGGAGGTAGACGTGGCTGAGGACACAGCGCTGCAGAAGAAAGGATGCGAGCTTCGACCTCGGCCATGGGGCCGACGCTGGTCACGACTTACCCAAGCGCTTCAACCAAGAAGGGAAGCAGCTGGGCGGGGCCATCCTTGGCCCCGACCAGTGGCTTCTCCAGGCCATCGTCATAGAGTGACTTCAGCGCCTTGCGAGACCTCACCTCAAGATCCGCGAAGGCCACGTGATCCTCGGCCAGGACCTTCGCCTTGGCGTCCAGCTCGGCCCTTTCCACCTTCAACTTTTGCTCCAGCGTCTTCAGTCGGCTATGTTCAGCAGCCAGCTTGGTGTCGCGGTCCCCGATGGCACTCTCCCAAGCCTTTATCTCCTCCTCCTTCGCCTGGCGGTCGCGAGCTCCCTTGGCGAGCTCATCGCATAGACCCTACAGCTCGACCTCCATCGCCTCGCAGCGTCCCTGGGCGGCCGCGGCGTCCTTTAGCGCTGCATCGCAGGTGGCTGCGGCCTACATGGCGGTTTGCTTCTCCTCCTCAGAAGTTGCCGCAGCCCTGCTTAGTGCCGCTCGGACAGAGGCATCAGAGTGAGCCCAGCCAGAGACCACCTCCAGGCACCCAGCTACCAGGTGGGAGTTGGCGCCCTGGAGGTCTTCCCGCAGTCGGCCCAGCTCGACAAAGGCACCGTCCAAGACGGCGGAGGAGGCAAAGGAGTCAGGAACCAATGCTGCAGGAGGAGAAGGCGACAACGTGACCACAACTTGGGAGACTGGGAGCTCCCGAGTCTTGGCAACCTCAGCAACAGCATCAAGCGCTGGCACCTCTAGGGTCAGCGAGGCCATGGGGGCTGGCACCTCGTCAGGACACTCCTCCAGGCCTCACGAGGACGACCGGGCAGGGAAGGTGCGAGCTCCACTGCCTCCCCTTCCCACAGGCGAAGGAGCAGCTGCGACAGATGAGCCTGCCCCAGGCGGAGCCACCACGCCCCCCTTTAGTTTCTTCGCCGCAAGCGGTGGCATAACCAAATGATGGAAGGCGTCAAGCCATGACAGCAAAAAACAAGAACAAGACGGAGTTCAAGTGCTTACTGGTCAATCGCGGTCTCTTGCCGAGCTTAAAGCCCGTGAGTCTCTTGGTCCGGGGAGCAGCCTCGAGAGGTCCAGAGACAGAAGAGGGCACACCCGAAGGGCTAGAGGCGGCTTCGAGCAGTGCCTGGGCAGGAGTAGCCCCTTGGGAGATCAGCCATGACCTGTCCTTCCCCGGGATCACGGGCAGGGCCTCTTCCTCTCGCCTGGCGACGGCCTCGTCATCATCCTGCAGGGTGTGGAGGATGTTGGCCCTATGCTGGGGGGAAGTCTCCCCCGTCCCCTTAGCGGTCGCCTCCGAGTCACGCTCCTCTTCGCCTTCGTCTACCTCTCCTCCACCGCGGGAATCATCATAAGACAATTCCACCGGCACCATCGCCACCTGGCCCTCAGGAGGCACCTCCGGTACCAGACCGCACCCGTCAAAGGTAGGCACGGCGTCCACCACCTGTTGCTAGTCATCGCGAAGGAACAAGGGAGCAGGAGCCCCCTCCAGGCCTTCCACATCCTCTCCAACCAAGAGGCGGAGGGCTGGAACCAGATCCTCGTCAGCCAGGGCCACCGAATTCAGGCGGAGATCGTCGTCCGCCCTCCCAAGCCTCCACAGCGGGCGCGAGTGCGCCTGAAGCGGAGCCACCCGCTGCATCAAGAATTCCCTCAGGAGCGTGGCCCCGGTGAGCTTCGCAGCCTTCATGGTTCCTGGCCTCAGGTCGGCGTTCATCTTCTCCAGCACCGACTTCACCCGCCGATCGTCAAGCTTCATGCGAGACCACGCCTCGTCAGCCTGGGGCTGCTCCGTGGGTAACACCAACCGAGAGTGGATGCATCCGGCATCCAGCATGACCCACTTGCTCCGGAAGCCATCAACCCTCTTCCCGGTCTTCAAAATCGTGTTGGCCTTGGAGTACGCACGGAGCCGGCGTATGCCAAGGTATGGTTGCCGGTGATTCGGAGGGAGAAGAAGTGGCGCAGCAAGGCCACGGACGGCATCACCCCAACATGCGCCTCGCAGTAGTAGGAGAAAATCGACAAAAGGAGAACAGAGTTTGGATGGAGATGGAGGGCCTGCAACATATAATGGCGGAGGACGGCGTAGAAGAACTCGGAGAAAGGAGGACCAAGCCGGCAATGGCGGTGCTCATGAAGAAGGGGTAGAAGGTGCTCCCCTTGGCCTCCGGCTGGGTGGAGCCTGCCCGGAGTCCGGTCTCCCCCATCTTGCTTCCTTGCGCCGCCATCATCAGGCGCGTAGCGGCGAGATTCTTCTCCGTCATGTTTGGGGGATCCAAGGCCGGCGAGTACCAAGCTGGCAGAGCCTCGGCCACGGCCTTGCGGGGCGCCATCACTCGCTGGGAGAAGAAGGATGGAGTGGATCTGGAGATTTCGGAAGCTAGAAAGCAAGAGAAAGGAAGGGGATCTGGAGCAAGACGAATGAGGGCAATGAAGTTATGCCTAACCCAGGCCAGCCTTGTTGTCAGTCGGGCAGTTGCCGAGGCAGCATGGGGAAGCGGAGACGTCCACGTCCCATGAGTCGCCACGCGTCGCCCAAGGCCGCAGGCTATTGGGGCCCGCGGCGCTCCGCACTTGCCCTTTGGCTTCGCTGCTAAGCCAAGTCTGAGCACGCCTTGGGCTCGGGGGCTACTGTTGGCGTTCTGGGTACGGGGGTCCCAAGACTTGCCTGCCTGCGGCGTAGCTCAAGCAGCGGCCCAGTACGGCCCGTCTTCATCAACAAACACTCAAGACCCTCGCGAGGTGGCGGAGAGATCAAGGCAAGGAGCACCTCGCAAGTTGTTGATGACGCAAGCCATGAAGATCGAGACTAGGCGGGCGCCAGGCGGGGGTCAGCCGGCGCAGTGTCCTCGCTTTGTCTTTGGTGCAAAGTGGGCAAGTGCAGGCGCGGAGTACCGAGGCATCAAGAAAAGGTTTCCACATTAGTGCAACAAGACCAAGACCAGCAGAGCGGTAGGACGGAGGTCACCATGGAGCCCAAGACGGCGTCATCACTAGTGCCTTTGGCAGTCGAAGACCACCTTTAGTCAGGATAGCTTTTACTAGTTGTCCACCTTCAAAATGGCCATTGTTGGCTCCCTTCCCACTCAATATATGGGATGAGGACCAAGGCCTACATATATAGGGCTAGCCACCATAGTAGAGGAGGGCTCATCTGATCTGCAGATGGATCAAGTCCTTCCCAAGTAGAACACCGCACTAGCTCAAGAACACCCCTCGCGAGGCTGTTCTTCCTCTGTACTGTTCATCATCAGCCCCAGAGACAATCCACCACACCACACACTGGAGTAGGGTATTACACCACAACGGTGGCCCGAACTAGTATAAATCTTGTGTCCCATGTGTTGTTCATGGTACTAGCCTAGATCCACAGCGAGGTTTTGGGGCGTGGATCGGTAGGGAGTAGATCTTCGTGCGCACCCCAGAGTTCGAACATTAAGGGTTTTGCCGGAACCCAATATCCAATAGTAGCCGCCCGTTCTGCGTCTTCCACAACGTGCACTGCCACAACACCAACGACTGCTAGGAGCTCAGGGCCAATCTGTGATGGGCACCTCGGTCGTCGCCCCGAGCGCAACAATCGAGGCTACGGTCACGGAGGAGGCCGAGGTGGAGGATGCTAGGACAGTCGTGACCAACGTCAGGAGTGGCGCGACCAACCTCGGGAGAACCGCTAGTAGGGCCAGCCTCGTGAGGGTGCCTGGAGGGATCCACCTCGCGAGGACTGACCTTAGGGCAACACTGCCCTTCCTCCACTGCTGCCGCCACCAAGAAGGAACGAGGACCACCACCGGGACAAGGGGCTGGGGGCTTCCAGGAGCCCCGTGCCATTGCCTACATCTTGGGCGGCTCCCAGGCCCCAGCCTCTCATCGCATCTTCAAGCAGTTTGCACGTGAGGTGAACGCAGCCCTCCTAAGCTCGAGGCAACCCGCCCGCTCAGGTGGTCCAAATATGCCATAACCTTTGACTCCTCCGACCAGCTCAAGTGCACGGCCACAGCTGGCGTGCTCCCAATGCTTTGCTCGCCCATCATCAACAACGTACTCGTCACCAAGTCACTCATCGATGGCGGTGCAGGGCTCAATGTTCTCTCAGTCCAGAGATTCAACAGGCTTCAAGTGCCATATCACCAGCTTCAGCCTACCAAGCCCTTCTCAAGGTGACCGACGGCTCCACGCACCCGATCGGGCAAGTCCGCCTCCCCGTCACCTTCAGCCAGTGCGACATCTACCGCACCAAGCTCATCGACTTCGACGTTGCAGAAATTCGCCTGCCGTATAATGCCATCCTCGGGTACCCAGCTCTCGCCAAGTTCATGGCGGCAACACACCATAGCTACAATGTCATCAAGATGTTAGGAAACTACGGCATCATCACGGTCGCCTGCGAAGAAAAGCACGCGGTGTGCTCTCTCGAGGGCGCCTACCAGGCTGCAGCGGTCGGGAACCCAGCTGGCGAGGGTGCTCCCAACCCCCCCGCCCCCCCAGAGGTCGGTCCCAAGAAGAAGAAGAAGCTACTCCACGAAGGATCTCAGGAGGGTGGGGCGTCCGGCAGTACCACCTCAAGCGTTGCATCCGTGGACGGGGCGCCTTCCCCTCTAGCATAGGAAGGCGCACCCGACAACACTCTCAGGCTGCGCTCGGGGGCTCTTCTCTAGAGGGCCTCTGAACTGGGCAATGTCATGAGGGAGGCGCTCGAGCACCATGTGGAGGTGTGCTTCACCGTGCGCTTCTGTGAAGAAAGCGCCTCACGCGAGGCATCGGGCGCTCAGGAGTTCGTCACCAAGGCAACCAAGGAGATCCAGGAGGCAAGAGCTATGTGGGACGATCGCCGCCCACCACCCAGCGTGGCTCCCTACCCAGGCGAGTACGGGGATCTGCCCGTCTGTGTTGACATCCTTGGGCTCAATATGGCCGCGTATCAGGAGCTCTTTTGGTCGTCCCGTGTTGGTCGATGCGAGGGTCCCCCTCAAAGCTACGTTCGCACGCCCATCGGTTTGCTGAACACAGCTGCTGCATCCCATCGCCACAAGCGGTGTGTCCTGTTAGCTTAGGAGGCCAAGCTCTAGGCGATCCAGGCGGAGATGGCGATGGATCCTCGCGAGCCCCCAGGACCTCCAGAGCCTCCCGAGGTTCAAGGCCGGGGCGACTGATGAGGAGCGACTTCTACAATGCATGTCTTCTACTACTCCAACATCTCTTCAGCAAACCGTTGTCGGTGTCAAAACTGGCGGATGTGCGTCTAAAGCTAATGGTAACAGGAGGCTGGGGACACGATGTTTACCCAGGTTCGGGCCCTCTCTATGGAGGTAATACCCTACTTCCTGCTTGATTGATCTTGATGATATGAGTATTACAAGAGTTGATCTACCATGAGATCAT
Source organism: Triticum aestivum (assembly GCF_018294505.1). Classification (NCBI taxonomy): domain Eukaryota; kingdom Viridiplantae; phylum Streptophyta; class Magnoliopsida; order Poales; family Poaceae; genus Triticum; species Triticum aestivum. The sequence continues at coordinate 488,724,277 of NC_057804.1, forward strand.
AGAGGCTAAACCCTAGAAGCTAGCCTATGATTATGATTGTTCTTGTTCTACGGACTCAACCCTCCGGTTTATATAGACACCGGAGGGGTCTAGGGTTACACAGAGTCAGTTATAGAGAAGGAGATCTATACATCCGAACTGCCAAGCTTGCCTTCCACGCAAAGGAGGGTCCGTCCTGGACACGGGACGAAGTCTTCAATCTTGTATCTTCATAGTCCAAAAGTCCGGCATAAGCATATAGTCCGGTTGTCCGAGGACCCCCTAATCCAGGACTCCCTCAGTAGCCCCTGAACCAGGCTTCAATGACGATGAGTCCGGCATGCAGATTGTCTTCGGCATTGCAAGGCGGGTTCCTTCTCCGAATACTCCAAAGTAGATTTTGAACACATGAATCGTGTCCGGCTCTGCAAAACAAATTCCACATACCACCGTAGAGAGCACAATTTTTCACTATATGCTGACAGTTTTTTGTAGCGTGACATCACGCCATGGCCCGGTTATTATGCGAACCATTTTTCTCAACCTGCTACTGCAGGTCTCGCGAGGCATTTATTGGCACGTCTTGTCGAAGTAGAGATCGTGTCCCCTTATCACGGGATTCTCATCAATACGGGTGTGGGTAACCCAACCGCGCCATCAACACGGCGCTTGGGGAATAAGCGAGTTTACGGGGCAAGTGGGGAGGCGCACAGTTTCTACCGCCTTTATAAAGAGATAAGGATTCCCCTTTTTCACCCACGCCTTCTTCCTCCTCTACTCATCCATTCTCCCTTGCTCGAGCTCTAGCGCCCAAGCTCTCACCTTATCTGCAAAGTCATTCAAGCATGTCCAGTGCAGGAGGCAAGTGGATGGCCTCCTCCGTCACGGAGAAGGACATAACAAAGCTTTGAGGGGCCGGATACCTGTCCGCAAACATCGCGCACCGGCTTCCGGCCGAAGGGCAGATCATCCCCACCCCAAAACCTCAGGAGAGGGTAGTCTTCCTCGCTCACTTTGTCCGTGGACTGGGGTTTCCCCTCCACCCATTCATCTACGGGCTTATGTTTTACTACGGGCTGGACTTTCATGATCTGGCCCCCAACTTCACCCTCAACATCTCGGCGTTCATCGTCGTGTGCGAGGCTTTCCTCCGCATCACGCCCCACTTCGGCCTATGGCTGAAGACCTTCAACGTGAAGCCAAAGGTGGTGGGTGGTCAGCAAGCGGAGTGCGGAGGCGCCATGGTGGGTAAGATGCCCACCTGGCCCGAGGGCTCCTTCATGGAAACCGTAAAGCGGTGGCAGTTGAGGTGGTTCTACATCACCGAGCCGCGCAACGCCAACTGGGCGGCAACCCCCGAATTAGGATCCGGCGTCCCCATGCGGCTCACCTCCTGGAAAGAGAAGGGCTTAGCCTGGGGCTCCGCGGTAGAGCTGTCCGGACTTCAGACCTGTGTCCAGAATATGATAATGAAGAAGATCAAGCTCGTCAACATAGTACAGGTTATGCTCCTCTGCCGGATCCTTCCGTGCCAACGACGGGTTTGCAATCTATGGGAATTCGACCCGGCCGAACACCAGACACTGCGAGAGCTCTTCGGCACGATGCACGAAGACGTCTAGAAGTTACTGTTCAAGACCACCGAGGTACCACCACCCATAACCGAAGATCGCGGACTCAGCACAAAGCGGCCCGCCAATCCGGTAAGTTTATATGTTTCGCAAGACGTGCTTTTTATCAGCACATCTGGAGGAGGATCCTAAGCCTTTATGCTGTTTTTGCTGGATTGGGTAGCTATAGTGGAGCGGATCGACTGCCCAGCTCCATTATCGGAAGATCCAAAGTCGGAGCTCCTAACGAGGATGTTGTTTCCGGCGCCCTATGAGCTGCCGAAGAATAAGGCCAAGAAGACAGCCGCGGGGAACCAGAAAAGGTCTCTGGCGCAAGGTTGTATCGGACTCGTTGTCCGAGGACACCAAGACGCACTCCTCTCATGAGGATGAGGAGGAGGAAGAGGAAATCCCTCCCCCCCCCAACCGGGGGGTAGAAGAAGAGGAAGGCCGCCCCACAGGGGGAGGCCAGAACGTCCAAGAAGGGAAAGACATCCCTTCCGTACCACTCCACCACGGCCACCTACAGCGATGAGGAGTGGTTGCCCAGGGACAAGCCCCTGGCTAAGTCGTAAGTATCCGAACACTGTAGTACTTTTTAGTGTGTTTAGCTTTATTCCTTCTTAAGTCCCTAGACACGTCGGCAATGAACAGCGAGTCACTCCCGATGGCCTCCTCCCCCAGGCCTGCGGTGGACACTAAAGTGTTGTCCCAGAGGATGCTGGACCCGGGGGAGAGAGTTCTGGAGATGTCCCTAGGTGAGATCCCAATCGCCAGGCACATGGGGGGAAGACCCCCATGGACTCTCATAACGGGGGTTGCAGCGAGTTAGGCCCCCAGCCAAATACGGCTCCGGAACCCTAGGTGGTTCCGAACTCAGGCAGGCAGCCCCTCGCTAAGGATGGCTAGTCGCCTGTGTCGGTGACCTTTGTCCATCCAAAAGCATCGGATAACTTGCTGGGAGCGCTTCGCGGCACTTCCATTGACGATGAACACCGTACTCTTATGAGTGCGGTGATTGAGAAGGTTCGGTCCGCCAAAAGCGGATTGACCAAAGCCTACGCCAGCCTCCTAACAGGCTTTGAGGTAAGTAACAAAATTATAAGAAAATATATCATTATAGACAATAGCCCATGATGCTCTGTTTGGTGTTCGGAAAGAAAGGCCAAATAGAGGATCAAATAATATCCGCAGGAGTCTAACAGAAAATGTCTATGTGAATAAGCAGGCGTCACTGCTAGCTGCTGCCGCTCGTACTGCGGAGGTCTCCGGACTGAAGCAGGACCTGGAGCGAGCCGAAGGAGAGCTCGGCCTCGCGAAGAGGCAGCTCGAGGAGAACAAAGGTACATAATACCCCATCTGCATATTTAGAAGGAAGAATGATTTATGCTAATGAAAGCGTCATGAATTTTACTAGGGGCCACGACCAAAGTGGCGGCCCTTAAGACGACGCTTCCCGAGGCCAAAGACAAAGCGGCCAAGGAGCACTTCGAGCATGAGAAGCAAGAGGCTTGGGTCAGCGAGGTCCAGCAAGAGCTCCGGGATTTCGTCCAAAAATACGAGTCTTTGGAGCGTGACTCTAAGACGCAAGAGTCCGAGCTTGCTAAGGGCCTCCAGAGCACGCGAGACGCCAAGGCCGAAGCCCAAAAGGCCCTCCAGGAGATTCAGGTGGCCAAGAAGATAGCGGCGGGTAAGGCATTCATTATGCAAAGCAAGCATGTGAAGGAGACTTTTCTTTTACTTACCCGAATTTGGAGCTCTCCAGGAGCGTTCGCAGATCTGCCGCGCAGCATATCTGATGCCGCATAGTTCTATCGAGTTGAAGAAGGAAGCTCGACGGAGAAGTTGTTCTGGTCTTAGTACATTGGGGCCGAACAGTCGATGCCCTTGAGCGACCAGCTAAAGTAACTGGTCGAACTACACAAAGCGGCCGAACTGGCCATGAAGGACCTTATAGTCTGAATGTGGCCTACCGAGCCCCTGCCAAGTAGCTATTTCGGCCTGGTGAAGCGGCTTGTAAATGCATGCCTGCAGCTTGAAGTCATAAAGCAGTCAGTTTGCATTGAAGGTGCACGATGGCCTTCGCCCACGCGAAAGTACACTTGGCGAAGATGGATGTCGAGAAGCTGATGACGGAGTGGTCACCGGAGGGCAAGGAACATCACCGTCCTGAAAAGTATTATGACAGTGTCCTGAAGGGCTCCCGCCTTATGGAGGAGCAATGTTTGAAGGATGTAATATTTGAGTGAATGTACTCATTTGATCCTGTAATATCAAAACAAGTTCTTTTGCGCAATATAACGCTTATTGATTTAAAATTTTACCTTCTGTGCGTCCGCTTATAAAATCTGAGAATTGGCCAGTCGTCGGGTTCTGCCCCCATGTAACTAGTACAGGGGTGTTCAGGATAAATCTAAACACTCTTTACCCAAATTTTTGGTCCTTTAAGGAGGTGTTTAGCGCAATGAACAAGGCAATCAGACTATATAGATTTATCACTCTCACTTATCCATAGAAGTTCTATAATTTTAAATTTTGGCGTAGCCCCTGGTATTCGGAAGGCCAAACTTGGGGCGCTATACACGCCTAAACCAGACAAAAACCGATTCCTCGCCCGAAGCGGAAAAAAAATCTTTAAGGATTTGAGACCTCTCGAAGAGCGACCAGCTCTCGCCGCATCATGACAGGTAGTTTTTGGCTTCCTCTAATGAGGTGCTCGTCCGGAAGAACCGGGACACAACCGCAGTACTTCTCCCTGTGCCACGTTAGCCGATATAGCGGAATATAAGGCGGCAAAACATGGGAGCTGGGCAAACCCAACTATTGATCCAAGACATGATTCGGAGTTGATGCATATAATGCTATAAGTTCGGGGTGCCGCCCTGTCTAGAGTGTTCGGACTTTTCTTGTCGTGTTATGGGGTACACTGAAGCCCCTGGCGAACTGAATCGTACCAACATGTACGTATGCAATTTATAATACATAAACGGTCAAGGAAAAAGATAAAGAAATGTAATAGTAAGCTAATGATGTACATTGTTTTCCATTGTTTTTTGAATAATACGTCAAGGCGTATGTATACAAGTAGTGCGATAAGAAAAATAGGACTATTTGACATGTCCTAACCAAGAGTGAGCTGTGCATGGGTATGTAAAACTGGTATAGCGATCGTTATCAGAGACCACCTGGGGATTCCCTTGTACGACAAAGCTCCTTGCCTCCTTGGTGTCTCCGTCCCATGCTGGGTCCGATAATCAGACCATCAGAAGAGCCTCCGCAAAATAGGGACCTGAAAGAAAGAAAAGGGGTGAAGGTATACGGATCCTGGGGCGGTTGAGCCGCATTGGACCGCATTGTTGCCGAGCCTCCACCTGTGCCCATGGTATTTTAAGTGCGTAGTTATGTACGCGCGGCACAAATTTTGCCGCTTGACTGGGATCAGGACGGAGGCCGAATTGCTAGGCGAGCTCTGGTCGAGCCGAACAATCCTATTGTAGAGTATGTCGGACTCGCTTGGCAGTGTCCGAGGGCTTTATTGCCGAATTGGAGGTCTGCCTAAGAAGGCTTCTCTGTACTTCTGCTGCGAGGGTCGTGGTGTGCTCCTCCGTACGAAGGGAGTGCTCTGTATTTCCATTGACTGTTATAACACCACGAGGTCCGGGCATCTTGAGCTTGAGATAGGCATAGTGTGGCACCGCATTGAATCGAGCGAATGCGGTTCGTCCAAGTAGTGCATGATAGCCACTGCGGAAGGGGACGATGTCGAAGGTTAACTCTTCGCTTCGGAAGTTATCCGAGGATCCGAAGACCACTTCCAGCGTGATTGAGCCTGTACAACAGGCCTCTACACCTGGTATGACACCTTTAAAGGTGGTTTTGGTGGGTTTGATCCTTGAAGGATCGATGCCCATTTTGCGCATTGTATCATGATAGAGCATGTTCAGGCTGCTGCCACCGTCCATAATGACACGTGTAAGGTGGAATCCATTGATGATGGGGTCAAGGACCAACGCGACCGAGCCGCCATGACGGATACTGGTCGGGTGGTCCCTGCGATCAAAGGTGATCAGGCAAGAAGACCATGGGTTGAACTTTGGGGCGACTAGCTCCATCGCGTAGACGTCCCGTAGTGCAAGCTTCCGCTCCCTCTTGGGAATATGGGTTGCATATATCATATTTACCGTTTTTACTTGGGGAGGAAATTTCTTCTGTCCTCCTGTGTTCGGTAGCCAGGGTTCCTCGTCGTCATTGCTATGCCGCCCCTTTTCCTTGTTTTCATTCAACTTGCCAGCCTGCTTAAACACCCAGAATTCTCTGTTGGTGTGATTGGCTGGTTTGTCGGGGGTGCCGTGAATTTGACATGAGCGATCGAGTATACGGTCCAAACTGGACGGGACCGGATTGTTTCTTTTGAATGGCTTTTTCTGCTGACCAGACTTAGAGCCACTGAATCCGGCGTTAACGACCGTGTCTTCAGCGTTGTCGCTATTACTATGACGCTTGTGCATGTTGCGTTGGGGCTTGCCGTTGCTATCTCTGGCATTTGAGGTGCCAGGATTTCTGATGTGTTGTTGCTACAAGCCAGCCAGCTGTCCTCGCCCGCACAAAAGCGGGTCATAAGTGTCATGAGGGCTGCCATGGACTTCGGCTTCTCTTGGCTGAGATGTTGGGCAAGCCACTTGTCACAGATGTTATGCTTAAAGGCCGCTAGGGCTTTGGCATCGGGACAGTCGACAATTTGGTTCTTTTTAGTTAGGAACCGGGTCCAGAATTTTCTGGCTGACTCTCCGGGCTGTTGGGTTATATGGCTTAAGTCATCAGCGTCCGTTGGCCGCACATAAGTTCCCTGGAAATTATCCAGGAATGCGTCTTCCAGGTTCTCCCAACTTCCAATAGAGTTTTCCGGCAAACTATTCAGCCAATGCCGAGCCAGTCCCTTGAGATTCAGTGGGAGGTACTTGATGGCCTGCAGATCGTCGCTGCGGGCCATGTGGATGTGTAGAAGGAAATCTTCTATACATACCTTGAGGTCTGTAGTCCCATCGTAGGGCTCGATGTTAACGGGCTTAAACCCTTCTGGGGATTCATGTTCCATAACTTCGTCAGTGAAGCATAGGGGGTGTGCGGCGCCTCTATGCCGGGCTACATCACGACGTAGCTCGATTGAGTCCGGTCTGTTGTATTCGGCCCGGCCGGATTTGTATTTAATATATCCGGCATGGCGGTCATCGTCACACGTTCGGGCTTGCTCCCTTGATCCGTAGATCGATCTCGACTGTCCTGCTTTGTTTTCCAGTTCATCTCGCAGGTCATGCGTGTAGCCCCGGGTCTTCGTGTTTTTATTTGTTTGGCGACGGGGTGCGGGCTGGTGTTCGGGCTGATCCGCCGCTTTGTCTCGGCCACGAGGTGGCCGGTCATCCTCATCCTGCGCTGGTAGTGTAGGCTCTAGTGCCTCCTCCTCGAATTGAGGTAAGAACATGTGCTTCGGGTAACTTTTGGTTGGGCGCTCGAGTCCGTATTCCTCGGCTGCCAGGACCTCAGTCCATCTGTCAATTAGCAGATCTTGATCAGCTTGAAGCTGCTGCTGTTTTTTCTTCAGGCTTTTTCCAGTGGCTATAAGTCGGCGCTTGAAGCGCTCCTACTCGACAGGGTCCTCAGGCACGATGAATTCTTTGTCGCCGAGGATATCCTCGTCTTCGGAAGGAGGCATGTAATTGTCATCCTCTGAGTCTCCATTAATTGCCTGTTCTTCGGGGCTAGCTAGCCCATCCTCCTGTCCGGCTTGCTTAGTGCTTGGCTGGGCAGGATTGTTTTCGTCTTCGGCATCATCTGGAGTGCTATCATGTCTTGTGCTGGTATCACTATTCTTGCTGTGGCGGGGTTTGGAGTGGCGCCACTGACGCTGGCGCTTGGAATGCTTCTCAGGGGGACTATCCTCCTTTGCCTCATCGCCATTACTTTGTTTGGGTGTGTCCACCATATATATATATATATCATATGATGAGGTGGCTGTCCAGTGCCCTGTAGGCAGTGGTTCATGTTCTTCTCCAGCATCGTCGTCCATACCGTGATGTCTTCGGAGTCGAAATCAAGCATGTCGGTTAAGTCGTCGACAGCGGCTAATAAGTGGGTGGTGGGTGGGTAACGAATTTCTTCATCGTCCGCTTCCCACTCAAGCCGGACATAGTTCGGCCAGGAGTCTCCTAATAGAGAGAGAGACTTTAATGAGGTTAGCACGTCGCCCAAGGGTGGGTGCTGAAACATATCCGCGGAAGTAAACTCCACGATCGGTGCCTAGTCAAATTCGATGGGCACGGATGCGCGCGGTTTGGAGCCTGTATGTCAGATTTCGGGTTCTGGCAGACCCTCAAGGTTCGAACTCTGGGGTGCGCGCGGAGATTACCCCTCCTACCTACTCACGTCTCGTCGCCTCGCAAAGGATCTAAACTACACGAAGAACAACACAAGGGACACTAGGTTTATACTAGTTCGGCCCACCATTGTGGTGTAATACCCTACTCTAGTTTGTGGTGTGGTGGATTGCCTGAGGGGCTGATGATGAACAATACAAAGGAAGAACTGCCTCGCGAGGGGAGGAGTTCTTGTGGAGGTGATGCCTCTTGGAAAGGATTCAATCCGGATCCCTCTCTACTGTGGTGGCTAGCCCTATTTATAGAGCGAGGCCCTGGTCCTCTTCCCAAATATTGAGCGGGAAGGGCGCCAACAATTGGCCATTTTGAAGGGGAACATCTAGTACACTTATCCTGACTAAAGTTGGTCCTCGCCTGCCAAAGGCTCTGATGATGAGGCCGGCTTGGGCTCATGACCTCCATCCTGTCGTTCTGCTGGTCTTGGTCTTGTTGCACCGAAATGGTTGCCTTTGCTTGATACCCTTGCCTGCACTTGCCCCCTTTGCACAAAAGAGGAAACAAGGACTCTGCACAGGCCGGCGCCCGCCTGGCTTCGGTCGTCATGGCTTGCGTCACGGGAACCTCGTGAGGTACCCCGCCTTGATCTCTCCGCCTCCTCGCGAGCCAGCCTGACGAGGCCATGCCTGAGGAAGCTTCCTGTCATCTGCACCGCGAGGCTTGGCCCCTCGCGAGGGTCTTGAGCTTGTGTCAATGAACATGGGCCGTACTGGTCCACTCCTTGAGCCACGCCGCAGGCCGCAGGCAGGCAACTCTAGGTACCCCCGTTCCCAGCACGTCGACATTGTGGCCAGAGACAAGTCCGAGGATCCGATGACACAGACCTCACTGGAGGCGAACTCTGTGTTCGGCTCTATCGCCGATGAGTGTGCGGCCTCCGTGGCGGGGTCTATCCACCCGTCCCCGGATGGCACGATCTGCTTCGGATTTAGAGTCGAAGCAACTGTAGGTGCGGTCTCCTAGACACAGTCCGATGGCAGATCTAGGTCATGCTCATCGTGACCATACAGTGTACCTGTCATGGGCTCGAATCCGTCGTAGATCAAGTCCCCGCAACATCGGCAGTGTAGTTCAGGCTTTCGAACCTGACCTGATGGCCAGGGGCGTAACTATCGATCTGCTCCAGATGGCCAAGCGAATTGGCCCGCAGTGTGAAGCTTCCGAATACGAAGATCTGTCCGGGGAGGAAAACCTCACCCTGGATTGCATCGTTGTAGGTGATTGAAGGAGCCATCAAGCCTTACCGTGACGACACAGAGGAACTCTCAATGAAAGCACCAATGTCGGTGTCAAAACCGGCGGATCTTGGGTAGGGGGTCCCGAATTGTGCGTCTAATGCTCATGGTAACAGGAGGCGGGGGACACGATGTTTACCCAGGTGCGGGCCCTCTCTATGGAGGTAATACCCTACTTCCTGCTTGATTGATCTTGATGATATGAGTATTACAAGAGTTGATCTACCATGAGAACGTAGAGGCTAAACCCTAGAAGCTAGCTTATGATTATGATTGTTCTTGTCCTACGGACTAAACCCTCCGGTTTATATAGACACCGGAGGGGGCTAGGGTTACACAAAGTCGGTTACAGAGAAGGAGATCTATACATCCGAACTTCCAAGCTTTCCTTCCACGCAAAGGAGAGTCCCACTCGGACACGGGACAAAGTCTTCAATCTTGTACCTTCATAGTCCAATAGTCCGGCATAAGCATATAGTCCGGTTGTCCGAGGACCCCCTAATCCAGGAGTCCCTCAACGGTACCAGCTGACATCTTTTAGTTCATTCAGTTGGGGGCGCCCCTTGGGCTACACTATCCCCAAACCGTGTGGGTTCGTCCCTGCGGCGAGTATCCTTCTTGCATCCATCAAAACTAGCTTTACCTTCTTCCATGAGTTGCTCTATGGTTATCGTCCGCATGCTTGGAGGTCTATTACTTCTCGCAACCTCTCCGCATTGCTAACCCGCCTTTTCCTCATCCCGCAACGGGGGCTACACATGCTAGCACAGCGCTTCTGCTCGGGTCCGTCCCTGCAACGCTGACAAATCTGAGAGGTCGAGCTCTAGCCCGCAGCCCGCCCCATGCATGTCACCTCACCAGGTCCTCAGTTCCTTCATCTTCTTGCAGAATGATCAATGGACAGGCAGCAAGCACGATTCAGGGTCATATTCTCCTCTACAGGCTAACCCGCAGGGACCTCCGAAGCTTAATCACGGGCAGGCCCGACCGTCTCCCCCTTCTCACGCACATCGCTTGCATGTTAAAAGGGGGCTCCTGGGCATCGCGCCTCAAGACCTCCTACTGGCTCTCCAGCCCTCACCCCCTGGCCTTGACCACGGCATCACGACCTGGCATACCAGCAACAGTTGAGCCTCGCTCGAGGGGCGGGACCCGAGGACGTAGAGCACCTAGACGAGCAAGAAAAGGGGATGGCCGGCGCGAGCCCTACCTAGAGGTGTCACCATCAAGACACGATTGGGCACCCCGCAAGGGAATCATCGCAGGCTCACTAAGAAAGTCATCCATGCGTATCAGCATGAACCCCACAACTCAATCCCACGACAGTCGCAGCCCCGCTCAGGCAATGTCGCCTTCCTCTCCGGCCTTTAGGGAGCTGCTTGCATGCCAAAGGGGACCTCTTGAGCATCACGCCTCAGGAGCTCTCACCAGACCTCAGGCCGCTCACCTCTTGACCTTGACCACGGCGTCGCGACCTAGCATACCATCGACGACTGAAGCTTGCCTGGGGAATGTGTCTTGTCGGCCTAGAGCACTAAGCTACCTCGAGAATGGAAAGGGGGAACCGTGCCAGAATGGGACGTGCAATTTCAATGTAGTACTAGGAAGGATAACATTGAAGCAAAAGCATTACAGTTTTTTACATACCATCATGGGGCTTGTCACAATTCTATGCAGGCAAACAAAAGAAGAAAAGCCACGAAGGACCGGGACGGTGGGCATCATCGGCGATGCTGAGCAGACGTTGTCGGTGTCAAAACCAGCGGATCTCGGGTAGGGGGTCCCGAACTGTGTGTCTAAGGCTAATGGTAACAGGAGGCGGGGGACACAATGTTTACCCAGGTTCGGGCCCTCTCGATGGAGGTAATACCCTACTTCCTGCTTGATTGATCTTGATGATATGAGTATTACAAGAGTTGATCTACCACGAGATCGCAGAGGCTAAACCCTAGAAGCTAGCGTATGGTTATGATTGTTGTTATCCTACGGACTAAACCCTCTGGTTTATATAGACACCGGAGGGGGCTAGGGTTACACAGAGTCAGTTATAGAGAAAGGAATCTTCATATATGAATCGCCAAGCTTGCCTTCCACGCAAAGGAGAGTCCCACTCGGACACGGGACGAAGTCTTCTATCTTGTATCTTCATAGCCCAATAGTCGGGCATATGCATATAGTCCGGCTGTCCGAGGACCCCTTAATCCAGGACTCCCTTAGTAGTTCCTGAACGAGGCTTCAATGACGATGAGTCCGGCGCGCAGATTATTTTCGGCATTGCAAGGAGGGTTACTTCTCCGAATACTCCAAAGCAGATCTTCAACATCAAAATCATGTCCATCTCTACAAAATAAATTCCATATACCACCATGGAGAGCACAATATCTTCACGAGTCCAATCCGCTAACAGCTTTTGCAACACGACATTACATCATTGTTCGGCCATTATTTCAAATCGTTTTTCCAACCTGATGCTCCACGCTTCACGAGGCGGTTTTATTGGCACGTCTTGTAGAAGCGGAGATCGTGTCCCCTTATTGCGAGATTCTCATCAACACGGGCCTGGGTAACCCAACCATCCTGTTGGTATGATTCCTTGGGAATAGGCATGTTTTAAGGCCATGTAGGGGATGTTTGATATTCGTCATCTTTATAAGGAGGCCGAGACCCACCTTTCTCCTTTACGCTACTCCTCTCCTCCCCCCGCCTCGAGTTCCGACACCCAAGGCTTAACTAGTCGCTTCGAACCTCATGCCATGTCCGGATCCAGCCCTCAAGGCCGGTGGACAGCTTCTTCTGTCATAGAGGAGGATATCACAAAGCTCAGGGAGGCGAGGTATTTGACCGCAGAGATCCTTCACAGGCTTACTGCTTAAGGGCAGGTTATCCCTACTCCTAGACCCAATGAGAGGGTCATATTTATCCCTCACTTCCTCCGGGGGCTAGGTTTCTCCCTTCATCCCTTCGTTCGAGGGCTCATGTTTTACTACGGACTAGATTTCCATGATCTAGCTCCGGACTCCTTCCTTCACATCTCATCATTCATTATCACGTGTGAGGCTTTCCTCCGTATCTATCCACACTTTGGCTTATGGCTCAAGACCTACAATGTAAAGCTGAATATAATAGACGGGACACACGTAGAGTGCGGAGGTGCTACAATAAGCAAATTGGCCGACATCGCCTGGCCAAAGGGCTCCTTCACCGAAGCTTCCGGCCTATGGCAACGGGAGTGGTTTTATATCACACAACCTCGTGGTACAAAGTGGGCAGCTTCACCCTCCTTCCAATCCGGCCCTCCGCCTCCGGACCCATTCAGCGATTCTTCGGCACAACGCTCGAAGGGATGTATGAATTATTCTTTGGGTCACGAAAAAGGTGTCCGGACACCACAGAGGACGCAGGCCTCAACTACAACCACCCGGATTCACCGGTAAGCACTCAATTTCCGAACACATCTTTAATTTAAGTTTCCCATAACAATATTCTGATAAACCATACTTGGACAGGGCTGGGTAAAGAAGGCGGAGAGGATCAGGTGTTCGGCCCCTCTTCCCGAAAACTCAGTGGATCCAGTGTTAACCAGGATGTTGGCTCCGGCGCCTTATAAAGTATCGTTGAGGGAAGAAAAGGAGAGGAGCGGGGAGGTCAAAAGTGGCCTTCATACCGGAGGTACGTTACGCACCATACCCGGGGAAATTGAAATTCTCGTGTCGGAGGATGAACGGGGAGGAGAATCTAACATTCCCTCCCCCCACGGGAAGAAGAGGGCCACCCCCGAAGACCTGAAGGCAGAGGCCCCCAAGCGAGGGAAAGAATCCCTATCAGGGGGGCCGTATTCAGGAGGCGATATTGCCGCACAGTGCCCATGAGGGGGCCAGCCTCTAACCGAACCGTAAGTGAACAAAGGTGTTTTAATAAACATACCCCATTCTTTTCCTGTTTGTGAAGGTAATATCTGAAACGCATGTTTTAAAGTTTGGCATATAGCCTCCCTCAACAATCTTCGTCCTCGGGGGATCTTCTTCCGGAGATGATGGAGAGCGAAATGCCGCCTCATACTTCCCTGCCCCATAAGGCGGACGACCCCGAGGTGTCGTCCCGGAGGATCTCTCTTGATCCGCAAAGGAGGACAAGGCCAGAAGGTGACACTTCGGCCACCCGAGGTCCGGGGTGTTCGGCTCCTAGAGAGACCAACAACAAAAGCCCCGGACTATCCATATGCAGCCGGACATATTGATGGGTCTTTGGCGGCAAGCGCCTATCTCAGAGGAACATCATACCTTAATGGGTACAGTGATTGAGAGAATTTCGTCCGCAAAAAGCGAATTGAATGAAGCCTTTACGAGCCTACTAAGAGGCTTTGAGGTACGTAATGTGACATTTTTTAATTGTACCATAAATGCAAGGTGCACTGTGTATAGATAGTAGCCCCTGAGACTCTGGTTGCCATCCGAACTGGGAAATCATAGGATCAAAAGATAAATAAACTCACGTAATAATTATGCCAATTTGTACACAGGCGGCTGCAGCCCCGGCCACTGACCGGGCCGCCGAATTTGCCAAACTGAAGTGGCAACTTGATGTAGCGGATGAGGACATCACGCTCATGAACAAGCGGCTTGACGAGGCGCAAGGTATGTCTTTTGGGCGGTCAGTGACTATAAATAGGAGCATGATGCTGGAATTTATAATATGCTTGACTGCAGATGGTGCTGCCGCCGTGGAGACCATTCGGGCTGAGCTTGCCCGGGCCAAGGAGCAAGCCAGGATAAGCAACGCGGGTGCCGAGAAGGTAGTTGGTGAATTAAAAGCCGAACTGGCTGCTCATCGCCCGAGTGAGGAGAGAATATCCAACATGGCGTTTGCGCTAAGGGAGGCTGCTAGCCGATATGAACTTCTCAAGAAAGAGAACCAGGAAAAAATGGCGGACCTTGAGAAGGCCTTACATGTGGCAAAAGAAACCCGGTCAGAGGCCAAAGAGGCTCGGGAGGAGATCCGGCTAGCCGGGGAGATCGCGGCTGGGAAGCCCTTTTTATTGCAAACTAAGTTCGGCGACCCAAAGTATGCCCTGCTTGATCAAATGTGGAGTTCTTCGGACGCATATTTGGACTTGTCAAAGAGTGCCTCTGACGCGACGCAGTATTTCCAAGCCAAGAAGGCCATGAATTGGAAACTCTTTTCTGGTCGCAGTTTAGCATGCCAAGGCATCCGTCGCTGTTGAATGAATGGAATAGATGGCCGAATGGGCCGAGCTCCACAGGATATCCGAACTTGCCATGAAGGTTGTCGTGGACCGGCTGTGGCCTGAGGGAACAACTGTGAATAGCTATTTTGGTTTAGTGCAACAACTTGCTCGTGTGGTGCCGCATATCGACGCTGTCAAGCGGTCAACGTGCATAGAAGGTGCACGGATGGACCTTGCCCGTGTGAAAACGTACTGGGCAAAGATGAAGGCCATCGATATTGTAGGAGGGGGTACACCCGAGAGTCAGGACACACCAAATCACTATTTTGAAGAACTCTTGGAGGGTGCCCATTTGATAGAGGGTTGATATGTCTCCAACGTATCTATAATTTTTGATTGTTTCATGCTATTATATTACCCCTTTTGGATGTTTATGGGCTTTATTTTACACATTTATATCATTTTTGGGACTAACCTACTAACCGGAGGCCCAGCCCATATTGTTGTTTTTTTGCCTATTTTAGTATTTCCAATAAAAGGAATATCAAATGGAGTCCAAACGGAATGAAACCTTCGAGAGCGTGATTTTTGGAACGAACGTGATCCGGAGAGCTTGGAGTGCAAGCCAAGAAGCTGCCGAGGACCCCACGAGATAGGGCCCCCCTGTAGGGCGTGCCCCCCTGTCTTGTGGGCCCCTCGGGCGGCCACCGACATACTTCTTCCTCCTATATATACCTACGGACCCAGAAAACATCCAGGAGCACCACGAAACACAATTTCCACTGCCGTAACCTTCTGTATCCGCGAGATCTCATCTTGGAGCCTTCGTCGGCACTTTGTCGGAGGGGGAATCGGCCACGGAGGGATTCTACATCAACATCCTTGCCCCTCCAATGAGTTGTGAATAGTTTACCACAGACCTACGGGTCCATAGTTATTACCTAGATGGCTTCTTCTGTCTTTTTGGATCTCAATACAATGTTCTCCCCCTCTCTTGTGGAGATCTATTCGATGTAATCTCTTTTTGCGGTGTGTTTGTCGAGATCCAATGAATTGTGGGTTTATGATTAGATTTATCTATGGATAATAATTGAATCTTCTCTGAATTCTTTTATGTATGATTGAGTTATCTTTGCAAGTCTCTTCGAATTATCAGTTTGGTTTGGCCTACTAGATTGATCTTTCTTGCCATGGGAGAAGTGCTTAGCTTTGGGTTCAATCTTGCGGTGTTCTTACCCAGTGACAGAAAGGGTTGCAAGACACGTATTGTATTGTTGCCATCGAGGATAACAAGATGGGGTTTATATCATATTGCATGAGTTTATCCCTCTACATCATGTCATCTTGCTTAATGCATTGCTCTGTTCTTATGAACTTAATACTCTAGATGCACGCAGGAGTCGGTCGATGTGTGGAGTAATAGTAGTAGATGCAGGCAGGAGTCGGTCTACTTGTTATGGACGTGATGCCTATATACATGATCATGCCTAGATAATCTCATAACTATGCGCTTTTCTATCAATTGCTCGACAGTAATTTGTTCACCCACCATAATACTTATGCTATCTCGAGAGAAGCCTCTAGTGAAACCTATGGCCCCCGGGTCTATCTCTTATCATATTTGCTTTCAATCTACTTTTATTTGCATCTTTACTTTTTGCATCTACATTACAAAATACCAAAAATATATTTATCTTATCATACTATCTCTATCAGATCTCACTTTCGCAAGTGGCCGTGAAGGGATTGACAACCCCTTTATTGTGTTGGTTGCGAGTTCTCAATTTGTTTGTGTAGGTGCGTGGGACTTTTGAGGAGCCTCCAACTGGATTGATACCTTGGTTCTCAAAACTGAGGGAAATACTTACGCTACACTTGATGCATCACCCTCTCCTCTTCGGGGAAAACCAACGCTAGCTCAAGACGTAGCAAGGGTCAGTGCTCGAAAAATATTATGTTCGAGTACATGTATCAGAATTGTAGAAACAATGCTTATGATAATGAAGGTTGTGTTTATACTTTTGCCCGTAAAGTATTTTAGTGCCTCCTGTGTGGCCGTTTATGTATATATGTATATGACCTGAAAGGTTGCAGTCGTCGGCTTCGGCCCCCTCGCGTATAACGCGGGGGTGTTTGGAAAAGCACTTGGCCACACTTGACCCAATGTCTTGGTCCATTAAGGAGGTGTTAGTGCGGCAAACTAGGCAATCAGACTATAGAGCTTTAACACTTTCACTTAGCCATAGGAGTTTGACAGTGGGGCTACTATATAGCCCCTGGTATGTTCGTGTTTATCCGAATATGGTGTGTTTACGTACGTGACCAGGAAACCGGTCCTTCGTTAATACGGAGGAATCACGAAGATTCCGCTGAGTCATCGAGTGGTTGACCACCTCTCGCCATATCATGACAGTCAGTTTTCGGCTTTCTCTACTAAGGTGCTCATCTAGATGAACCAGGACACAATCGCATTAGTTCTTCCTTTACCACCTTAGCCGATAGACCGGAACGTAAGGTGGTAAGCACAGGAGCCGGGCAAACCTAACTATTGACCAAAGATATGATTCGGAGCTGATGCATATAAGGCCAAAACTCGTGATGCCGAACACTTCCGAAGGTATTTGGACTTTTCAATATATACCGGGCTGGATATAGCCCCTGGTAATGAACCCTGAATTCAAGGCACGTGCGGCAATCTGGCGTGAGGGGAGAGCGCCTGTGGTGAGAGCATAGTTCTCAAAGCACACTGTTGGCTGCTTCTATAACATCCAATTTAGTACGGCGAATCATATGTTCGCAAATAATGCCGATATCTTTCTTGGGCGTTTTATATGCCAGGAGGGTATGAAACAACAAGAGATAATAATAAGAAAAAAAAGGTTTACACGGGGTCTTAATCTAAAAAGAAACCTTAAAACGGGGCCCTGTTGCACGTCTGCGCCTTTGTCTCTGTTGTGCAGTATCCTTGAAGGGTATATCATGATGGCCATCTGTAAAAAAAAGAAGGAACCAGGTGAAAGAATCTGGTATGGCCGTGGGTATAGTTTGTTGGTTTTGATGAACCATGAACTGTAGCTTCTTGAGTCTGGATAGTGTCGAGCCGAACTATAGACTTCTTATGTGCATGGTGTCCCCAGCGCCACCCAAGGAATGTTGAGTGTATATTTATGTGTATGGGAAAACATGTACAGTCTTCTTATGGGGTGATCTATGGGGGCAGGGCTGCTAAACAAGCTCAGGTTTATCTGAGCTGCTACACATAGGTGTGCACCGAACACGTTTAGCTGTGTCCGCGGTCTTGAGGACCGATGAGCTGCTTGGCTTGAAAAGGCCACTTCGTCCTTTGGCTACTAGAGCTGTCGCGTATTCTTCTGTACAAAGAGAACGCTCTATATTTCCGCTGACCGTGATAATGCCACGTGGTCCAGGCATCTTGATTTTGAGATAAGCGTAATGCGGTACTGCATTGAAACGGGCGAAGGCCGTTCGTCCGAGTAGTGCATGATAGCCACTTCGGAATGGAGCAATGTCGAAGATTAGCTCTTCGCTTCCAAAGTTATCAGGAGAGCCGGATACAATGTCCAATGTTAGAGAGCCCGTGCAGCAGGCCTCTACGCCTGGTATTACTGCTTTAAAGGTAGTGTTGCTTTGCTTGATTCTTGACGGGTCTATCCCCATTTTACGGACAATGTCCTGATATATCAGATTGAGACTATTGCCTCTGTCCATGAGGACTCGAGTGAGGTGGTGTCCGTCAATTATTGGGTCGAGCACTAAGGCAGCTGAACCCCCGTGACGGATACTAGTCGGATGATCCCTGCAACCGAAGGTGATCGGACAGGCCGACCATGGGTTGAATTTGGGGGCGACGGGCTCTATAGCATATACATCTCGGAGTGCGTGTTTGTGCTCTTTCTTTGGGATATGAGTGACATAAATCATGTTCACTGTTTTTACCTCCGGTGGAAATTTCTTCTGTCCCCCCGTATTCGGCTGGCGAGATGTGTCCTCGTCTTTGCTTTGCAGTCCCTTCCTTTATGTTCGGCGTTGAGCTTGCTGGCCTGCTTGAAGACCCAACATTCTCTGTTGGTATGATTAGCTGGCTTGTCGGGGGTGCCATGAATCTGGCAGGGCCTGTCTCGAATTTTATCTAGGCCGGATGGACCATCTCTACTGCCTTTAAGTAACTTTTTCCATTGACCGGGTCTGGAGCCCCTGAATCCGGCGTTTACCGATGTATTGTCCGGGCTTTCTCCGTTGTTCCGACGCTTTTTTTTATTACGTCGTGGCTTTCCATTGCCATCCTTGACTTCGGATGTGCCAGGATCGCTCGTGCTGCTACGGGCCAACCAGCTATCTTCTCCCGCGCAAAAGCGGGTCATGAGTGTAGTTATGGCTGCCATTGTCTTCGGCTTTTCCTGGCCGAGGTGTCTGGCCATCCATTCGTCCCGGACACTGTGTTTGAAAGCTGCTAAGGCTTCAGCGTCCGGACAGTCGAAGATTTGGTTCTTCTTAGTGAGAAATCGGTTCCAAAGCTTACGGGCTGACTCTCCGGGCTGTTGGGTTATGTGACTTAGATCGTCTGCAGACATAGGTCCCTTGGAAATTGGCCCAGAAAGCGTCCTCAAGTTCTTCCAAGCTTCCAATGGAATTTTTGCAGAGGCTTTTCAGCCAGTGCCGAGCTGGTCCTGTTAGCTTGAGGGGTAGGTATTTGATGGCATGGAGATCGTCTCCGTGAGCCATGTGGATGTGAAGAATAAAGTCTTCTATCCAGACCGTAGGGTCTATCTTTCCGTCATATGCCTTGATATTCACGGGTTTAAACCCTTCTGGGAATTCATGATCTAGCACCTCATCGGTGAAGCACAGGGGTTGTGCAGCACCCCTGTATTTGGCTGTGTCGTGGCATGGGTACGACGGTTATAGTGTTTGGTGTTGGTTCTAAACTGGTAAGGCATATTTGGTTTGATGGCCATGATCTTGTGCAGGAACACATTCCTTGGACCCGTAGATGGACCTGGTTCTGCCAGCCTTTTTCTCCATGTCTTTGCGTAAATCGTGTTTCTGGTCCTGGATTGCGACCTCCCTTCCTTTATGGGGAGGGGTGCGGGTTTGTGTGCGGCGTTGTTAGCCGCTCTGTCTCTACCATGAGGTGGTCGGTCTGGTTGATCGGCCATATTGTTATTCGGCTGTCTGGGCGTGATAGTCTCATCGTCGAATTCGGGCAGCAGTTTGCGTTTGGGGTAGCTCTTTGTTTGGCAATTACCGCCGCATTTTTCCTTAGTGTCGAGCACTTCGTTCCATCTATCATTGAGTGTATCCTGTGCGGCCTTAAGCCGTTGCTTCTGCTTCTTCAAGCTCCTCGCGGTGGCGGTAAGTCTCTGGTGAAGGCGCTCTTGTTCCAAAAAAATCGGGATGATGAATGCATCGTCATACAGACTTATCTCCTCTTCGGAGACAGGTTGATAATTGGTGTCTTCGGCATCGCTGTGATCGGACAGCAGCCCTAGACTATGTTCGCCGTCTCCTTTCTCGTCCTGCTCCATTGTAGGGTCTGGGGGGGTCTTCAGCATCGTCCGGGGTGTTATTCTCTCTTGTGCCGGCATCGCTATTTTTACTATGGCGAGGTTTAGAGCGGCGCCGCTGACGTCGGCACTTCGGCTGCGTCCCAGAGGCTGATCCTCAACTGGGTCCTTTTTGTCCTCGCCATTGTTTTCTTTGGGTGTGCCCACCATGTATATGTCGTATGAGGAGGTGCCTGTCCAGCGCCCTGTGGGCGGTGGTTCCTGTTCTTCTCCCACATCATCGTCCATACCGTCGATGTCTTCAGATTCGAAGTCAAGCATGTCGGTCAAGTCGTCGACAATGGCTATCAAGTGGGTGGTGGGTGGGTAATGAAGTTCTTCGTCGTCCGCTTCCCACTCGAGCCGGACATAGTTCGGCCAAGGATCTCCTGCCAAGGAGAGGGATTTCAACGAGTTTAACACATGCCTAAGGGTGAGTGTTGGAAGATGTTCGCGGAGCTGAACTCCAAGATTGGCGCCCAGTCAGGTTTGACGGGTGCGGATACACGCGGTTCGGAGCCTATGGCCGGAGATGACAGGCCCGTCGACAAGCATGTGCGAACGGTGCGACTGCATAGGGCCCCCGAAATCATGGGGCCCCTGATCGGGAGACGAAAATGTGAAAATCAGCTCCAATCGATATAAAACCAAAGAAACCAAGGGTGTAGTTGCCTTTTATCTCCGGCAAGGCAGTGCTCTTACGTAACTTCTTCTCCATCTAGCATCATTTTTTTTCTCCATCTCCCTTCAAGCCGCAATTAGGAGAACGAGGGTGCCTAGGGTTGCGGCTTCCATCTTGCCACTCCAGCGGCTCATCCCGGCCAGCCGCGCCCTGTGACGGCCTCCTCCGTTCTTCTCTGCACCGGCCTTTTCCCCATCTTCCCCGCCCTGTCCCAGCTCCCCTCCTGCCCCGCACCTTGAACTCCTTGGATCCAACCTAGCTTCCCCTCTGTGTGATCGTCCTGAATGGTAACTACGGGCTGACTTCCCGTTCCCCGACCAGGTAACTCGATTCCTTCCTCCCTTCTCCCTCCCCCGGTCCTTACTGTCCCTTCTTCCCTTGTGTTACTTCTTTCTTCTTATTTTTTGCTTCTATCATTGTGCAATTCGTGTATATAGTGAGATTATATATGCTTCCAATGTAGGTTGTGTTTGTGAATTACGATGATTACTTGCTTTGTAGTGTATATTGTGAGTTTATAAGGTGGAATGGAGTTAGTTTGCAAGGTGTTCGTGAGAATGCTTATATGGTAAAAAAAGAACATGTATTCCATACAAATTTACAGTTAGAACTCTGATAGGTCATAGGATGTGTGATCCGCTGGCCAAAGGAATGCCCGATGCAACCTATCGCCATCGGCATGAAGTCAGGCATTGGAGCAGGGAGCACTCCGCCCTTATATCCGCTGGCGGCCCGACTTGGATTCAAATAGTAATTTAGTTATATGCTCAAGTTATATTGGTTCTTTAATTTGAGGGCCCTTTTTTCATTTCGCACCGGGCCCCCAAATTTCCGGAGACGGCCCTGGGAGATGAATCCGAGGCTCCGATGACACAGGCCACGTTGGATGTCGGATCTGTGTTCGGCTCTAGCGCCGCTGAGTCTGCAGCATCTGTGGCGAGGTTGAGCTTCCCATCCTCGGATGGCGTGCTCTGCTCTGGATCTAGGGCCGGAGTGGTTAAAGGTGCTATCTCATGAGCACAGTCCGATGACAGATCTAGGTCATGTTCATCGTGGCTGCAGGGTGCATCTATCATGGGCTCGAATCCGTCGAAGATCAAATCTCCACGGATGTCGGCGGTGTAATTCAAGCTTCCAAACCTGACCTGATGGCCAGGGGCATAGCTGTCGATCTGCTCCAGATGGCCAAGCGAGTTGGCCCGCAGTGTGAAGCCGCTGAATACGAAGATCTGTCCGGGGAGAAAAATCTAACCCTGGACTGTGTTGTTGTGGATGATTGAAGGAGCCATCAAGCCTTATGGTGACGACACAGTGGAACTCTCAATGAAAGCACCAATGTCGATGTCAAAACCGGCGGATCTCGGGTAGGGGGTCCCCAGCTGTGCATCTAAGGCTAATGGTAACAGGAGGCGGGCGACACAATGTTTACCCAAGTTCGGGCCCTCTCGATGGAGGTAATACCCTACTTCCTGCTTGATTGACCTTGATGATATGAGTATTACAAGAGTTGATCTACCACGAGATCATAGAGGCTAAACCCTAGAAGCTAGGCTATGGTTATGATTGTTGTTATCCTACGGACTAAACCCTCCGGTTTATATAGACACCGAAGGGGGCTAGGGTTACACAGAGTCGGTAACAGAGAAAGGAATCTCCATATCCGAATCGCCAAGCTTGCCTTCCACGCAAAGGAGAGTCCCACCCGGACACGGGACGAAGTCTTCTATCTTGTATCTTCATAGCCCAATAGCCCGGCATATGCATATAGTCCGGCTATACGAGGACCCCTTAATCCAGGACTCCCTCAGACGTCACTGCCGCACTCCTGGTGCAGCGAGAGCTCGGCGCACGTAGCTATCGTTGCTAGACTCCAGAGAATCACTGGGCTCGGGAGAATCGCTAGATTCCCAGCAATCATCGCTGCTGCTGGAGGAGGTGCTGGTGAAGTTGGAGGTAGGCTCAGCGCTAGCAATTGCACCCCGCGGTCAGCTTCCCCAGGGGCAGCACTCCCGCTGCCGGCCCTCCCCGTCGAAGACCTTGAAAAACAACATGGAGGCGCCATCGTACTCGAAGTGGATGGCGAGGGCCCCTTCTGCGCGACAGGCACGGGCGACCTCGCCCCATCCGTGGGTCATGAAGATGTCGCCCAGAGGGACAACCTCGACCTCCGCTCCAGTGGCTAGGCTGCAGCACCAGGTGTGTTGTAGCCACATCTCAAGCAGCCCTCTTCGCGGAATATCCTTGGCGAAGAACATCGGGAACCAGATCCACGAACGCGGCTACATTGCCGCCCACACCACAAACTCATGCAAGCTACCCTCAGCGTGAGTTCACGGGCCAGCTGGCCGCTCAACTACGGCTTGCCCGCTGCTACCCCCAACTGCGCGGCAGTGGGTGTTGCCGTCCTGTGCGCGGGCATATAGGGGAAGCGGGAAGCCAGGTGGAGGTCACTCGTACCAAGGCCGAGTCACTCCATGCCCTGCGTCGGCGTTGCGAGGACGGATGAACCTCTTCTTCGGCAGAAGCGGTTCAGGCTCCTCCCGAGGGGCTTTTCCCTTTTTCGCCGTGGATAATCTTCTGATTGGCATCATGGACGATACGGCAAGACAGAGAGGAAAAAGGAACAGGCGACAAGAAGATGGAGATGAGCGAGGCGGGCTCTGGCCCTCCCCCTCATTTATAGCCGAAGGAAGGCCAACTGCTGGCCCCCATGATCCCACACAATGATGGTTTTTCTCTGCATGCAGCAGCGACTCATCAAGTCGAACGGTTGCCGAGGCAGCATGGGGAAGCGGAGATGCCCACATTCCATCGATCGCCACGCATTGCCCAAGGCCGCAGGCAGTTAGGACTCGCGGCGCTTCGCACTTTCCCTTTGGCGGGGCTACTGTCGGTGTTCTGGGAACGGGGGTACCCAGACTTGCCTGCCAGCAGCCCACGGCATGGCTCCATCGGCGGCCTGGTACGGCCTAGCTTCGACGTTGACAACTCAAGACCCTTGCGAGGGGCCGAGCCTCGCGAGGCAGACGACACCAAGACCTCCAAGGGGAGCAGCCTCCTTAGGACGGATCCTGAGGAGTGGAGATTTCTATGCAAGGCTCACCTCGTGAGGTTCGGGTGACGTGAGCCATGACGACCAAGGCCAGGCGGGCGCCAGCGGGCGCAGTGTACCAGTTTCCCCTTTGGTGCAATAGTGGCAAGCAGCAGGCGCGGAGTCCCGAGGAATCAGCCAAAGGTTTTCCATTCCCGTGCAACGAGACCAAAGAGCGCCAGGACGGCAAGATGGAGGTCATCACCGATCCCACTGCGGCGTCACGACCAGAGGATTTTGCAGGCGAAGACCACTTTAGTCACGATAAGATGTACTAGTTGTCTCCCTTCAAATTTGGCCGTTGTGGGATCCCTTCCCGCCTTCATTTGGGAAGAGATTCTGTGATGCATATCGTATAATCATGCCCACTGTCGGTGTCAAAACCGATGGATCTCGGGTAGGGGGTCCCGAACTGTGCGTCTAGGCGGATGGTAACAGGAGACAAGGGACACGATGTTTTTACCCAGGTTCGGGCCCTCTCGATGGAGCTAAAACCCTACTCCTGCTTGATTAATATTTATGATATGGGTAGTACAAGAGTTGATCTACCACAAGATCAGAGAGGCTAAACCCTAGAAGCTAGCCTATGGTATGATTGTTGTTCGTCCTACAGACTAAAACTCTCCGGTTTATATAGACACCGGAGAGGGCTAGGGTTACACAGAGTCGGTTACAATGGGAGGAGATCTTCATATCGAATCGCCAAGCTTGCCTTCCACGCCAAGGAAAGTCCTATCCAGACATGGGACGAAGTCTTCAATCTTGTATCTTCATAGGTGATAGACTGAAGCGTAGTCGAGCTTAATGCCCATGTTTTTGCACCAGAGTTTAACTTCATCGGCCGTAAAGTTTGTGCCGTTGTCAGTTGCTGCGGGGGACGTTGTAACAGTGTACAACCTCGGATATGAAGTCTATCACCGGTCCGGATTCGGCTGTCTTAACAGGCTTGGCCTCTATCCATTTGGTGAATTTTTCCACCATGACCAGTAGATATTTTTGCTTGTGGGTTCCTCCTTTAAGGGGTCCAACCATGTCAAGCCCCCAGACCGCAAAAGGCCAGGTGATGGGTATGGTTTGGAGGGCGGTAGGCGGCATGTGGCTTTGATTAGTGAAGAATTGGCAACCGGTGCATCGCTGGACTAAGTCCTGAGCGTCTGCCCGGGCCGTCGGCTAGTAAAATCCGGTACGGAAGGCCTTGCTCACAAGGGCTCGGGCTGCGGCGTGGTGCCCGCCGAGTCCGGCGTGAATTTCAGCCAGGAGGTTCCGCCCTTCCTCTTCGGAGATACACCTTTGAAGGACTCCGGTGGTGCTTTTCTTATAAAGCTCTCCTTCGTGGACTTTATAGGCTTTAGATCGCCGCACTATGCAGCGTGCCTTTTTTGGTCCTCGAGAAGTTCCTGCCTAGTTAAGTAGGCTAAGAATGGTTCTGTCCACGGGGTAATTACTGCCATTATTATGTGGGCTGAGGGTGTGACTTCATTGACGGAGTCTCCCGTTGTGTCAAGGTGTTCGGGGTCAGGGGATGCGTCCAAGTCCGAATTGTTATTTCCGGATTCCCCTTCCCACTATACGGATGGCTTGAATAGCCTTTCCAGGAAAATGTTGGGGGGGACTGCATCGCGCTTTGCGCCGATGCGTGCCAGGACGTCTGCTGCCTGATTATTTTCCCGGGCTACATGGTGGAATTCCAGCCCTTTGAACCGAGTTGGCATATTTAGGACGGTGTTGTGATAAGCTGCCATTTTCGGATCTTTGGCATCAAAGTCTCCGTTTATTTGGGATATAGCGAGGTTCGAATCCCCACGCACCTCTAGGCGTTGAATGCCCATGGAGACTGCCATCCGGAGGCCATGTAGAAGGGCCTCGTATTTGGCTGCATTATTGGAGTCCGTATACATTATCTGGAGTACATATTGGACTGTATCTCCTGTTGGGGACATCAGGACGACGCCAGCCCCCAGACCCGCCAGCATTTTGGAGCCGTCGAAGTGCATGGTCCAGTTGGAATATGTGTCGTACTCTTTAGGGAGTTCGGCTTCAGTCCATTCAGCGACAAAGTCGGCCAAGGCTTGCGACTTGATGGCTCGCCGTGGCTTATATGTTATGTCGAACGGGAGGAGCTCAATGGCCCATTTGGCAATCCGGCCCGTGGCATCGCGGTTGTTTATGATATCGTTAAGAGGTACTTCGGAGGCTACTATTATCGAACACTCTTGAAAGTAGTGTCGTAGCTTCCGGGATGCCATGAACATTGTGTATGCTATCTTTTGGTAATGCGGGTACCGGGACTTGCATGGAGTGAGGATAGTGGACACGTAGTACACTAGTTTCTGGACAGGGAACTTGTGTCCGTCCGTTTCTCGTTCGACGACGAGGACTGCGCTTACAACTAGGTGAGTTGTCGCGATGTATAACAACATTGGTTCGCCGATGTTAGGCGCGGCCAGGACAGGGTTTGTTGCTAGTATGGCTTTTATTTCTTCGAGTCCGGCCATCGCAGCATCCGTCCACTCGAAGTGTTCGGTGCGCCGGAGGAGGCGGTAAAGGGGTAATGCCTTTTCCCCCATGCGGGAGATGAAGCGGCTTAGAGCCGCCACGCCTCCAGTTAATTTTTGTATTTGCTTGAGATCTTTTGGAATATCCAATTGTGACAGAGCTCGGATCTTGGCTGGGTTTGCTTCAATTCCTCTACCGGATACGATGAAGCCCAAGAGCTTTCTGGCTGGTACGCCGAAAACGCATTTTTCCGGGTTAAGCCTAATGTCATATGTCCGGAGGTTATCGAACGTGAGCCTCAAGTCGTCTATTAGAGTTTCGACGTGCTTGGTTTTGACGACCACGTCATGCACGTATGCTTCAACCGTTTTGCCGATCTAGTTGGCCAGACATGTCTGAATCATGCGTTGATATGTTGCGCAGGCGTTTTTGAGCCCGAAGGGCATTGTGTTGAAGCAGAATGGGTCGTATGGGGTGATGAATGCCGTTGCGGCTTGGTCTGACTCTGCCATCTTGATTTGGTGGTAGCCAGAGTATGCATCGAGGAAACACAATGAATCGTGTCCTGCAGTGGCATAAATGATTTGATCAATGCGGGGGAGGGGGAAGGGATCCTTTGGATAGGCCTTATTTAGGTCTTTGAAATCGACGCATAGGCGCCAGGATTTGTCCTTCTTTGGTACCATTACCAGGTTTGCTAGCTAGTCCGGATGTTTTATATCTCTGATGAATCCGGCTTCCAGTAGTTTGGCTAGCTTCTCTCCCATGGCTTGTCTCTTAGGTTCGGAGAAACGCCGAAGAGCTTGCTTAACAGGCTTGAATCCTTTTAGGATGTTCAGGCTGTGCTCGGCCAGCCTACGTGGGATTCCTGGCATGTCCGAAGGGTGCCAGGCAAAAATGTCCCAATTTTCGCGTAGAAATTCTCTTAGTGCGGTGTCTACATCAGGGCTTAATTGTGCCCCGATGGAGGCCGTTTTTGTAGTGTCTGTTGGATGGACTTGGAACTTGACTATTTCGTCTGCCGGCTTGAAGGAGGCGGACTTGGATCTTTTGTCGAGTATCACGTCGTCCCTGTCCACTGTGGAGCGCAACACAGTTAGTTCCTCGGCCGCTAGGGCTTCAGATAATGCCTCGAGGGCCAGTGCGGCTATCTTGTTTTCGGCGCAAAGCGCTGTGTCCGGATCACTAGCAAGAGTGATGATTCCGTTGGGTCCGGGCATTTTGAGCTTCATGTGCCCGTAATGGGGTATAGCTTGAAAAATTGTGAATGCTTCTCGCTCTAACAGAGCGTGGTATCCGCTGCTGAATGGGGCCACTTGAAATGTGACCTCCTCGGATCTGTAATTATCCGGTGTGCCAAACACCAAATCCAGTGTGATTTTTCCTGAACAGCACGCTTCCCAACTGGGGATTATTCCTCTAAAGGTTGTGTTGCTTCGCTCAATGCGGCTCTAGTCTATTTCCATTTTTTGCAGGGTTTCCTCATAGATGAGGTTCAATCTGCTGCCACCGTCCATGAGTACCTTTGTAAGCCAGAAGCCGTCCACTATCGTACTGAGGACCAGTGCGGCTGGTGCTCGGGCTATCCGGAATTTAGGTTCGTCACTGGCGTTAAAGGTCTGTGTCACTCCATGGGTTTATTGTCGCTACTTGGTAGACTTCGGTAAGGCTGCGGAGAGTTTGTTTCCTCGCATTATTTGATGCGAAAGTCTCAAAGACTGTTGACACCGTACTGGCGTTTCTTGGGTGGTGCTCTGCGGATTCTAGAGTTAGAAGCTCCTCACCACTTCTGGCCACCTGCCGGAGTATCCAACATGCTCTAAGGCTATGAGTTGGTGTGACGCCCTCTGTACTATGAATTTTACAGGGTCCATTGAGCCATCCCTCCAGTACGGTTCCATACCCTATAGGGGGTTTTTGTTTTTTGCTGTTTGGCCCAGGTGCCTGGCGATAATGCGCCCTTTTGTTTCGGACTGGGATTGTATTCAGGGTCGGATTGTCCCAGAATTTTGTTTCGGTTTTCCGAACGCTTTCTGTCGCACAGTACTTTCGTACTATGGATGTCAAGTCGGCGAAGCGTGTAATTTCGCGGCGACTTATGGCGTTGAAGATTCCGATGTCCGTGTAGTTGTTGCAGAAGGATGAAATTGCGTCCCTCTCGCGGCAGTCCTTTATCCTGTTCATAACCAGGAGGAATCTGGCCCAGTAATGGTGTACTGTTTCCCTGGGCTCTTGCCCAATTTGGTATAGATCCCTTATATTTGGGTGGGTGGGTGGATTTAAATCCGGAACCTCGCCCGATCTAAGACTCAGGGGCCAAGAAATTTCCGAACTCAGAAGCTTGTTTTCTTGGACGTTATCCAATGAATCAGGCCCGCTGCCTGGCTTTAGGTTCAGGGCTTGGGTGACGTCCTCCCCTCCGCAGATGTCCGGCTTGGGGGGATCAGGAATCCGGACACATCTGGTCCTTAGGATGGGTGAAGATTCGCCGCATTGTTCCTCCACCACTTCAACGTGGTGGGTGACCTGGGGAGAGTCAATCTCTCTTAGATCGGGTTTAAGCCCAATCTGGCCGTAATCTGTAGCGACTCCCAGGGAGGCGATGCGATCCAAGAGCTCGTTTAAGGAAGAGAGCTCCATCGGATCTAACTACTCGGCAAGTTCCGAGCTGATGTGGAGATTGCTTTCGATGACCCCGAGAGGTCATCGTCGGCACGGCGGCCGAACAGGCGGCCATTAAAAAACTGCCTAGCCGGAGAGTTTGGCCGACAGCCAAAGCTCTTTTAGCAACAGCGCCGTCTTTAAAGACGGGGTGCGGCATCCTTCCTGACAGTGACGACACAGAGGAACTCTCAATGAAAGCACCAATGTCGGTGTCAAAACCGGCGGATCTCGGGTAGGGGGTCCCGAACTGTGCGTCTAGGCGGATGGTAACAGGAGACAAGGGACACGATGATTTTACCCAGGTTCGGGCCCTCTCGATGGAGGTAAAACCCTACTCCTGCTTGATTAATATTGATGATATGGCTAGTACAAGAGTTGATCTACCACGAGATCAGAGAGGCTAAACCCTAGAAGCTAGCCTATGGTATGATTGTTGTTCGTCCTACGGACTATAACTCTCTGGTTTATATAGACATCGGAGAGGGCCAGGGTTACACAGAGTCGGTTACAATGGGAGGAGATCTTCATATCAAATCGCCAAGATTTCCTTCCATGCCAAGGAAAGTCCTATCCGGGCACGGGACGAAGTCTTCAATCTTGTATCTTCATAGTCCGGGAGTCCGGCCAAAGGTCATAGTCCGGCCATCTGGACACCCCCTAATCCAGGACTCCCTCACCCATGGATACTTGAGGTGACATTGGAATATCTAGGTGACATTAGGGTTTTGGTTGATTTGTGTCTTAAGGTGTTATTCTAGTATGAACTCTATGATAGATCGAACGGAAAGAATAGCTTCATGTTATTTTACTACGGACTCTTGAATAGATCGATCAAAAAGGGTAACTTTAAGGTTATTTCGTACCCTACAATAATCTCTTCGTTTGTTCTCCACTATTAGTGACTTTGGAGTGACTCTTTGTTGCATGTTGAGGGATAGTTATATGATTCAGTTATGTTATTATTGTTGAGAGAACTTGCACTAGTGAAAGTATGAACCTTAGGCCTTGTTTCCTAACATTGCAATACCATTTGTGCTCACTTTTGTCATTATTTACCTTGCTGTTTTTATAATTTCATATTACAAAAACCTATATCTACCATCCATATTGCACTTGTATCACCATCTCTTCGCCGAACTAGTGCACCTATACAATTTACCATTGTATTGGGTGTGTTGGGGACACAAGAGACTCTTTGTTATTTGGTTGCAGGGTTGTTTGAGAGAGACCATCTTCATCCTACGCCTCCCACGGATTGATCAACCTTAGGTCATCCACTTGAGGGAAATTTGCTACTGTCCTACAAACCTCTGCACTTGGAGGCCCAACAACGTCTACATGAAGAAGGTTGGGTAGTAGACATCAAGATCTTTTCTGGTGCCGTTGCCGGGGAGGTGAGTGCTTGAAGGTATATATTTAGATCTTGCAATCAAATCTTTTTGTTTATTGCTTTATCACTAGTTTATTCTATAAAATAAAACTAAAAATGGAATTGAGTTTGTCTCATATGCTTCATCTTTTTAATGTCTTTCGTGAAAATGATGGTAAGGAAAATTATGCTCAAGTGCTAGAATAAGAAGTCTATATAATGTCTAGCATAAAATATATGAATGATGAGCATGATTGCAATGTTGTTAATATTAATTCCTTGAATATCCATGATGCTAATGATATGCAAAGCCACAAGCTTGGGGAAGCTATGTTTGATGAAGATGATATATTTTGTCCCCCAAGTTTTGATGAGAAAATTTATTATGATGAAAGAATGCCTCCTATTTATGATGCTTATTGTGATGATATGTATGCCATAAAGAATAAACATAACCATGAAACTTGTCATCATGATTTTAATTTTCCATTGGATTATGCTTCAGATGATATTTATTTTGTTGAGTTTGCTCCCACTACTATTGATGAGAATAAATTTGCTTATGTGGAGAGTAGTAAAATTTCTATGCTTGTGGCTCATGAAAAGAATGCTTTATGTGATAGTTATATTGTTCAATTCATTCATGATGCTACTGAAAATTATTATGAGAGAGGATCATATGCTTCTACATATTGCAATAATATCAAGTTTCCTCCCTATGTGTTGAAAATCTTGAAGATTTGCTTGTTTTACCTTCCTATGCTAGTTGATTATTGTTCCCATAAGTTGTTTGCTCACAAAATCTCTATGCATAGGAAGTGGGTTAGACTTAAATGTGCTAGTCATATTCTTCACGATGCTCTCTTTATGTTTCAATTCTTATCTTTTATGTGAGCATCATTGAAATTATCATGCCTAGCTAGGGGCGTTAAACGTTAGCGCTTGTTGGGAGGCAACCCAATTTTATTTTTGTTCCTTGCTTTTTGTTCCTGTTTAGTAATAAATAATTCATCTATCCACTGTTTAGATGTGTTTTTATGTTTTAATTAGTGTTTGTTCCAAGTAGAACCTTTGGGAAGACTTGGGTGAAATCTTTGTGATCTTGCTGTAAAAAACAGAAACTTTAGCGCTCACGAGATTAGCTGCCACTTTTTACTGCATAGTGTTTTTAGGTTGAATCTTTTTGCAGATGATTAATAGACAAATTCCTCAGGTCCACCAATTTATTTCATAATTTTTGTAGTTACAGAAGTATTCCAATGACACAGATTACTACAGACTGTTCTGTTTTTGACAGATTCTGTTTTCTATGTGTTGTTTGCTTATTTTGATGAATCTATGAGTAGTATCGGAGGGTATGAACCATAGTGAAGTTGGAATGCAGTAGATATTACACCAATATGAATTTATAATGAGTTCACAACAGTACCTAAGTGTTGATTCATTTTGTTATACTAACAGAGCTTACGAGTTTTGTGTTGACTTTTGTGTTGTGAAATTTTCAAGTTTTGGGTAAAGATTCGATGGACTATGGAACAAGGAGTGGCAAGAGCCTAAGCTTGGGGATGCACAAGGAACCCCAAGGTAATATTCAAGGACAACCAAGAGCCTAAGCTTGGGGATTCCCCGTAAGTCATCCCCTCTTTCGTCTTCGTTCATCGGTAACTTTACTTGGAGCTATATTTTTATTCACCACATGATATGTGTTTTGCTTGGAGCGTCATTTTATTTTTATTTTTATTTTGCTTGATGTTTGAATAAAATACCAAGATCTGAAATTTTTAAATGTTAGAGAGTCTTCACATAGTTGCATAATTATTTGACTACTCATTGATCTTCACTTATATCTTTTTGGAGTAGTTTGTCATTTACTCGTGTGCTTCACTTATATCCTATGAGTAAATGGTTGAATGATTTGAATATCATAAATCTGAAATTATATATGTTCCATAAGCTTATTCCATGGGGAGTAATGACTTCACATATAAGAAGTAGAGGTGGTAAATTTATTGAAGGTTAGCAAACATTGTATTGGTCACATGAACAATTCATGGAAGAATATTGAAGGAAGAGAGATTTCACATATAAATACTATCTCAGACATCTTCTATGATTGTGAGCCCCATTAATTATTTTCAAACCTGAGCAAATTAGTTGAAATTGGACAAGTAAGACAACATAATGAGTTATGCTTGGGTATATTTGTATAGAAGTTATATTGTTATAGATACTTCAACATGTGGTGCTTGCTATTTAGAATCCTTTGCTAGCCAAAATATCTGTACTAAGCGGGAATACTGCTTGTGCATCCAAATTCCTTGAACCAAGTTTCTTAAATGAGTGTCCACCATATCTACCTATATGCGGTATTTACCTGCGTTCCAAGTAAATTTGCATGTGCCAAACTCTAAACCTTCAAATAATAATCTATTTTATATGCCCGAATCGCTCATGTAGCGACTAGGGGCTGTTAGTATCTTCGATGCTAGGTGGGTTATTCTCACGATGAGTGGACTCCGCTCATCATTCACGAGAAAATGGCTGGTAACTGGGATGCCCAATCCTATGATCAAAAGATCAAAAACAAATCGCAAATAATTGCAAACAGAACTCCCCAGGATTGGTGTTAGTTGGAGGCACCTGTTATTTCGGGAAAGCCATGGATTGATGATTGTTGGTGGTGTAGGAGTATAAACTTCACCATTCTGTTTCGGAACCGCCTACAATGTGTGTAGCATGGAAGATATTGGGAACTCTTGGTTGTTATGTTGACAACGAAAGCATACCTCTCAAAATTATTTTCATCCCTGTTTAAAAGCTTTGAGCTCTGGCACCTCTGCAAATCCCTGCTTCCCTCTGCGAAGGGCCTATCTTTTACTTTTATGCAAGAGTTAGTAGTATTCCTTCTCATTCCAACCTACTCTTTAGTTGGCAAGCATCATGTGATGGGGAAAGATCTAAGCATATATGGCCATTCAAATATATTTGATCATGAATTATTATTATTGACAATTATCTATATGATAAGTAAGTTGGGAGGCGAAACATTAAGCCCCTATCTTTCTCTGTGTTCGATGGAAGATATTTGTTCCAAAAATATGCTTGAGTGGTAGCAATCATGGAAGACTATATGATAGTTGAGTATGTGGGATTTGCTAAATCAAAGCTCTTACATAGACCCTTCCTAAAAATAAGATGAATTGCAATTGTTTGATGACTGAGAACATAGTTTGCTACTTTTCAAGAAAGTTTATGGTCTATGCTTTAACATTTGAATAGCTTGTTACTTGATGATGATAAGTTTTATGAGATGAGCTACTATTATGACATATAATGATGCTAGAAAAGGTGATTGAAATTATCATTGATCAAACTTGTGCACCTACTAGCATTCACACTTCATAAATTATTTCTTTTATCATTTACCTACTCAAGGACGAGCAGGAATTAAGCTTGGGGATGCTGATACGTCTCCAACGTATCTATAATTTATGAAGCATTCATGCTATTATATTATCTGTTTTGGATGTTTATGGGCTTTACTATACACTTATGTATTATTTTTGGGACTAACCTATTAACCGGAGGCCCAGCCCAAATTGTTGTTTTCTTGCCTATTTCAGCGTTTCAAAGAAAAGGAATATCAAACGGAGTCCAAATGGAATGAAACCTTCAGGAGAGTTATTTTTGGAACGAAAGCAATCCAGGAGACTTGGAGTAGATGTCAGGGAAGCTTCGAGGAAGCCACAAGGCAGGGAGGCGCGTCCTACCCCCCTAGGTGTGCCCCCACCCTGGTGGACCCCTCGTGGCTCCCCTGACCGACTTCTTTCACCTATATATGTCCATATACCCTAAAAACATCGAGGAGCACAATAGATCGGGAGTTCCACCGCCGAAAGCCTCTGTAGCCACCAAAAACCAATCGGGGCCCTGTTCCGGCACCCTGCCGGAGGGGGGATCCCTCACCGGTGGCCATCTTCATCATCCCGACGATCTCCATGACGAGGAGGAAGTAGTTCACCCTCGGGGCTGAGGGTATGTACCAGTAGCTATGTGTTTGATCTCTCTCCCTCTCTCATGTTCTTGAGGTGATACGATCTTGATGTATCGCGAGCTTTGCTATTATAGTTGGATCTTATGATGTTTCTCCCCCTCTACTCTCTTGTAATGGATTTAGTTTTCCCTTGAAGTTATCTTATCGGATTGAGTCTTTAAGGATTTGAGAACAGTTGATGTATGCCTTGCCGTGCTTATCTGTGGTGACAATGGGATATTCACGTGATCTACTTGATGTATGTTTTGGTGATCGACTTGCGGGTTGAAAGTGCTAGTATCGACTAGAGGGGGGTGAATAGGCGATTTTTATGAAAGTCTTCAAAACTTAGAAGTTTCGAAGATGAACAACAGAAATGACCTAGTTGATATGCAGCGGAAGATAAACTACCATAAGCAAGCCATAGTCATATGCAATGATGTGAAAGTACAGGACTAATAGTAGCTAAGTAGTAAGGATCAGGATGGAAGATAGTGTGAAGCCAATCAACAGTAGTAGTCAAGCAATGAAGTCAAACAGATACACAGATAGGCAGTGACTTCACGAAGACAAACTTAAGTAAAGGATGGAAAGGGATAGAACCAGTCGCTTGTTGAAGACACAGGATTTGTTGGACCAGTTCCAGTTGTTGTGACAACTGTACGTTTGGTTAGGGAGGCTGAGATTCAACTCAGAAGACCGTGTCTTCACCTTATTCCCCTTGAGCTAAGGACACTTAGTCCTCACCCAATCACTCTGGTAAGTCTTCAAGGTAGACTTCCGAACCTTCCCAGACTTTGTTCACCCGGCAATCCACAATGACTCTTGGATGCTCAGAATGCGACGCCTAACCGGCTGGAGGATACACAGTCCTCAAGTGTAATAAGTCTTCAGGTAACACAGACAGAAAAACTTCAGTGATGCCTAACACTCTTTGGCTCTGGGTGTTTGGGCTTTGTCCTCGCAAGGATTTCTCTCTCTCAAATGCTTCGAGGTGGGTTGCTCTCAAACGACAAAAGCCGTGCACTAACTCTGAGCAGCCACCAATTTATGGTGTAGGGGGTGGGCTATTTATAGCCACAAGGCAACCCGACCTGATTTGTCTGAAATGACCCTGGGTCACTAAGGAACTGACACATGTTCCAACGGTCAGGTTTCAACCACACGCGGCAACTTTACTTGGGCTACAAGCAAAGCTGACTCATCCAGCTCTGGATAAGATTTGCTCTCATTGTCTTCGCTCGAAGACATAGGATTTGGGTTGAGCATCACTTCAGTCAATCTGACTTAGTTCACTTGGAGCCCACTTAACAGTACGGTGGTTCCTATGACTCAACAAAGAAGAAAAGGAAACAACAAAACCACACAGTCTTCGCGCTCCATAGTCTTCACGCAATGTCTTCTCATGTCATAGTCTTCAATATGAATATCTTCTCATACCACCATTGTCTTCAATGTCTTCATACATTTTTAGAGGGACACTACCTGCGTTATCCTGCAATTCTCACAAACGCATTAGTCCCTCAACCAACTTTGTCGTCAATACTCCAAAACCAACTAGGGGTGGCACTAGATGCACTTACAATCTCCCCCTTTTTGGTGATTGATGACAAACTGGTTGAAGTTTTCAATGGGGATAAAGTATGTGAAATTGTAAAGGATAAGAATTGTCTTCATAAGTGGCAAGGGCTCCCCCTGAAGATGTGCATATAAGTAATTTTGCTTTTGGAATGCAAGTGCACATGGCAGGTTGTACTTGTGGAGATCCACTTCAACTTATGAAGATAATTCATCATGCATGAAATGATATAGCAAATAGGATGACATGCATAATGAAAAATGGACGTCTGCAGGATGATCTAAGTGCGGAAGTTATCATCGCACATGCGAAATTTATCATTGCATCACAGTAAAGCAAATAAGTAGCAGATGACCATCAACTTTTAGGTGTTACAACTCAAAGAACGAAGTGTATCAAAGGCAAGAGTTGTAAGCACTAGGCAAAAATTATAAAGCAACTGCCCTAATAAACCCGCTTGAAGACTATCAACTCATATGCTTCTCCCCCTTTTGTCAGTAATGACCAAAAAGGTTTGAAGACATAGAGCATCTACTCGTCCTCATGAGGAGTAGTTGAAGAAGCAGGGTTGTCGTTGTCGTTTGGCGGTGCAGATGAACTTGGTGCAGTGTCGATGCGAGCAGAAGTAGGGGGCGGTGAAGTTGCATCATCTTCATCATCGACGACATTGGCATTGACAGTTGTAGCGGAGGAAGAATAATCAAAGTCTTCAAGAGATGGAGTTCTTCGTAGGACAGCATTCCGTGGAGGAGTGGAGTCAAACTTGAATCTTTCCGTGAAGCCATCGTCTTGAAGATCTGCTTCAGTACTAAGCAGGGTCAAGATCTTCCATGATCGCCGGCAAGTTTCATGAGCAACAAAGGCATTCTTGGTGGCAAGGTTACGAATGCGATTGACATCCACCAAGAGGCTTTGCATCTGTCGCTTCAGCCAAAAATGATGCTTATCTTGCTTCTGATGTAGGGCCACAAGAAGTTCTCGGTCATTGAGAACGCGAGAACGCTTCCGAGGCCTTTGGGCAATGGTGCTTTCAGTGGCTTCAGTAGGTGCTCGATGAGGCAGACGAGTATTTCCAGCCAATGGATAGATTCGTGTTGCTGCTTGAACACCTTCAATGGGTTGAGTGAAGCTTTGGTGCTCGGCATTCTGAAGACAAAGAGGCTTCTTGGCAGGGTCAGAGTATATGGCTTCAACTGACATATCAACCTCTGGTAAAAAGATCAGATGATTGCGAGCATATGGTTGATAGTTGACAGATGAGTGTCGCTTGATGAGGCGCATGACCCATGGAGCATAAAACTTCAGACCAAACAGGTCAGATCCAGAAGCAGCAAGTTGCCTGATGAAGAAATCATGTGCATTGAAGCTGATGCCATTGAGGATGTAAAAGACCAATGTCTTCATGGCTCCTTCAAGTTTTGCAGCTGATGAATGTCCTTTGATCGGCCATAGAGTCCGCCTGATGATGTGATATATGGTGCGCGGCAGATACTCAAGGTCATCAACAAAGAACTCCTTTGGATATTCAGCATCACGTGGCAAAGGCTTCATCATGCTCAACATCTGGCTCATATTGGGTTCAGGCTTATGGAAGATGCTCTCCAGTGCATTGCGGTGGTTTTGACAACCAGGTTCATAGAGCTCTCCTGGAGTGGATAGGCTTGTAAGCTCAATGATGTCAAGAGCTTTGGATTCATGATGAACATTTCCGGTCATCCACTCGAGAACCCATGTCTTGGTATCTCTATTATAACCGCGAATGTGGAGTGTAGCACAGAATTGAAGCAATAGCTCTTCATTGCAGTGTTCTTTATCTGTGACAAAACTGAGCAGCCCAGCATCACAAAAGCAGTCAAGTGCTTCTTCTAAGCAGGGCAGTCCAGTAATGGCTTCAGTGTCGAGGCGCATATGAGGGAAGATGCGCCCTTGATCATACAGAACATAGGAGTAGTAGCTTCGCTGCTGATGACTCCAGAACCGATCTGATGATATTCTTGGCTTCGTGTAGGGGTTCTTTGAGCTGTCAAAGAATGTGTTGTGGCTCTTGAAGCCATTTGCATTAAAAGACCCGACGGATGTGGAAGTACCAGGAAACCTTGGCAGTCTTGGCTTGGGCTTCTAGACCTGAGGCCTATGCTCAATGTGATAGTCAAATTGAGGACCAGAGACATTAGGCGGAGGGACCAGAACGGTCCATCTTACTGTGATTAGCTCGCCATGGTTGTATGCTTGCTCGATTGTATAGGGCCTTGGTGGCAGAACAGGAGCAGTGCCAGCAACAGTGGCTTCGGGCTGCACATCAGAAGCTTCAGGAGCATTTTCAGCATTGGCTTCTGGTGTGGGGCTTGGTACAGGCTCCACATTTGCTTCAGCCATGACTATGTCATCGGCTTCATTGGTGTTGGTGGTGGCAGCCTCTAGGTTTTCAACCTCCACTTGCTGAGCTAGAGGGTCAGGCACAGACACGTTCACATCATGGGTGTAGAGACACGTTCTTCTTGACATTCGTCATCAGCTGATGCAGCCGAATTGTCTTCAGCAGCTAGTGCTTCAGACTCAGAGACATTCACAACAGGAGTGGCTTCTGAGAACACTTGACGTGCAACAGGTTGACGTTGCACTTCTCCTTCTGGAACGCTCGACAGAGGGACTTGAGGCCTTTGTCCTTTGCGAAGCCTGCGAAGTGCTGGCAACGCCTTTGGAGATGGAGTTGGCTGGGCCTCAAAGTCTTCATCTTCTTCTTGCACGGGTGGTGTAGCTTGTTGTTGTTGTTGGGGAGTACTTGGGGAATCTTGTTCTTGTGGGCGATCAGCCCATGAAGCATCCTGAGCAATTGGCGTCAGAGGACGACCAATGCTGATGATTTCGCTGTTCGTATGAACAGGCGATGATACCATGTTGTGTTCGGTCTGAGGAAGAACTTCATCATCTTCAACATTGTCATCATGACCAATGTCTTCAGCAGCGGTGGGTTCAGCTGCTGGTATATCTTCAGCTTCATGAGCCTCTGTGGAAGCAGGCTCATGAACTATCATCCTTCTTTCTTGATGTTCTGACGCAGGGCGAACCACTGAAATGGGTTCAACAACTAAGGGCTCTGTGGAAGCAGCCCTAGTCTTCTTGGTCTTGCGCTTCTTCTTGGAGGGAGCGGCATCAGAGGCTTCAGTATTCTTCCTCTTTCTGGCTTCAGCCTCGGCAGCCCTCGTCTTCTCCTGTTCTGAAGCGGTTGTGGTGACCTTTGGCTTCGAGCCAGTCATGCTGCTTGGGAAGATAATGCGAGGGGCTTCTTGGCTTGAAGGTGCAGGCTGGTCAGCAAGAAGCTTCTTCTTTTTGTTTGCAGCCATCCTGGGGTCAATGCCAGGACGGCCAAGTGACTTGCGCTTCTCAGCCTCATTGTAGGCAAGCACACACTTATTAGCCAATCTCTTCATGCGCTCACGAGAGCCTTGAGCTTCTTGGCGCTTTTTCAGAAAAGCTTCTTTAAGCTCATGCAACATGACCTTGAAGTTTCTGACGTCTTGAACATTGAGCTTCGCCATATGCTTCTTGAATTTAGCTTTCTCATAATCAATTTTGTTCTTCAGCTCAACGATGCGCTGAGCAAGAGTCAGCTCAGAAGCAATGGCGCCATTGAAAGAGACGCTGAGGCCAATGGGAAGCTGCAAATCTTCAAAGCTTAGATTGGGGGTATCGAACCACTCATCAATGAAGTTATGGATGATTGCCACGTCAAAGAGAGGCAAGTTGTTGAAGATTTCTGCTTCTTCCTTGCTCTTGATCAGTTTCTCAAGGGCATCATCAGCAAGATCTTCATCACTGGACAGATCAATGGGCTCTTCACACAGAATGGCGGCAGGAGTCAAGGCTTGATCAGTGTGCCTGACAAGTTGCTTTTTCTTTTCCGTCTTCTTAGAGATGCGGGATTGATCTTCAGACTGCACACTAGCTTCAGGAGGTGCAGTGTCCAGTGGCTTCACACGAGAAGCTTTTGGAGGCGCAACTGATGATGAAGCCTTAATCTTCTTTGGCTTCTGCGGCCTTGGAGGAGGAGCTGGGGCTTCATCAGAATCAGCCTCATTGTCAGAATGATCCACTTTGGCACCTTGTACCAAGATGTAGGAGATGAGGCCATCAAGGTTTGCAAAGGGGCCAATTATGTTTTCTTCAGCTTCACGTGTGCCGTCATCACGGGGAGCAGAGGGACCAGGATTGAAGTCTAATCCCCGTGACTTCTTGTTTTCCTTTGCCGAAGCCTTAGCAAACTGGAAGTTGCGCTTGAAGAGATTGTCGTCACGACACCAGAGCAATGATGATGGGTCGGCTTCTTCAGGCTGTGGTCCATGGACCATGCAAGGATAGAAATCTTGTGCAATAGCTTCAGCTCTGTTCTTGGGTTGAAGACCTCGATAGAGAATATCGCCCCAAGGACTCTTGATTGCATTCTTCTCTGCATATTCCTTGGTTACGAACTTGTACTTGAACCACTCTTCAGCCCTATAGCGTCGAATCCATTGGATTCGTGTCTTGCGCTGATGATATGTCTCTTTAGGATCTGTCTTGTAGAGCTCTGCTAGGTCATCAGGCAAATCTTTGGATGTTCCTTCTCGGCGCTGTCTGCCACCCTTCCTTGCTGATTTTTCTGCAGCCATGAACTTCAAACTGAATGGCTTCAATATGTTCAAAGTCTTCAGAGACTTTCGCTTGCTGGTCAAGCAGGAACTGGCTTCAGGAGAATTGATGTGATGTTGTAAGTATTCTGCAAACGAATGCAGACTATGAGAACCAAGGGACTCTCCCACGGACATGTACCTGTGACAGCATTAGAGATGCGAGGGAAGGGGAAGAGGTCATATGCATTCTCAGAAGATTTTGAAGATAAATCAGTTGGAAGACATTGACCTCATGATGCAAAGACATTCACTTATATGTGGTGAGTTGGTTCCAGATTTGTACCAATCCGTGAATAAGTACAAGTGAGGAATCAAACTAGATAGGAAATCTAAGTGAATATACTAGGCATTATGAGATGCAGACAGAATGGATCTAACATTGAGTGGGTAGAAACCACTTTCAGTAAGTAGGATGAATCTATGAAGATCAAAAAGGTGGTAAAAATAGAGTTATAATTACCGCACGAAGAACTGCTAGATGGGAAGAATATGAGACCGAGCAGTTCAGCCCACCGTGCCCTAACTTGGCAACGGAGGACACCTACGGCGACGGCGGAGAGGACGATGTCCGCGGCCGGTGTGAGGACGGCGTCGGAGAAGTCGTGGCAGCTAAGCGCTTCGTCACCGGCGTTGTCGAGAGCTAGCGGTGGCGCTAGGGTTTTGACAAGGTGGAGAGGTGGAAGAAGGATTTCTTTACCGCAGGGGACAAGTATTTATAAGTAGGTGAGCGGCACAGCACAATTACGCAGGTGCCCCTGTCTGTTCACATCCGTGGGACACATGGCAAGCATGCAACATACTCAGAGTTGTCCCGCGTTCCCATGCCCGCCAGGCATGTCGAAGAGTTGTTCCGACTTCTTCGGATTTCAACAATAAATATAAGTCATTTAAAACAAATTTAATGTTTGTCTCTTTGCCTTCTGCTGACTAGGACGCAGAGAAGACATTCGACAGTTTCAATAGAATGCATATGATTTGGACAGATAGAGTTTGAGATAGAAAGCATAGAGAGGTTAGGGTCCGATCACATTCACTTAGTTCAAAAGATTCAACTTGAAGACATAGCTATAAGTGAATGCTGTAGAGGACAGAACACTAGTATATATATATATATATATATATATATATATATATATATATATGCAATCAAATCACCATAGCACAGAAAATCATGAAGATAAATTGAAACTGAAGACAAACCAAATGCAAAGTCTTTGCAAAAGTAACGCCATGAGTTAAACACTTCAAACAGAGAAATTTGGTGGTGGCGTTACCCACCATATAGGAAGTATTAGACCCAGACACGGCGCACAATTATCGTGGCGCTCCGAAGTCAAATTCCATGTTAATGTATTCACACTCAGAGTGTAAGTCTTCATTGATTGAAGATATACATTACTTTGTGTGGTGCACATCTAAGTCATCAACATGCATAAGTGTTAG
Source organism: Triticum aestivum (assembly GCF_018294505.1). Taxonomy (NCBI): domain Eukaryota; kingdom Viridiplantae; phylum Streptophyta; class Magnoliopsida; order Poales; family Poaceae; genus Triticum; species Triticum aestivum. The sequence goes on from NC_057804.1 coordinate 488,766,305, forward strand.
GATGTGTGCCTGATCACAGGACATTAGAGGATTCCAAGATATTTAGCTCACACCGTAACTTGCAAAACCATTTCTCATCCAAGGGCTTTGCGAAGATATCTGCAAGTTGTTCTTCAGTGTTGATGTGAATGATATCGATATCTTTCTTCATGACATGATCTCTGAGAAAGTGATGACGAATTTCAATGTGCTTTGTCTTCGAGTGTTGGACTGGATTGTTGGCTATCTTGATGGCACTCTCCTTGTCGCAGAAGAGAGGTACTTGTTTCAGGTTGATTCCATAGTCCTTGAGAGTTTGCTTCATCCATAGAATCTGAGCACAACAGGATCCAGCAACAATGTATTCAGATTCAGCAGTTGAGAGTGATACACAATTCTGCTTCTTTGAAGACCAATAGACAAGTGATCGACCAAGAAAATGACATATGCCTGATGTAGACTTGCAATCCACCTTGTCACCAGCATAATCAGCATATGAGAATCCAACCAAATCAAATTTTGAGCCCTTGGGATACCATAATCCGAGTGTTGGGGTGTAAGGCAAATATCGAAGAATACGCTTCACAGCTAAGTGATGCGATTCCTTTGGTGCCGCTTGGAATCGAGCACACATGCAAACACTAAGCATAATATCTGGCCTAGATGCACATAGATAAAGTAAAGAATCAATCATGGAGCGGTATACCTTTTGATCGAACTCTTTACCATTTTCGTCAGGACCAAGGTGGTGTTTGGCTGGCATTGGCGCCGTATAACCTTTACAGTCTTCCATTCCAAACTTCTTCAGGCAGTCTTTGAGATATTTTTCTTGAGATATGAAGATGCCATTGCTTTGCTAACGAATTTGAAGACCAAGGAAGAACTTCAGTTCTCCCATCATGGACATCTGATATTGCTCTTGCATCATGTATCCAAACTCATCACTATACTTCTGGTTGGTGCAGCCGAAGATAATGTCATCCACATATATTTGGCACACAAACAGTTCGCCATCATATGTCTTTGTGAAGAGTGTGGGATCAAGGGATCTTGGTTTGAAGCCTTTGCTCTTTAGGAAGTCTTTGATTGTATCATACCATGCGTGAGGAGCTTGTTTGAGGCCATACAGTGCTTTGTTTAGCTTGTACACCATATCAGGATGTTTTGGATCTTCAAAGCCAGGTGGTTGAGCGACATATACTTCTTCTTCAATCTTGCCATTGAGAAATGCACTCTTCACATCCATTTGATACAGCAAGATGTTGTGATGATTAGCATAGGCTAGCAGTATGCGAATAGCTTCAAGCCTAGCAACAGGAGCAAATGGTTCATCGAAGTCAATTCCTTCAACTTGAGTATATCCTTGAGCCACACGACGTGCTTTGTTTCTGACGACTTGACCATGCTCATCTTGTTTGTTCCGATATATCCATTTTGTGCCAATAATGTTATGCTTGCGAGGGTCAGGGCGCTTGACAAGTTCCCAAACATTATTCAGCTTGAACTGTTGAAGTTCTTCTTGCATGGCTTGAATCCATTCAGGTTCCAAAAAGGCTTCAGCAACTTTCTTGGGTTCAGACATTGATACAAATGAAAAATGCCCACAGAAATTTGCTAACTGTGTTGCTCTTGATCGAGTAAGCGGACCAGGTGCGTTGATGCTATCAATTATCTTCTCAATTTGTACTTCATTTGCAACACGAGGATGAACTGGATGAAGACCTTGCTCATGCTGATCATTGTCATCATTTGGAGGATTGTCTTCGGTCTGAGCATTGTCTTCAGGTTGGTTTGGTGCAGAAATGATAAGTTCCTCTTCAGGATGTGCTTCAGAGGGCATGATTTCACTAGTTCCCATCAGCTTGATAGATTCACTGGAAGGAGCTTCATCTAGTGTGCTTGGCAGGAGCTCTCGTTGTGAACCATTGGTTTCATCAAATTGCACATCCACTGTTTCAACAATTTTGTAGTGGAAGAGGTTGAAGACTCTGTAGGAGTGCAAATCCTTTCCATAGCCAAGCATGAAGCCTTCGTGAGCTTTGGGTTCAAATTTTGACTTGTGATGGGGATCCTTGATCCAGCACCTAGCACCAAAGACTCTGAAGTAGCTGACATTTGGCTTCTTGCCAGTAAGGAGCTCATAGGATGTTTTGCCCAGAAGCTTGTGGATGTAAACACGGTTGATAATGTGACATGCAGTATCAATAGCTTCAGGCCAGAACTTTCTTGGTGTCTTGTACTCGTCGAGCATTGTTCGAGCCATCTCAATGAGGGTTCTATTCTTGCACTCAACAATGCCATTTTGCTGAGGTGTGCAAGGAGTAGAAAATTCATGAGTGATTCCCATTGTATCCAGATAAAGATCAAGGCCGGTGTTCTTGAATTCAGTGCCGTTATCACTTCTGATATGCTTGATCTTGACGCCATAATTGTTCATTGCTCGATTGGCGAATCATCTGAAGACATCTTGTACTTCAGTCTTGTAGAGAATTATGTGCACCCATGTATATCTTGAGTAGTCATCAACAATGACGAAGCCATAGAGACACACCATTGTTATGAGGGTGTAGTAGTGAGTAGGGCCAAATAAGTCCATGTGCAACAGCTCAAAGGGTTGAGATGTCGTCATGATTGTCTTCGAGGGGTGCTTGGCCCTCGTCATCTTCCCAGCTTCTCAAGCACCACACAAATGATCTTTCTTGAACTTGACACCTTCGATGCCTATGACATGCTTCTTCTTGACGAGTGTGTGCAAGTTCCTCATGCCAGCATGCCCCAGCCTTCGATGCCAGAGCCAGCATTCTGAAGCTTTTGCAAGAAGACATACGGCAAGTTGTGGACCTGCTAAGAAATCTAAAATGTATAGATCACCTTTCCTATACCCTTCAAAGACTAGAGACTTGTCAGATTCCATTAGTACAAGGCAACGATATTTTCCAAATATCACAATCATGTTTAAGTCACAAAGCATTGAGACAGACATTAAGTTGAATCCAAGGGATTCAACAAGCATCACTTTATCCATGTGTTGATCCCTTGAGATTGCAACTCTACCTAGACCCAATACCTTGCCTTTACCAGTGTCAGCAAATGTGATTTGACTCTTGTTGGATGGACGTAAGGTTGAGTCCATGAGAAGACTTCGATCACCAGTCATATGATTAGTGCATCCACTATCAATAATCCATTCTGAAGCTTTTGGTGACATGCCCTACAGTGCAGTTAGGAGGATAGGCTTCACAATGTATGTTGTGAAGCATAAGCATTTGATGCACACTAGGATTATCACAGCTTAGATCAAAGTTAGCAAATAGTATGACAGGTAAGCGATTCATATGTGGAATACATAGTAAGTCATTTTATCATGCGTCCCTTTGTGTTTTAGGTCCCCAGCAATAATATCGGACGCCTTTGATTGCTGGCTGGAGACCATGTTCTGCAAAAGAGAGTTAGTTCTTCTTCACCACCCACATCTTTAGGGGTGGCTTAGAAGCAATGAGTCTAAGTGCAGCATCTGAGAATTTCGGCTTTGGAGCCCTAGCAAATAGCCTTGCAGGAGATGAATGATACTCATATGAATAAGCAGAAAAGTTCTTAGTATTGTGAACATAGCGGTTTGAAGACACACTCTCATATTCATAAGTTTGAGTGTGATTTCCCTGCAAAACATTGGCGTTAGGGTGACTCAGGTGAGTCCTGTTTCCGTATGAAGCCGTTGGACCATGTGACGCCTTTGGTCTGGGGTTTTTCTTCTTCCCTGGTGGTGTCATGACAACATTCACAGGAAGATTCTCAAGACAGCCTTTGGGAACGCATATCTTCTTCATTGGCGGTCCATTCCTGCAGTTAGTACCAATATACCTGGCAAACACTTCACCATTCTGATTTTTGAACAGTTTATAGTTTGCATCAAAGGATTCATCAATGATAATCGGATTAGCGCAGGTAAAGCCAGATAAAGTGGATGGGTCTACTGAAGGTTCCTTTGCAGCAACCCATGTGGTTTTGGGATACTGCTCAGGCTTCCAGTAGGAACCATCAACATTCATTTTCCTCTCGAACCCAACACCCTCTTTCCTAGGGTTTCGGTTCAAAATCTGCTTTTTGAGGACATCACAAAGTGTCTGATGCCCTTTCAGACTTTTATACATCCCTGTTTCAAGCAATGTCTTCAACCTAGCATTTTCATCAGCAATAGTAGTGGTATCCTCCGCAGAGGGGTTAGTAACCTCATCAGTAGTTGAAGACAATGAAACAGCAGCAGTAGTGGAACATTCAGCAACAGATGTAGCGTTATCACGCTCAATGCATTTTAGACATGGTGGTTCAAATCCATCCTGAGCGGGACTGATCTGTTGAGCGTGAAGTGACTCATTCTCTTTTTGAAGATCTTCATGAGTCGCTTTCAATTTCTCAAGCTCTTGCTTCCTTTGAAGATAATCATAGGAGAGCTTTTCATATGTGGTTGAGAGCATCTCATGAAGACTTTCAAGTTCTTGGTACTTAGCATGAAGATTTTTTATGTCTTCTACTAAGGACTATGAACGTGTCATTTCCGTGTCCAACAGGTCATCGCTTTTATCTAACAGTTTTTGAGTATGTTCCATAGCCCTTTGTTGTTCAGTAGCAATTTTAGCAAGTGTTTTGTAGCTGGGTTTGGATTCACAATCAGAGTCATCTTCACTTGATGTTTGAAAGTAAGCATCGCGTGATTTTACCTTGGCACCACGTGCCATGAAGCGGTAGGTGGGAGCAGGATCGTCCATGTCATCAGCTTCAGTGTTGGTGTGGAAGTCATTGCCTTCAGTGTTGAAGATGGACTTGGCAACATAGGCTGTGGCTAGAGCCAGACTTGCAACGCCAGGGTCGGACTCCTCTCCAGATTCCACCTCCGCCTCCTCAGAAGCAGACTCCTCCTCTGAATCCATTTCCTTGCCAACAAAGGCACGAGCCTTGCCAGATGAGCTCTTCTTATGAGATGAAGACTTTGATGTGGACTTGGAAGAAGACTTTGATGATTTCTTCTTCTTCTTGTCATCAGAGTCATATTCCTTGCTCTTCTTCTTCTTCTCGTTGTCCCACTGAGGACACTCAGAGATGTAGTGCCCAGACTTCTTACACTTGTGACATGTTCTCTTCTTGTTGTCTTGAGTGGAAGCTTCATCATTTCTTGAACTGGATCGTGAAGACTTTCTGAAGCCCTTCTTCTTGGTGAATTTCTGGAACTTCTTCACAAGCATAGCAAGCTCCCTTCCAATGTCTTCAGGATCATCAGAACCGCAGTCAGATTCTTCTTCTTCAGATGATGAAACAACTTTTGCCTTCAAAGCACGAGCTCGGCCATAGTTGGGGCCATAGATATCTCTTTTCTCAGAAAGCTGGAACTCATGTGTGTTGAGCCTCTCAAGTATATCAGACGGATCGAGAGTCTTGAAGTCAGGACGTTCTTGTATCATGAGGGCAAGTGTGTCAAAGGAGCTGTCAAGGGATCTCAGCAGCGTCTTGACGATTTCATGCTTGGTGATCTCAGTGGCGCCGAGAGCCTGAAGCTCATTTGTGATGTCGGTGAGGCGATCAAACGTGAGCTGGACATTTTCATTGTCGTTTCTCTTGAAGCGGTTGAAGAGATTGCGAAGAATACTGATCCTCTGGTCTCTCTGTGTAGAGACGCCTTCATTGACCTTGGACAGCCAGTCCCAGACTAGCTTTGACGTTTCCAGAGCACTCACACGGCCATACTGTCCTTTTGTCAGATGACCACAGATGATGTTCTTTGCAGTCGAGTCCACTTGAATGAACTTCTTGACATCAGTAGGGGTGACACCTTCACCAGTTTTGGGAACGCCATTCTTGACGACATACCAGAGGTCGACATCAATGGCTTCAAGATGCATGCGCATCTTATTCTTCCAGTAGGGATATTCAGTTCCATCGAACACGGGACAGGTAGCGGAGACTTTGATTATCCCTGCAGTCGACATAGCTAAACTCCAGGTGGTTAAACCGAATCACACAGAACAAGGGAGTACCTTGCTCTGATACCAATTGAAAGTGCTAGTATCGACTAGAGGGGGGTGAATAGGCGATTTTTATGAAAGTCTTCAAAACTTAGAAGTTTCGAAGACGAACAACAGGAATGACCTAGTTGATATGCAGCGGAAGATAAACTACCATAAGCAAGCCATAGTCAAATATGCAATGATGTGAAAGTACAGGACTAATAGCAGCTAAGTAGTAAGGATCAGGATGGAAGATAGTGTGAAGCCAATCAACAGTAGTAGTCAAGCAATGAAGTCAAACAGATACACAGATAGGCAGTGACTTCATGAAGACAAACTTAAGTAAAGGATGGAAAGGGATAGAACCAGTCGCTTGTTGAAGACACAGGATTTGTTGGACCAGTTCCAGTTGCTGTGACAACTATACGTCTGGTTAGGGAGGCTGAGATTCAACTCAGAAGACCGTGTCTTCACCTTATTCCCCTTGAGCTAAGGACACTTAGTCCTCGCCCAATCACTCTGGTAAGTCTTCAAGGTAGACTTCCGAACCTTCCCAGACTTCGTTCACCCGGCAATCCACAATGACTCTTGGATGCTCAGAACGCGACGCCTAACCGGCTGGAGGATACACAGTCCTCAAGTGTAATAAGTCTTCAGGTCACACAGACAGAAAGACTTCAGTGATGCCTAACACTCTTTGGCTCTGGGTGTTTGGGCTTTGTCCTCGCAAGAATTTCTCTCTCTCAAATGCTTCAAGGTGGGTTGCTCTCAAACGACAAAAGCCGTGCACTAACTCTGAGCAGCCACCAATTTATGGTGTAGGGGGTGGGCTATTTATAGCCACAAGGCAACCCGACCTGATTTGTCTGAAATGACCCTGGGTCACTAAGGAACTGACACGTGTTCCAACGGTCAGATTTCAACCACACGCGGCAACTTTACTTGGGCTACAAGCAAAGCTGACTCATCCAGCTCTAGATAAGATTTGCTCTCATTGTCTTCGCTCGAAGACATAGGATTTGGGTTGAGCATCACTTCAGTCACTCTGACTTAGTTCACTTGGACCCCACTTAACAATACGGTGGTTCCTATGACTCAACAAAGAAGAAAAGGAAACAACGAAACCACACAGTCTTCGCTCTCCATAGTCTTCACGCAATGTCTTCTCATGTCATAGTGTTCAATATGAATATCTTCTCATGCCACCATTGTCTTCAATGTCTTCATACATTTTTAGGGGTCATCTCCGGTAGGTAAACCGAATCAATGAGGGACACTACCTACGTTATCCTGCAATTCTCACAAACGCATTAGTCCCTCAACCAACTTTGTCGTCAATACTCCAAAACCAACTAGGGGTGGCACTAGATGCACTTACAGATATTCACGTGATCTACTTGATGTATGTTTTGGTGATCGACTTGCGGGTTCAATGAACTTATGCATAGGGGTTGGCACACGTTTTCGTCTTGACTCTCCGGTAGAATCTTTGGGGCACTCTTTGAAGTTCTTTGTGTTGGTTGAATAGATGAATCTGAGATTGTGTGATGCATATCGTATAATCATGCCCACGGATACTTGAGGTGACACTGAAGTATCTAGGTGACATTAGGGTTTTGGTTGATTTGTGTCTTAAGGTGTTATTCTAGTACGAACTCTATGATAGATCGAACGGAAAGAATAGATTCATGTTATTTTACTACGGACACTTGAATAGATCTATCAGAAAGGATAACTTTAAGGTGGTTTCGTACCCTACAATAATCTCTTCGTTTGTTCTCCGCTATTAGTGACTTTGGAGTGACTCTTTGTTGCATGTTGAGGGATAGTTATATGATCCGGTTATGTTATTATTGTTGAGATAACTTGCACTAGTGAAAGTATGAACCTTAGGCCTTGTTTCCTAGCATTGCAATACCGTTTGTGCTCACTTTTATCATTAGTTACCTTTCTGTTTTTATAATTTCATATTACAAAAACCTATATCTACCATCCATATTGCACTTGTATCACCATCTCTTCGCCAAACTAGTGCACCTATACAATTTACCATTGTATTGGGTGTGTTGGGGGCACAAGAGACTCTTTGTTATTTGGTTGCAGGGTTGTTTGAGAGAGACCATCTTCATCCTACGCCTCCCACGGATTGATCAACCTTAGGTCATCCACTTGAGGGAAATTTGCTACTGTCCTACAAACCTCTGCACTTGGAGGCCCAACAACGTCTACAAGAAGAAGGTTGCGTAGTAGACATCAGTCTCCCACTTGCACTAGAGTCAATAATCTAGATTACATAGTAATGATTCTAACACCCATGGAGCTGTGGTGCTGATCATGTTTTGCTCGTGGAAGAGGCTTAGTCAATGGGTCTGCAACATTCAAATCTGTATGTATCTTGCAAATCTCTATGTCCCCCTCCGACACTTGATGACAGATGGAATTGAAGTGTCTCTTGATGTGCTTGGTTCTCTTGTGAAATCTGGATTCCTTTGCCGAGGCAATTGCACCAGTATTGTCACAAAAGATTTTCATTGGACCCGATGCATTAGGTATGACACCTAGATCAGATATGAACTCCTTCATCCAGACTCCTTCATTTGCTGCTTCCATAGCAGCAATGTACTCCGCTTCAAATGTAGATCCCACCACGACGCACTGCTTGGAACTGCACCAACTGACAGCTCCTCCATTCAATAAAAATACGTATCCAGTTTGCGACTTAGAGTCATTCGGATCAATGTCAAAGCTTGCATGGACGTAACCGTTTACGATGAGCTCTTTTTCACCTTCATAAACGCGAAACATATCCTTAGTCCTTTTCAGGTATTTCAGGATGTTCTTGACCGCTGTCTAGTGCTCCACTCCAGGATTACTTTGGTACCTCCCTGTTATGCTTATAGCAAGGCACACATCAGGTCTGGTACACAGCACTGCATACATGATAGAACTTATGGCTGAAGCATAGGGAATGACTTTCATTTCTCTCTATCTTCTGCAGTGGTCGAGCAATGAGTCTGACTGAATTTCACACCTTGTAACACAGGCAAGAACCCTTTCTTTGACTGATCCATTTTGAACTTCTTCAAAACTTTATCAAGGTATGTGCTTTGTGAAAGTCCAACTAAGCGTCTTGATCTATCTCTATAGATCTTGATGCCCAATATGTAAGCAGCTTCACCGAGGTCTTTCATGGAAAACTCTTATTCAGGTATCCCTTTATGCTATCCAGAAATTCTATATCATTTCCAATCAACAATATGTCATCCACATATAATATTAGAAATGCTACAGAGCTGCCACTCCCTTTCTTGTAAATACAGGCTTCTCCAAAAGTCTGTATAAAACCATATGCTTTGATCACACTATCAAAGCGTTTATTCCAACTCCGAGAGGCTTGCACCAGTCCATAAATGGATCGCTGGAGCTTGCACACTTTGTTAGCACCCTTTGGATCGACAAAACCTTCTGGTTGCATCATATACAACTCTTCTTCCATAAATCCATTTAGGAATGCAGTTTTGACATCGATCTGCCAAAATTTATAATCATAAAATGCAGCAATTGCTAACATGATTTGGACAGACTTAAGCATTGCTACAGGTGAGAAAGTCTCATCGTAGTCAACTCCTTGAACTTGTCGAAAACCTTTCCAACAAGTCAAGCTTTGTAGACAGTAACATTATCGTCTACGTCGGTCTTCTTCTTGAAGATCCATTTATTTTCTATGGCTTGCGATCATTGGGCAAGTCCACCAAAGTCCACACTTTGTTCTCATACATGGATCCCATCTCAGATTTCATGGCCTCAAGCCATTTCGCGGAATCTGGGCTCATCATCGCTTCCTCATAGTTCATAGGTTCACCATGGTCTAGTAACATGACTTCCAGAATAGGATTACCGTACCACTCTCGTGCGGATCTCACTCTAGAAGACCTACGAGGTTCGGTAGTAACTTGATCTGAAGTTTCATGATCACCATCATTAACTTCCTCACTAATTGGTGTAGGAATCACTAGAACTGATTTTTGTGATGAACTACTTTCCAATAAGGGAGAAGGTACAATTACCTCATCAAGTTCTACTTTCCTCCCACTCACTTCTTTTGAGAGAAACTCCTTCTCTAGAAAGGATTCATTCTTAGCAACAAAAATTTTGCCTGAGGATCCGTGATAGAAGGTGTACCCAACAGTTTCCTTTGGGTATCCTATGAAGACGCACTTCTCCGATTTTGGTTCAAGCTTAACAGGTTGAAGCTTTTTTCACATAAGCATCGCAGCCCCAAACTTTAAGAAACGACGACTTTGGTTTCTTGCCAAATCACAGTTCATAAGGCGTCGTCTCAACAGATTTTGATGGTGCCCTATTTAAAGTGAATGCAGCCGTCTCTAAAGCATAACCCCAAAACAATAGCAGTAAATCAGTAAGAGACATCATAGATCGCACCATATCTAATAAAGTACGGTTACGATGTTCGGACACACCATTTTGTTGTGGTGTCCCAGGTGGCGTTAGTTGTGAAACTATCCCATGTTGTCTCAAATGAAGACCTAACTCGTAACTCAAATATTCACCTCCACGATCAGATCGTAGAAACTTTATTTTCTTGTTACGATGATTTTCCACTTCACTCTGAAATTCTTTGAACTTTTCAAATGTTTCAGACTTATGCTTCATTAAATAGATATAACCATATCTGCTCAAATCATCTGTGAAGGTAAGAAAATAACAAAACCCGCCACGAGCCTCAACACTCATTGGACCGCATACATCAATATGTATTATTTCCAATAAGTTAGTAGCTCATTCCATTGTTCTAGAGAATGGAGTTTTAGTCCTCTTGCCCATGAGGCACGGTTCGCAAGCACCAAGTGATTCATAATCAAGTGATTCCAAAAGTCCATCAGCATGGAGTTTCTTCATGCGCTTTACACCGATATGACTCAAACGGTAGTGCCACAAATAAGTTGCACTATCATTATCAACTTTGCATCTTTTGGCTTCAATATTATGAATATGTGTACCATCGCGATCGAGATTCAACAAAAATAGACCACTCAGCATGGGTGCATGACCATAAAAGATATTACTCATATAAATAGAACAACCATTATTCTCTGATTTAAATGAATAACCGTCTCGCATCAAACAAGATCCAGATATAATGTTCATGCTCAACGCTAGCACCAAATAACAATTATTTAGGTCTAAAACTAATCTCGAAGGTAGATGTAGAGGTAGCGTGCCAACGACGATCACATCGACCTTGGAACCATTTCCCACGCGCATCGTCACCTCTTCCTTAGCCAATCTTCGTTTAATCTGTAGCCCCTATTTCGAGTTCCAAATATGAGCAACAGAACTGGTATCAAATACCCAGGCGCTACTACGAGCATTAGTAAGGTACACATCAATAACATGTATATCAAATATACCTTTCACTTTTTCCATCCTTCTTATCCGCCAAATACTTGGGTCAGTTCCGCTTCCAGTGACCAGTCCCTTTGCAGTAGAAGCACTCAGTTTCAGGCTTAGGTCCAGACTTGGGTTTCTTCTCCTAAGCAGTAACTTTCTTGCCATTCTTCTTGAAGTTCCCCTTCTTCCATTTGCTCTTTTTCTTGAAACTAGTGGTCTTGTTGACCATCAACACTTGATGCTCCTTCTTGATTTCTACCTCTACATCCTTTAGCATCACAAAGGGCTCGGGAATAGTCTTGTTCATCCCTTGCATATTATAGTTCATCATGAAACCTTTATAGCTTGGTGGCAGTGATTGAAGAACTTTGTCAATGACACTATCATTAGGAAGATTAACTCCCAGCTGAGTCAAGTGCTTATGGTACCCAGACATTCTGAGTATGTATTACTGACAGAACTATTCTCCTCCATTTTGCAGCTGTAGAACTTCTTGGAGACTTCATATCTCTCAACTCGGGCATTTTATTGAAATATTAACTTCAACTCTTGAAACATCTCATATGCTCCATGACGTTCAAAACATCTTCGAAGTCCCAATTCTAAGGCGTAGAGCATGGCACACTGAACTATCAAGTAGTCATCAACACGCGTCTGCCAGGCATTCACAATGTCTTCAGTTGCTGGCGCGGGTGATACACCTAACGGTGCTCCCAGGACGTAATTCTTCTGTGTAGCAATGAGGATAATCCTCAAGTTATGGACCCATTCCATGTAGTTGCTACCATCATCTTTCAACTTAGCTTTCTCTAGGAACACATTAAAATTCAAAGGAACGGTAGGACGGGCCATTGATCTACAATAACATGGACATGCAAAATAACTATCAGGACTAAGTTCATGATAAATTTAAGTTCAATTAATCATATTACTTAAGAACTCCCACTTAGATAGACATCCCTCTAGTCATCTAAATGATCACGTGATCCAAATCAACTAAACCATATCCGATCATCACGTGAGATGGAGTAGTTTTTAATGGTGAACATCACTATGTTGATCATATCTACTATATGAGTCATGTTCGACCTTTTGGTCTCAGTGTTCCGAGGCCATATCTGCATATGCTAGGCTCGTCAAGTTTAACCCGAGTATTATGCGTGTGCAAAACTGGCTTGCACCCGTTGTATGTGAATGTAGAGCTTATCACACCCGATCATCACGTGGTGTCTCGGCACGACGAACTATAGCAACGATGCATACTCAGGGAGAACACTTATACCTCTAAATTTAGTAAGGGATCATCTTATAATGCTACCACCGTACTAAGCAAAATAAGATGCATAAAAGATAAACATCACATGCAATCAAAATATGTGACATGATATGGCCATTATCATCTTGTGCTCATAATCTCCATCACCAAAGCATCATCATGATCTCCATGATCACCAGCGCGACACCTTGATCTCCATCGTAGCATCGTTGTCGTCTCGCCGACTATTGTTACTACAACTATCGCTACCGCTTAGTGATAAAGTAAAACAATTACATGGTGATTGCATTGCATACAATAAAGCGACAACCATATGGCTCCTGCCAGTTGCCGATAACTTTGTTACAAAACATGATCATCTCATACAACAAATTATGTCACATCATGTCTTGACCATATCACATCACAGCAAGCCCTGCAAAAAAAGTTAGACGTCCTCTACTTTGTTGTTGAAAGTTTTACGTGGCTGCCACGAGCTTCTAGCAAGAACCGTTCTTACCTATGCATCAAAACCACAACGACTTTTTTGTCAAGTGTGTTGTTTTAACCTTCAACAAGGACCGTCCGTAGTCAAACTTGATTCAACAAAAGTTGGAGAAATAGACACCCGCCAGCCACCTTTGTGCAAAAGCACGTCAGTAGAACCAGTCTCATGAACGCGGTCATGTAATGTCGGTCCGGGCCGCTTCATCCAACAATACCGGCAAATCAAAGTAAGACGTTGGTGGTAAGAAGTATGACTATTATCGCCCACAACTCTTTGTGTTCTACTCGTGCATATAACATCTATGCATAGACCTGGCTCGGATGCCACTGTTGGGGAATGCGGTAATTTCAAAAAAAAAATCCTACAATCACGCAAGATCTATCTAGGTGATGCATAGCAACGAGAGGGGAGAGTGTGTCCATGTACCCACGCAGACCAAAAGCGGAAGCGTTTCAATAAAGCGGTTGATGTAGTCGAACGTCTTTGCGATCCAACTGATCCAAGTACCAAGCGTATGGAACCTCCGCGTTCAGCACACGTTCAGCTCGGTGACGTCCCTCATACTATTGATACATTTGAGGCTGAGGGAGAGTTTCGTCAGCACTACGGCGTGGCGACGGTGATGATGAAGTTACCGGTGTAGGGCTTCGCCTAAGCACTACGACAATATGGCCGAGGTGTGTCACTATGGAGGGGGCACCGAACATGGCTAAAAGATCAACTTGTGTGTTCTAGGGTGCCCCCTGCCCCCGTATATAAAGGAGCAAGGGGAGGCCGGCCGACCCACCTACGGCGCGCCCCACAAGGGGAGTCCTACTAGGACTACTAGTCCTAGTAGGATTCCACCAAGATGGAGAGAGGGAAAGGAAGGAGGGGGGAGGGAGAAGGAAAGGGGGGTGCCGCCCCCCTCCCCCTCCTAGTCCAAATCGGACACAAGGGGGAGGGGTGCGTGGCTTGCCCTGGCCGCCCCTCTCTCTCTCTCTCTCTCTCTCTCCACTAAGGCCCATGTGGCCCATTAGTTCACCCGGGGGGTTCCAGTAACCCTCCCGCACTCCGGTTTTATCCGAAACTTCTCCGGAACACTTCTGGTGTCCGAATATAGTCGTCCAATATATCAATATTTACGTCTCGACCATTTTGAGACTCCTCGCCATGTCCGTGATCTCATCCGGGACTCTGAAAAAACTTCGGTCATCAAAACACATAACTGATAATACAAATCGTCATCGTACATTAAGCGTGTGGACCCTACGGGTTCGAGAACTGTGTAGACATGACCGAGACACATCTCCTGTCAATAACCAATAGCAGAACCTGGATGCTCATATTGGATCCTACATATTCTACGAAGATCTTTATCGGTCAACCCGCATAACAACATACGATGTTCCCTTTGTCATCGATATGTTACTTGCCCGAGATTCGATCGTCGGTATCATCATACCTAGTTCAATCTTGTTACCAGCAAGTCTCTTTACTTGTTTCGCAATAGTTCATCCTGCAACTAACTCATTAGTCACAATGCTTGCAAGGCTTATAGTGATGAGCATTACCGAGAGGGCCCAGAGATACCTCTCCGAAACACGGAGTGACAAATCCTAATCTCGATCTACGCCAACCCAACAAACACCTTCGGAGATACCTATAGAGCATCTTTACAATCACCCATTTACGTTGTGACATTTGATAGCACACAAAATGTTCCTACGGTATTCGGGAGTTGCATAATCTCATAGTCTGAGGAACTTGTATAAGTCATGAAGAAAGCAGTAGCAATGAAACTGTAACGATCATAATGCTAAGCTAATGGATGGGTCATGTCCATCACATCACTCTCCTAATGATGTGATCCCGTTCATCAAATGACAACACATGTCTATGGTTAGGAAACATAACCATCTTTGATTAATGAGCTAGTTAAGTAGAGGCATACTAGGGACAATATGTTTTGTCTATGTATTCACACATGTACTAAGTTTCCGGTTAATACAATTCTAGCATGAATAATAAACATTTATCATGAAATAAGGACATAAATATTAACTTTATTATTGCCTCTAGGGCATATTTCCTTCAAAGGCATCAAGTAAAACAAAATGTTCTCTAAGTTCATTGGTAGAAAAATTGTTATGTTCAAATTGTGTAGTCATATAAGCCTTAGCACTTTTCTTGATTTATATCAAAATAAGGATAGGAAATACCACGATAATCCTCTTTAAACATGGTGGCCTAAGCAAACAAGAGATCTGACGAGAAAAAGGCAAACAAAAAAGAAGGTGAATAAAAAGGCAAACATTTTTGTGTTTTTTGTAAAAACGTTTTAGAAGTGAGGGAGATAAAAATGAGAGGAAAATGACAAATAAAGTAAATTGCAAGGAGATGAGATTTGTGATTGTGTACCTGATAGATCTAGACTTGATCGTCCCCGGCAATGTCGCTAGAAATTCTTCCTGATTGCTTGTATCTATGTTGGTATTTTTCCGAAGAGGAGAGGATGATGTAGCACAACAGTGGTAAGTATTTCCCTTAGTTATGAAACCAAGGTATCAATCTAGTAGGAGGATCCACTCAAACTATGTAAGCAGTACTTTCACACAAATAACAAAAGTTTGCAACCCAATGCGTAAGAGGGGTTGTCAATCCCTCCTCGGTATTGAGATAGATTAAATTGTATGAGATTGGATAAATAGATCTAACGTAAACACAAAATGAAAGAAGTAAATAAAAAGTGCAGCGAGGATTTTTTGGATTTTTTTGATTAATAGATCTGAAAATAATATGATAGGAAATAGACCCGGGGGGCATAGATTTCACTAGAGGCTTCTCTCAAGAAAATAGCATACGGTGGGTAAACAAATTACTGTTGGGCAATTGATAGAAGGGAAAATAATTATGACAATATTCAAGGCAATGATCGTGTATATAGGAATCACATACAATATTAGTAGACCAACTCCTACCTGCATCTACTACTATTACTCCACACATCAATCACTATCCATCATGCATCTAGTGTATTTAGTTCATGGAGAAACGGAGTAATGCAATAAGAACGATGACATGATGTAGACAAGATCTATTCATGTAGAAATACACCCCATCTTTTTATCCTTAATGGCAACGATACATGCATGTCTTGCTACCCCTTCTGTCACTAGATGAGGACACCGCAAGATCGAAGCCATCACAAAGCACCTCTTCCCATTGCAGGAAAAATCAATCTAGTTGGCCAAACCAAACCAAAGTTTCGGAGAAGAAATACGAGGCTATAATAATCATGCATAAGAGAGTTCAACATAGACTCAAATAATATTCATAGATAGATCTGATCATAAACTCGCAATTCATCGAATCCCGACAAACACACTACAAAAAGGAGTTACATCAAATAGATCTCCAAGAACATCAAGGAGAACAATGTATTGAAGATCAAAAACAGAGAAGAAGCCATCTAGCTACTACCTATGGACCCGTAGGTCTGTGGTAAACTACTCATGCATCATCGGAGGGGCAAGGGCATTGACGAAGAACCCCTCCGTGATCTTGACCCCTCCGGCAAGGTGCCGGAAAAGGCCTCTAGATTGGATCTCGTGGTTCTGGAACTTGCGGCGGTGGAAACTCTGATCTCTCTGCTCCCCTAGGGGTTTTGGGATTTTAGAGTATTTATAGAGCTCATAGGCGGCGGAGAGGGGGGCTGTTGGCCCCACTTCCCACTAGGGCGCGCCAGGGGCCTCTAGCACGCCCTAGTGCCTTGTGGGCCCCATGGGCTTCCCCTCGGGCACTTCCTTGGCTCCCAAGTTGTTTTCTGTCCAGAAAAAAATCACCAAAAAGTTTCGTGGCATTTGGACTTCGTTTGGTACTGATATTCTGCGAAGTAAAAACAAGCAAAAACCAGCAGCTGGCACTGGGCACTATTTCAATAGGTTAGTCCCAAAAAATGATGTAAAGTTTCTTTAAAATGAGTATTAAACATCCAAGATTGATAATATAACAGCATGGAACAACAAAAAATTATAGATACGTTGGAGACGTATCAACCATCACCATGATGATAGATGTTCTTATGTGTGAGTAGACCCCTAGTTCTCGGGGATATGGATGAACCTTGGTATGTGTAGGATCTGAGACGTTTATTATGGATATGAAATCCACTGTTAAATAATTAGTTTGATAACTTCGTGAATGTTGTGAAGGGGCCCCCAGTCAGCATTTGTGCCTTTATTGGCCACGAAGTATATCACTGTCTTTGCATAGGTTCAGGATCTGGATGTAATTCGAGGTGACAAATAAAGCCTACTGCTCCTTAAACTTTACAAGTAACCAGGGATTACGGAGAACCCTTAGTGAGGCCACGTCCACGGGGGAACCCTTAATTATCATGAGTTGTAACCCTCATGGGGGAGACTATGATGGTGGCGTGCATGGCACGAAGTCTACCATGAGTAGAACGTGTTCTGTACCCAGCTCCGCCGAGAATAATTGTCAATAGTGGCTCAAGTATACGCTCCATGATATGCTTATGCATAGTAGTACTAGAAACGTACCAATGGAGATTCCAGACTCCCTGGGAACGTCTTTAATTCTGTTGTTTCACCATTGTTCACCATCCTTGTCTTTAATTTACTTTTATGTTATTTAGTTGCAAGTCACCATTTTCCCAATCCTTATTTAAATCCATTCTCACTATGTTTCAAGTCTACAATTATCCGCAGGCACAAAGTTACATAATTCTCTACAAAGGACAAAAGCCTGATTCATGTGCTCCCTATGGGATCAATATTCTTACTTTGAAAAGGCTACAACTAAACCATGTGCACTTGCAGGATATCAATTATCATTCAGATACATCATGGGTTTTAGGCCAACAGACACCTTGAGGGCTACTGGCTATACATCTCGGCAGAGAATAAATTGCACCAATTTTAAAAAAACAGCAAAAAATCAGCCCAAGGCTGATGTGTTGCACCACCTCATAAGTAGTCCGGCATAATGCTCGGATCTGAGTGGCTGGCTCCCCATAGGACTTTCCCGACATTAAGCTCGGCTAACCTCCTTCAAGTTTTTTCAAGGCCGAGGTGGTCTATGACTCCTTGAATGAAGTTCGGCATTGGAGCTTGGCTGCAAAAAGACACCGCCGCACGAGAAATACTTGAAACCTGAGGTGTGATGTAAAAATAACAAGGCATTGACAAAGACCGAGAACTTTAAGGGGCTCCTCAGATACCCGATGTATGAACTCTTTGGATACACCTCGGCATTCTTCAAGATCGGAGATGGGAAGATTTGTTGAACCAACTTTGTAGACCGATGACTAAAGATGAAGAACAACTAAGAAAAACCAAGGAGCGTCTTCGACTGGAAGACCAGTTCAAGGGGCTATTGATGGAGTCATAGGCTAGGGGGTACTCACCACGTCATCTCCCAACCAGGTGGTTCAGGTCGAGGACCCCCATGGTAGTTCAGTAATGGGCTTCTTCGGGCAGCTCATGACGTATACAAGGGAGATTCCACAAGACTTGACATACAAGCCGAAGAATCTCCACCATTGTATTCAACTAGGACTCTTGTTATCCTAGGCCTTCGGTACATTATATATATTCCAGATCATTAGAATCATACACAAGAATCTCGTGGTAGGTACATGTACTCTATACTATCCCCCATGTGAATACAATTAAAAGCGGGACGTAGGGTATTATCTCTTCAAGAGAGCCCAACCTAGGGTAAATTCCTGTGTCCATGTTACCATCGCTTCAAGTGTAACGCCCCGGATTCGATGCACCAGGTGTCTGCCAGTTATTCATCGTCATTGCCATGTCTTCTTTACAGAGGTGCTTACCATGTATTTTTGTGATCAATGTGGTGACTAGCACAAGCATGCAAACTAGGCATCATGATATTGCTGATTTCAATCCCTGTTATGCTGTTATTTTGATGCCATGTAAACTTGATGCTACAGAGAGATCCATGCATATGTTGAGACACTTCAGTAAGGATGTTTTGAACATATGGTTATGATCTATCCATTCATGCCCCTGGTTGAAATTATGGAGTAGTCTAGCATGTCATTTTCGTGCTCTACTTTTGCTTCAAAATGTTTCCTGGCAGATTGTTTACATGTTATTCAATTTTGCCAAGATTGTTGTAGTTGATCCTTGCATGCTATGAACTTGTTCTTGCCTTAGATTGTTTCATAAACATGTTTTCTTGATGATGCTATGCTTATCTTGTCATGCAATGACTTGTGGTGAGTAAATCAAGCTTGTTAAGTAGTGTACTTG
The DNA here is from genome assembly GCF_018294505.1 of Triticum aestivum. NCBI lineage: Eukaryota > Viridiplantae > Streptophyta > Magnoliopsida > Poales > Poaceae > Triticum > Triticum aestivum. The sequence goes on from NC_057804.1 coordinate 488,785,739, forward strand.
TTGCTGTTTTGCTAGGCTGAATTTGTTATTTGGTGATGCTATGTAAACATGTTGCTACTAATCATTCTAGGCATAATCTGGAGATGTCCACTAAATATGTTTTGTTCTACATGTCATGCTCTATCCATCCATGCCCCTGGTTGCAATTATAGCTTGCTGTAGCTTGTTCATATCTTGCTCCAAAGTTGCTTGATAATGTTGCTGTCAGCCTGTTAACATTAAGTTCAGTTGTTTCCATGATTGTTGCTAGTGATCCATGCACCCTATGAACTTGCTATTGCCATTCTTAGCTTCACAAACATGTCTTCTTACTGTTGGGTGCCTTGCCATGCCATGTATTGCTCTGTAGTGAGTGGTACAAGCTCATCTACATGCCTTCATAATTCTGTTCCTGCCATGTATGAATCTGTAATATAACTTGCCATGTTTACATGGGTGCCATCATATTTTCTGATCCTTTTTGGCTCATGGTCAGTAAGGGACTTTTGTTCTATGCAATTAGTAGGTTCATGCCATGCCTTTGTTTTCCATAATAAGTTCCTGTAACATGTTGTTTGATAGCTCTAAACATTGTAACCTGATGTTATTTTCTGCAAAGTCTGAACTGTTATTATTTGCAATCTTTCCATGTGTGTTTGAGCATGTTCTAGTGATTTCTGGAGATAGCTTAGTGTTCATGTTTTGTTGTGCTTTACCTTTACATCATGCCCATGTCTTTTGTTTTCTTGTTGAGGTCCTGTAGCATGTTGTTTTGATGCTTGCAATATGTCTAGTTGCTGTTTTGGACAGATTGTTGCTATAACTTGTATAGTGTGTGTATGTTGAACCGTTGCTCCGTTTAGTGTGCTTTATATGAAACTTGCTTAGAATTGCATGTAGTTTCATATTATCATGTTGCATCCTTGTTTTGAGGTGTTTTCTTGATGTTTGGGTGCATTTTGCATCAATGCCATGTTTAACTTGTTTTGCTCATATCTTCTAGGCCGTAGCTCTGAACTAAATGAACCTTATATGTAACTTGACTAGAATCTCATGTAGATCATCTTGGTTCATCTTAACTTGTTGTTTAACAACTTGAACATAAGGTTTATTTAGATCTGGACCAACTTCGAAATTTGCATATGAGGACTTACCGGAATTGTTATATGTTGCTTCCGGCCTCATTTAAACTTCCCTTAGTGTGTTGCTCTTGTTTGCATCATCTCTTGCCATGAGTAGCTTCATGTAGTTTTGTCATGCATCATGCTTGTTGTGCATCATGTCATGTTCATGTGTGGTGTGTTTACCTTGTTGTGTGCTTCTTTTCGATAGTTTCCGTTTTGTTGCGATCGTGAGGACTCGTTCGTCTACGCTTGGTTCGTCTTCGTGGCTTCATCTTCTTCATGGACTCGTTCTTCTTCCTTGCAGGATTTCAGGCAAGATGACCGCTACCCTGGATCTCACTACTATCATTGCTATGCTAGTTGTTTCGTTCTATCGCTATGCTGCGTTACCTATCACCTGTTTATCAAGCCATCCCAAATTTCCATGAACCTCTAACCTTTGACACCTTTCCTATGCAAACCGTTGCTTGGCTATGTTACCGCTTTGCTCAGCCCTCTTATAGCGTTGCTAGTTGCAGGTGAAGTTGAAGATTTCTCCATGGTGGACAGGATTTTGGTTGGGATATCACAATATCTCTTATATTATTAATGCATCTATATACTTGGTAAAGGGTGGAAGACTCGGCCTTATGCCTGGTGTTTTGTTCCACTCTTGCCGCCCTAGTTTCCGTCATACCGGTGTTATGTTCCCGGATTTTGCGTTTCTTACGCGGTCGGGTGATTTATGGGACCCCCTTGACAGTTCGCTTTGAATAAAACTCCTCCAGCAAGGCCCAACATTGATTTTACCATTTGCCTCACCTAGCCCTTTTTCCCTTGGGAGTCACGCTCTCGAGGGTCATCTTTATTTTACCCCCCCCCCCCCCGGGCCAGTGCTTGTCTAAGTGTTGGTCCAAACCGAGCGATGTCCGGCGCCCCCTGGGCAATCAGGGTCTATGCCAACCTGACGTCTTGCTCATCCGGTGTGCCCTGAGAATGAGATATGTGCAGCTCCTATCGGGATTTGTCGGCACAGCGGGAGGCTTTGCTGGTCTTGTTTTACCATTGTCAAAATGTCTTGTAAACCGGGATTCCGAGTTTGATCGGGTCTTCCTGGGAGAAGGTATATCCTTCGTTGATCGCGAGAGCTTATCATGGGCTAAGTTGGGACACCCCTGCAGGGTATAATCTTTCGAAAACTGTGCCTACGGTTATAGGCAGATGGGAATTTGTTAATGTCCGGTTGTAGATAACTTGACACCAGATCCGAATTAAAATGCATCAACCGCGTGTGTAGCCGTGATGGTCCCTTTTCGGCGGAGTCCGGGAAGTGAACACGGTTTCTGGGTTATGTTTGACGTAAGTAGGAGTTCAGGATCACTTCTTGATCATTACTAGTTGATGACCGTTCCTTTTGCTCTCTTCTCGCTCTTATTTGCGTATGTTAGCCACCATATCATGCTTAGTCGCTACTGCAACCTCACCACGTTACCCCTTCCTTTCCTATTAAGCTTTGCTAGTCTTGATACCCATGGTAATGGGATTGCTGAGTCCTCGTGGCTCACAGATTACTACAACAACAGTTGCAGATACAGGTTATGCGAATCATGACGCGAGAGCGATGTTTGCTAGTTTGGAGTGCTTCTTCTGCTTCTTCTTCGATCAGGGGATAGGTTCCAGGTCGGCAGCCTGGGCTAGCAGGGTGGATGTCGTTTGAGTTTCTGTTTGTGTTTCATCCGTAGTCGGATGATGCTCTTATGTATTGTGATGTTGTATTCATGTGGCATTGTTTGCCTCTTGTATGTATCCCCATCTATTATGTAATGTTGATGTAATGATATCCACCTTGCAAAAGCGTTTCAATATGCGGGTCTATCCTTGGTGGGACCTTCGAGTTCCTTTTGGATAGGGTCGCATATTGGGCGTGACACCAAGACACATAGCTTAGGACCCCTACCTCGAGATATGTCAGATTTAGCACCGACACCCACCCGGTCACTTTTCTTCCAGTCTGCCCCTGCTCCCCCATGCACTGCATCCACACCCACCTCATTCGGCACCATCATTGTAGCTCTCCAGCCGCCCTCAAGGCATTGTCAGACATCTGCAGCCCACACCCACGCACCTGCCTGCCTTGGACTACGAGTGACATCCACCCAGGATTCATCTATAGCAAGGTACCCTCCGCCTCGTCAAAGCCGTCCATGGTAGACACCATGCCCAATAGGTGTTCTATCAAATGCCATTGAGATTTTTTTTGAACTTCTTGTTGTTTTGTTTAGTAAGCATGATGATGAGATACTCAATGATGGAGGATTTGTTGTTGTGTGATATGTGGAAGGTCGTAAGTGTGAACTTTTTAGACATGAGGCAAGTTTGCTCAACCTTTTTGGCAAATGTGCATGCTTCGTTTCATGAGCAAAAGCATGATGGGCGCTATGACTTGCACGTGATCCATGATTGCAATGTGAAGTAGCTAGCCAATTGGTGGTACACAATCTTCAATTCTGTCATGAAGTTTTGTGGTGCGATTGCACAAATGGAGAGAAGATGGCCGTCGAGCCCGCAAACCATTGAGATTGTAAGTTTTGCTTTCATTGCTCTGCATGTTGGTCAATTCATCGTCTGGAAGCACGACAACGTCCCGTGGAGTTGCGACAAAGAGTAACCTCAAAGGTTCAATCGACCAACAATTCAAACAACAGAATGAATGGGACTTGCTAGCTTTGGAGGTGGCCGCGTCATCAGTTTCCTCTTCACTTGGAGCCTTGTCAACGTCCATGTCAGTCGCGGCAGAGGTTGGGCTGGAAAAGTTTACAATCCATTCGATCAGAACAAAAATATCAGTCAGCAAAAGAAAACACGGAAAGATCGAGCGCTCACCTAGAGGCAACAGGAACGTCCATCTTGATCTTAGGCAGGGTCTTCCGAGTCTTCGAGGGAGCGACCTTGGGCTGCTTGACAGTCTTCTCCGTCGGCTCCGGAGTCGACGTCCGAGTGCGTTCTTGCGCTAGGGTGCTTGGAGCCGCGGTCTTGCCATGCCCGCCCGCTGGATCATGGAGAAGCTTGGATCAGCGCTCTGAGCATGGTGGCGAGTCGACCACCTCATCATCGTCCAACTCGTCACTCTCCTCCTCGTCGTCATCCTCCGGAGACTGCCAATCGCTGCTCTCTTCCACATTGTCCTCCCCCTCCTGGTCCTGCTCCAGAGCTTGCTCACCGTTGGGCATAGAGTACATCTCAGTATAAATCTACAAGACAAAGAGTCAAACAAATTTCAGTCGGATTCAGAGACAGATGCAAGACATACAGGAAAACAGTCTGTAGCAAAGCTCAAACCCTGTCTGGCTGGTTGTTGTCACTGAATGGGTCGACTCTCCTGGCTCCACTGGGGTTGTCCTTGTTCCCTGTAATACTCTTCAACCACATAGCCACTGTCTTGGCCGAAACCTCCTCTGGATGGACCCAAGCGGTGTTGTTGGCGCCAAAGTACATCCACATCGAGTGGTCACGAGCCTGGAGCAGTTGGATGTGTCGACTAAGGAACACCTCCAATAGGTCCATGCCAGTGACACCCTGATTGATCAACTAAACCACCCTCTCGACTAACATGTCCGTTTCCATCCTCTCCGCGGCGGTCACTTTCAGTGAAGAAGGTTGTTGGACATGGTCTAAAGAAAAGGGGGAAGTCCAGTCGACTGACCTGGAGTCACAATGTCCTGGCAGTAGAACCAGGTCAACTGCTAGCCCCTGACCGACTCAGGAAGTGTCATCGAAGGGAAAGAACTCCTTTTCCTCTTCTGGATACCCAAACCCCCACACATCTGGATAACATGTGTTCTCTCATCACTCGTATTCGCTTTCTTCACCGACTGAGAGCGGATTGTGAAGATGTGCTTGAAGACACCCCAGCGCGGTCGACATCCCAAGAATTTTTTGCACATGGACACAAACGCAGCAAGGTATGTGATGGTGTTGGGAGAGAAGTGATAGAGTTGGGCTCCAAAAAAGTTCAGGAAACCACGGAAAAAGGGTGCAGAGGAAGCGAGAAGCCGCGGTCAACATGGCTGGCGAGCAGAACGCACTCACCATGTCATGGTTGAGGTTCCGTCTCCCCTTCCGGCAGCCTCGCAACCCCGTTGGCGATCAATCCGGACTCAGCCAGCTCCTCCAAATCTTCCGGCCGGAGCGAGGATCGGATCCAGTCGCCCTGGATCCAACCCGACGGCAGCACCGACCACGATGACGACCCTTAGTTCGTCTTCTTGCCTTCCGCCGCCCCCGTCGCCTTCTTCGCGCGTTCCAGCGCCGCCGTCTTGTCCTTCACCATGGTGGCGGAGCGGCAGCGTTGAGAGTGGAGGGGCGAGATGCGATGGAGAAGTAGAGGAGAAAGAAGGAGAATGGACACGCACAGTGCAGGCGTCTCGGCCTCGTCGCCTTTTAAGGGCCCGCCTCCGAGTGACTGACGCGTGGGCCCAGGCAATCCTGTCAAATCCCACAACAGTCGCGCGCTGAGTACGTGGCGAAAAAGGTGGTGCGGAGATCGAGACACCCCTGTCTATCCATCCTTCTTATTTCGGCATGCCCCGTCCCTCCCGCTTCCCCGAAAATTCGAATCCCGTGAGATCCGGGGTACGCTGTAACCAATCGCATCAAGGATTTCACATCAAAGACAACACTCGACGGGTAACAGCGTAAATCCACTCGGCAACTTCTGAATCGATCAAGGCGACTGAAGCGAAGCTGAAGTTCCAACACTAACTCCCAGTTCAAAATAGATGCCCGTGAAGCTCAAGAGTCGAAGCAAGGCTAAATTCAACTTCTTTCACTCGGACTTAATCCATTCGGGGGCTAATGACAAGGATATAGACCTAGGGTAGGGTCATAAGCCTGACCTATGCGCCCTACCCAAGGTCACTACCCTAGAAGCAAAGAAGCCCAAGAGACAACAAGGAGAGACCAATGGAGGTGTCGAGTGCAAACCACTCAGACAAATCAGTCACTCGGGTACCCCTCCCTCCCGATGTCACACGATCAGTCAACCACTCGACCATACAAGAAATCACTCGACCTATTGAAGACCAGGAGTCGACCAGAACATCAACGGTTAGGCATTCACTCCGTAGTCTTTAAGATCATTAATAGCACTTTATAGTTGGCGTTATCAGTAACGTCCCATCTTTATGTACATTGAACCCCTTGTAACGGAGGATGGCTGGGGTCCTGGCGCACTCTATATAAGCCACCCCCTCCTCTGGCACAAGGGTCCGCACCCCCTGTAACACACACACTCATATAATCCAGTCGACCGCCTCCGGGCACCGAGACGTAGGGCTTTTACCTCCTCCGAGAGGGGCCTGAACTCGTAAACACTTGCATACAATCTCACCGTAACTAGGACCTTGCCTCCTCATTCATACCCCCTATACTTACTAGCAAACATAGAATCACGACAAAGACCTCTTTCTGTTGTACAATATTGTACAGAGTAGGATACTGAATGACCATTGGTGTGTCCCCTAGCCATGTATCACTAGTCCGCAGATAGCTACAACGTCCATTTTACACAGGGCCCGATCTAGTGGGGGTGTCCAAAATTGTAAAATAAATTTTACTATGTACTCCCTCCATTCCAAAATATAGTGCGCCAGCGCTTCTCGAGGTCCAACTTTGACCATAAATTTAACCAACGTGACCGACTGCGGTGGGAGAAAAAATTTATATAATTGAAAACTTATTTTGAATATGAATTCGCGGTATAACTTTTGCTCCCGCCGCAGTCGGTCTTGTTGATTAAATTTATGATCAAAGTTGAAGCACGGGAATAGAGAAAACACTATATTTTGAAACGGAGGGAGTATATACCACGAAATATCTTTTTTTTTCGAATACATACAAGCATGCGTATCATTCATTATAGAAAGAAGGGGAGGAGGAGCTCCCAAAGTCATATTTACAATGCGTATTTACATGTGGATTTTCAATCCACACTACCCAGGCATCTAAAAGAACTACTCAGTAAAACCCCCCACCACTTGTGTTTCCTCCACTCCTCCTGGCTGTCCTCTAAACAGGCCGACTCGGTCCTATATCTTGGCCTTTTCCTTCATTTTCCGATGATTTGTGAAATCGAGGGTGCTGCAGCGTTGAAAACCACATCATTTCAATGTTTCCATATCACGCACATCCCAAGTAGACATTGGGCTCTCCTAGCCTTCGGTCTTGCCGTGCATGCCTCCTGTCTTGAGCACCATTCCTCTATAGTCTCATCCGGTCGAGGCTCAAAGGCTGCTGTTCCAGTGAATCGCCCCATCTCAAACCACACTTGCTTTGTCAAGGAGCATTCTAACATGAGGTGCTTGATCGTCTCATCCTCCTGATTACACAGAGGGCGGATGTCCTGATGCGACAGTCCTTGGTGTGCCAGTCTATCCGACATCCAACATTTGTTTCTTATTGCTAACCAGCCAAAAAAGCGACGCCTCAGATGCGCTTTGGAGTCCCAGGTAAATGTAGCTGTTGCGGATGTCTCTCGCGTGTACTCCCTCCGTTCTAAAATAGATGACTCAACTTTGTATTAGCTTTAGTACAAAGTTGGGTCATCTATTTTGGAACGGAGGGAGTAGCAGCGAGAGGGATACACGCGAGAGACATCATATGGATAGACTTACTTACGCCATGCGCGCGCTCATGGAAAACGTCTCGTCGATCGGGCACGGCGAATAGCAGCCGGACCCCGGTAATTGGCGAGGCTGATTGAGCCCCGTCAACCGTCAAGGAATCTATCTTTATCTTCTGCTGCTTCTGCTCTGCCTGCCTCCCTGCCTGCCTTTGCCGTGTCCGTGGCCAGGACAGCCGGCGCTGAAATCTATGGTACAGCATGCACTTGATGAGTAGTGGCACTGGCAGTGACCCATTGTATTTTCCCGCTTTTCTCCTTTTGGGAAAGATTTTCTGGTCCGGGGTCATGGTGACTGGCTTAGCTGCTTAAGAAAAAGCGCAATTGTACAAATGGGAATGGAATGTGGGAACTTCGGTGATGAGGATTGGCCTCTCTTTTTTTTATTTTGCGGGTGGTGAGGATCGGCCTTGACAAGGCATGCATTTCTACCGATTCTTTGTTATTGTTTTTTTGGAAAAAATGAATTGTCCCGGCCTCTGCATTCGAAAGATGCATGCAGCCATATTATTGAAAAAGTTGTAGCAAAAACAATGTCTGGTATCCGAATACAACTCGCAAAAGAAGCAAAGCTAAATAAAAACTATCAAAGTAAATCGTAGCCACAACCGGCTGGACAATAGGACAAAGTTACTAAACACCTATCCTATTATGTGATCGCCATTCAAACAGGTTGTAGATAGCTCGTGCTACCATCTCTCATCGGTTGCACCCAGTAACCAAATGCTTCCTGGAGTCCATAGGAGTGAGTAACAACCACATACAGATCCATGTCGTAGCTCTAAAAATAACCTGCAAGAAGTTTAAAATATTTTGTCTGTTAAAAATCATATCGTTCATACAGTTCCATATAGTCCAAAGTAGTGCGCACAATCCAATCCGAATACGTGACGCAATAGCAGGTTGCGCTCCACTTAGCCACGTCCCAAACAGCGCATCTATGCTAGCTGGAGGAGTAATGTTAATGGCTATATGAAATGGCGCGCCAAAGTAACTTCGCAAGAGGACAATCTATGAATAGGTGTTGTATTGTTTCGTCTTGATCACAAAAATAACATCGTGCATTACCTACCCATTGTCGCTTTAATAAATTATCTTTGCTAAGAATCACCCGCTTGTGGACAAACCACATGAAAATTTTGATTCGCAAGGGAACCTTTACTTTTCAAATATGTATCGGTCTTGGGATTGGGCCTGAATTAATTAGATCCAAGTACATAGATTTAATCGAAAACACTCCATTGTCCGTTAACTTCCAATGAAAGGAGTCTGGTTGGTCTTAAAGTTGAACATCCATCAACCTCCGTACCAAGTGTAGCCAAAAAATCCAACGTTCCCCTACTAAAGGCCTCCTGAACTGGATATTCAAAGGCACCGTATGTAATATTGTTGCCACGTAATCCTTCTTATGTTGCACAATATTATATAAAGAGGGATACTGAAGGGCTAGAGGCGTCTCTCATAACCATGTATCCTCCCAAAAACCTTGTTGTCCTTCTGTCACCAACAACGGATTTCACCCTATGAAAGAAGGTCTCTTTTGTTCTCATGAGCCCCTTCCAAAACGGCGAATCATTAGGTCTTACGGTAACATGAGCCAGAGTTTTAGAGTGTAAGTATTTGTTCCTTCAGATTTGTGCACACATGCCATCAGTTTCTATGAATAACCTATAAAGTCATTTGCTTAGCAGGCATTTATTTTTAATCTCGAAGTTCTCAATCCCAAGACCCCCTGTCTTTGGGTTGACAAATAATATCCCATCTTGGCAAGCAGTATTTTGCCTTAATCTCATCTGACTACCAGAAAAAACGAGATCGATAGAAGCCTAGTCTTTTCTGTACCCCTTTAGGTACTTCAAAGAAAGATAACATGAACATCGGCATACTAGTAAGTACTGAATTGATCAGCACCAGCTGGCCTCCATATGACATAAGTTTACCCTTCCATCAATCTAGTTTTTTTCAAATCGATTTTTGATGCATTTCCACAGAAAAATCTTTTGGTACTACTTAAAGTTGACAAACCCAACCTAAAAAGAGTTCACAACCACTCGATTATGAAAGGCAAACCCAAATAGAGAATGAGGAAGTGGTCGTGAACAATCCACTGATGCGCAAAAGGCCCTTTTCCATATCTGAGTAGTATCACACCGGGGGCTGCTATAAACCCCATGCTTTATTCGACGTTTGTACGGTGAGCAGTGCCAAATATTTGCCGTAAGATCCTTTTAGGAAAAAGGGTAATCTGAGAGGGGAAACAGAGGCATGCAGCGGCATCGTTCCTTTGCGCTGCGCCATAAAGTTTATTCTTCGCAAAATCGCAAGACACCAAGGGCAGCTTTTTCACCGAGTGCTTTGTAGATATCGGAGGATCGTACGCTCCCGGCCGCTTTATCAAAAGGAAACGCACAAAAAGGAGCAGCAAATGAGTTCGAGATGGTGGCGGTGTGCGTGGAAATGGCAGCAACGGGGCACCACCATTGGCCCCGCACGCTTGCATCCACTCGGGGAACAGCGCTACAGGGGGCACCCCCCTCAACTCGTCTCAAATCATCAGGCCACCAACAGTGCCATACGTACCCATGGTGGATGGCTGCGTGCGCATACACGTGGGAAGCACTTTTCAACTCTCATCATCGATTAATAATGTGCACTCTGGTGAATATATAAATATAAATATATATTGGACCTCTTATGGTGTAGTAGCTAGTATTTACAGAAGGCTTCCAGGAGTTGTGCTTGGTACCAATCTGGGTAATGATAAGGAAGAAAAGTAAAAATAAGAAGGCCAATATACATAATCATTTCCTCCTCAATACTTTCTCTCTCTCTCTCTCGCTCGCTCTTTATCAAAACCTCACCACCGAAAAAGAAGATGGCGTGGAGATGGATCAAACAAGTCAATAGCAACAGCCTAGAGTTATCAAAACGCAGAATCAATCCATGGAGCGACCACCCTAGACCAGGCCGCCCCCACGGCCATCGCCATCGCCATCGTGCTCGTGCGCCTCCTCCTCCACGTCCCCCACTCTGATGAGCGGGGCCCTCTCCGAGACGCACTGCTCCTTTCCTTCCTCCGCCGTACAAACAGCACCGCTGCCGCTGAAGCTGCTGCTGCTCTCGCTGTCTCTATCCACCGCATTCGTGTCGCCATTGCTGCCGCCGATGCTGCTGGCACCACCAGAGCTGGCCATGGACATGAGCCCTTCCTCCAGTTTCTGTAGCGCGTCGTCGTTGCCGCTCTCGCTGATCGGCACGTAGCCGTTTTTGCTCTGGTTACCACCGGCATTGCTGCTAGTAGTAGTTACCGCTTTTTTGGTGCTAGCGGCAGCACTGTCGCTTGATGTGTTGGTGTTGCATTCGGAGTTGTTGGAGCTGGTAGTGGGTTTCGTCAGCTCCTTGGCGCGCGCCACCTCGACGTCCCAGTCAGTGGCGGCCACGGCCCGCGCCATCCACACCGCGCAGGCGGCCTGCGCCGCCAGGAGGCCGAGCCACAGCCCAGCGAAGCCAAGGCGCGCGCCGAAGGCCAGCGCCAACCCCACCGGCATGCCCACGAGGTAGAAGGAGGCCAGGTTGATGCGAGCGCCGCTGGCGGGCCGCGCGCTCCCCCGGAGCACCCCGCACCCGGCGGTCTGCGGGAAATTGCCGAGCTCGCACAGCCCCGCGATTGGGAGCGCCACCGCGGTGAGCCGCAGGATTTCGGAGTCCGACGTGAACATGCGGCCCCAGTGGTTGCGGACGGATATCATGAAGGTGGAAGCTACGGCGCCAATGACGAGGCCGATGAAGAGCGCGGCGCCAGCGGCACGGCGGGCGCCCGCCGGGCGACCCGCGCCGAGCTGGTGGCTGACGCGCGTGGACGCGCCCTGGCCGAGCGAAGAAGGGAACACGTAGACGAGCGACGTGGCCTGGATGAGGATTCCCATGGAGGCCACGGTGGCGCGCGGGTTGGGTAGAAGCCCAGACAGCACGATCATGAGCTCGTACCACCACCACTCGAGGCAGACCGCGGTGGCAGTGGGAACGGCGAGACGGAGCATCGCCCCCCAGCCGCGGAGGCAGTCGGAGGTCGGACCCACCCAGGAGTCCTTGTGGGCCCCCGAGATGACGAGGAAGCATAGAAGCGCCAGGAGCAGGTTGAGGTCGGTGAGCGCAACGGCGAGCGCGACGCCGGCGACGCCCATGCGGAGGCGCACCACGAGGAGGTAGTTGATTGGCCCGTGGAGCAGCACAGAGAAGAGAGAGCACGCGGTGATCGGCAGCGTGAGGTTCTGCGACCGGAGGTACACCCGCAGCGGGTGCAGGACGGCCAGCACCGCCAGGTCGGCCGACGCGTACGCCGCGAACGTCTGCGCGGCGCTGGCCACGCCCTCGTCCTGGCCGAGCAGCTTCAGTATGTGGCCCGTGGAGGTGATCCACAGGAGGGAGATGGGCAGTGCCACCGCGAGGAGCAGCAGCACGGTTCGGTGGAGTGCGAGCGCCAGGAGCTTGCCGCGGCGCGCGCCGAAGGCCTGGCCGCAGATGGGCTCCATGCCGAGCGCCAGCCCGGAGAGCACGGAGTAGCCCGTGATGTTGGCGAAGCCCAGCGCCAGTGAGCCGCCGGCGAGCGCCAGCTCCCCCAGCTGGCCGAGGAAGAGCATGGAGATGAAGCTGCGCGAGTACATGACGAGCCCCGTCACCGCCATGGGCACCGACAGCCGCCCGATCGCCCGCGCCTCGCCGGCCACCTGGTGCCATCCGTACACACGAGCGCACGTAAGATTATTAAGTCGATGAGCTCAGAAAAGCAAACTAGCTCGAGGAGCTTTCCTTTTCCTCCCGGCCGGTTGCTGTTACTGGCCAGGCAGTAAATAAACATTAAGCAGCTAGCTAGGCAGTGACCTTCCACGTACTGTAGCTAGCTAGCTAGCAGCTCAATGTCTACCCTGCCTGTACGTGTGCATGTCCAGTATGAAATTTACTGAGGCTATAGGTAGCTAGCTAGAGAGAATGTGCGCATCTACATGTAGAGCACGCACGCGCGTATACCTTGGAGAGCGCCAGTGCGCGGGCGCGGTGGTGGCTGTCGTCGTCGTCGTCGTGGTCACCCACGGGGTGGAGCAGGTGCGAGGAATTCTTGAAGCAGGTGAGGGGCGGCGGAAGGTGCGGCGGCGAGGGGGGAGGGCTGGCGCCGGTGTTGCACATGATGGCTCAAGGCCGGCTTGAAAGTGCTTCCCGGCCGGCGGTGCGCCGCGCGCGTCTCCCTCGATCCCTCTCTACCTGTATCGATCTTTCCACTGTTGGAGGAGATATTAGCCGCTGGCTGCTGTCCAGTGGTGATTGGTGGGCGGTACAAGCTACAAGTACATTTGACTCGTTAGCTTACAAGCCCAGCTTTCTCTCTCTCTCTCCGTGGGATTGGTGCTTGTTGGTTCGGCCTTTTGGTCTCCTGGACAGAGGTGAGGCTGGTGAGTGGCGAGTGATGAGGAGCTCTTTGTTGCTTGCTTTGGGTCGCAATGTGGGAGGGGGGCTGGGCTGGCCCGTATATATACACACGCGCGCGGTGGCGGGGGAAGGGAACGGAAGGCACGTACGTGTCCGAATTCGCGCGCGGGGCCGGGCCGGCCGGAGAGTTTTTCATGGAATGAATGAATGGAATATGTATTATTTCTTCCGGGCTGGAAGAATTGAGTGAAGTTGGCTCCGCATATATGCGCCTGTCTCAAAATTCCCCTATCCCTTCGCGCGCCCGAATGGCATAATTTTTGCACGTCTGATCTGTCGGAAAACCGGACCCAACAACTTCGCCTCCCCGCCCCTGACAGCGAAGTCGTCGACGCAGATTAATTACCCCGTTGCTTTTGCCCCGGTAATTATCTATCACTCCGTTCCTAAATATAAGTCTTTTTAGAAATTTCAATATGAATTACATACGGAGCAAAATGAGTGAATCGACATCTAAAATATGTCTATATATATTCATATCTAGTCCATGTAGAAATCTCTAGAAAGACGTACTATATTTAGGAACGGAGGGAGTAATATATTACGCAAGTGGCCCGGTGACGAGTGAATCAGTGGCTCACTGCCGAATTGTACGTAGAGTAGGGTTTGGGATTGGCCTCTCCGCTTGACCTACAGTGCTAGCTTGCGCCGCGCGGTTATTCTCGACGGGTTACTTCTTTTCGCTTCTCACCTCAACTTTTTTACTTTTGCTAGCTACCCAAGACGTCGTATGTACAGAGCCATCAGCCATGCATGCTGTCCAAGTTTGGATCGATCGTGTCCATGAGCTAGCTAGCTAGGCACCATTTTCACCCACAAAGTACCGGGCAGCAGCGCGTCCAGAAACGATGGCCGCGCTTCTGAACCAACCAAGTTTACTGCGTTGAGTTCCTCACCGCACCAGAATGTGAGAATGACACCATTAGCTGAGGGAGCTAGGGCGATAAGAACCGATCAATCGGGTCGCTGTGCGCGCCTGTCGTGCGTGCTTAATGACGCTACACGTTGAAACCAACCAGAAGCAGAAGAGCAGAGACTCATGCCATGCATGCATATATCTGCCTGCACTTGCCCGGTCTGCCTGTCTCTCAGCATTGTTCACTGCTACTTGCGCACAGCGATCGATCGGCCACTGGCGCTGGTGGCATGGCAGTGGTCCCTGTGAATGAAATGAAAAGAATAATTGTTCCCTTTTCAGAGTGGCAGCTAGCATTTGATCCTCGCTCCTGGGGCATGCAGTGCAGGATTTTGCAATCTAGCGAGACGATTCGTCGGAATTAAGCCGGTGTCTGCGCAGCAAAACCCATGCATGTGGCCCGGTTATTCGCTCTCTTCCTCTGTACCCACTTTGGCTCCTCCGCCGTCGTCAGTTGGTTACTGATAAAATCACTGCCATTTGAATCTGAACATGGCAATAGTACGAAGCAGTGACCGTTCATTCTACTCCCTCCATAAACTAATATAAGAGCATTTAGATCAGTGATCTAAACGCTCTTATATTAGCTTACAGAGCGAGTACATTCTACCAAAAGCTGTATGGCTTGTGTCTTGCAATACGATTCCTTTCATTCCACTGCAACCCAGAGTATCCTCGACACTCATGGGCGTGGACTTTGCATTAGCTTCCTTGGCTGCACGGTTGCCCAACACTGACAATGCTACTGAATTTGTGCCTTCCGCAACTTGACGCACCATCCCTGTCAGCGAGGTGGCCTCCATTGCGGACGTTCAAGAAGCATGCTCTAATTGATGCTGGATTGTCTAGCGTGTAACGTTCGTTCCGGTGCCTGTCTACGCTTTAGCCCCCAAATCGGCTTATCTGTGTACGGCTGCTTTTAGCCGCTTTGTTTCTGTTGCTAAATAGGTGTCGCTCCGTAGTATTCCATATCTACAACCAAACTTTCTGAACTTTAGATCACTATATAATGTGGATGCATGATGATATATACAACTTTTTCCAATACAACGTCGAAAGACGCCACTACGGACATCCTCATCCAAGACTGGTTATCCCGAACGGTTCATCAAATCATTATGTAATAAGATAATAACTGAATAACTCATTCGCAGCGAAACCATCATAGATGACTCTCAATATTTGAGAGCCATCTGAGACGAACAAAAAAAGACAATTGTGGATTGGAATCACCTGTGACCATAAAATCAAGGCCAAACCAGTTCCAGTCGATCCTCGTCGTGCGAGGGGTATAGTCAGTCTTAGGTCTATACTGGGTTTTTATGACTAATTACTAGCGAGGTAGTTAAGGAAACTCAAATTTATTTTCAAAAACATACTCCCTCCGTTCAGAAATAGTTGTCACTGAAATGGATGTATCTAGATGTATTTTATTTCTAGATACATCCATTCTGAAGACAAGTAATTCCGAACGGAGGGAGTAGTTCGTATTGATAGGTGGAAGCATCTTTTGTTGGAGAAAATAGCTATTTTCTGAGCGAGGCCTCCTCCACCGCCTTACCCGCCGCCACACGGCATCTAGCGTTTTCCTATATTCTGATGATGTCGTCATCTTCTGCCATCCGGATGCCCACGACATCTCTACGATCCGAGGATTCCTCCGCGTCTTTGGTACGGCGACTAGGCTTCACACCAACCTATCCAAGTGATCGGCAACGCTTATCCGCTGCTCGATGAGCACCTCGCCATCATCAACACCGAGCTAACTTGCCCGATCGCCCACTTCCCGGTAAAATACCTTGGTCTACCTCTCTTCGTCAGGAAGGCGACCATGTTGGACCTCCTACCGTTGGTCGAGAAGATGGAGAAGAAGCTCTCTACCTAGCTCGGCTCCATGCTATCCCTTAGGGACCGGCTGGAGCTAGTCAGGCATGTTCTCTGCACCATGCCCCTACACTTTTCTCATGGCAATTGTCCTAAACAAATCCATCCTCGCATAGATTAACCGGATCATCCGCGACTTCTTATGGGCGCGCTTCAAGGATGCACGTGGAGGGCAATGCCTCGGTCAGACGGGGTGGCTTTGTGGGCCTAGTGGCTATGGTTGCAATGAACGGACCGATCGCGCCCTTGGAGCCACCTTCACCTAAGTTGTAGCTACAGTCATGGTGTGCGTTTCTGGTGGAACTTGTTGAATTGGTGGTTGTTTTATGAGTTTCATGAAAATGAAATTAGGAGCTTGAGCTCCTTTGATCGAAAAAGAAAGAAAGCAGGTGATCATTCATATCCTCGGTCACCTTGCGATGGACCGAACCCAATAGGACATCCAAATCAGTCAACCCTTTCGACTCATATAACAAACCATAAAACTAATTTTATCATCCCGCTAATTCCCTGTATACACACAGTGGCAAAGCGTAGTGGAGACCAAATCGGGCCATGCATGGCAGTTCATGTCTCCCGATTTCCTCTTTGCTGGTACAAATTTAACCAAAACATTTTTTTTTCTTGCGACAAACCAAAACATAGATGCCCTAGGCTTACCTCAGAAGAAAATAGATGGGCCAGGCCCACTGAGCAAGAGGTTGGCCCGTTATTCGATTTGCTTCACACTCCCTGGTTATGGGAGCAACTAATTAACGAGCGCTCCTTCGGAAGCCCCGCAACGATTAGCCGCCACGTGTCGCGCTCTGGGCGCTCCTTTCGGATTTTTTTTATTTTTACGCACGTGTTTTCGGTTTTTTAAAAGGTTTTTTTTGTTTTTTTTTACGTTTTGGTTTTCTACCGGTCTTCCCTAGCTTTTCGACAAAAAAAAAATCGAAAAAAATAATTTTTTGCGCAATAAAATGCATTTTTTTCGCGAGAGTCACGATTTTGTTTTCGCGAGAGGCACGGCCGTGCCTCTCGGAAAGGGAAAAAACGCGTTTTTTGTTTTTTTATTTCGCGGGAGGCACGGTTTTGCTTCCGCTAGAGGCACGGTTGTGCTTTCGCGAGAGGCACGGGCGTGCCTCTTTCGGAAAGGGAAAAAACGTGTTTTCTGTTTTTTTTTCTTTCACGAGAGGCATGGTTTTGCTTCCGCCAGAGGCACGGTTGTGCTAGGCACGGGCGTGCCTCTTTCGGAAAGGAAAAAAAACATATTTTCTGTTTTTTTTCGTGAGAGGCACGGTTTTGCTTCCGCCAGAGGCATGGTGCTTTCGCGAGAGGCACGGGCGTGCCTCTTTCGGAGAAGGAAAAAAATGCGTTTTCTGTTTTTTTTTTGTGAGAGGCACGGTTTTGTTTTCGCGAGAGGCATGGTTGTGATTTCGTCAGAGGCACGGGCGTGCCTCTTTTCGGAAAGGAAAAAAAACCGTGTTCCCGGTTCGGTTTTTCGTCGGTTTTTTTCGTCCGGTTTTTTCGTGAAAAAAAAATTCGTCAAAACCTATCAACATGGGATCTAGTTTTGAAGATCTCGACGCGAGGAAACCAATGGCGAAATCGGTTCGAGATTTGAACGCACGATTTAAAAAATAAAACATTTTGAATAAACGGATCTACGAAAAAAGGGAAAACTTTCAGGTTGCGACAAGTGACGCACATGCAGCGCGCCACTTGTCGCAACCTGAGAAAGTTGGAGTGATCTTCGTAAGGAGTACTTCTTAATTAATGATTTTGCCTGGTTATACACACACACAATGATATATGAAAACTATAATATGGGCGAATCAGACTAGAGAAACGTTGATGTATACTGTTGTTGGCACGCATCTCGTGGACACGAGGGATGCATGGAAGTGACGATAAGAGTTGGATCGAGTGGACACAAAGTGCATGTGCAATGACTGGAGCGCGGGACCGAGTACTTGCCCATTTAAACTGCCTGCCCTTGGCGGTACCACATTACGATCTTGGGCCACTACGAGATTAGTACCAGCCTACTACCAGCTAGCCGTAGAGAGACGAACAGACAGAGACGTAGGTAGGTTGGTGATTAAATGGTCGCTGGTTAGCAGCGAGGGAGCAGATGGCTGTAGGGGAACACCTCTTCTATGCACGCTAACAAACCACGGCCCATTCCTCAGCGGACGGTACTCCCTCCGTTTTTTTAGTCTGCATATAAGATTTGGTCAAAGTCAAGCGATGCAAAGTTTGACCAAATATATATTAAAAGATATCAACATCTACAATACTAAACCTATATGCTATGAAAATTAATATCATGATGCATACAGTAATGTTGATTTCATATTATGAATGTTGATATTTTGTTCTATAAAGTTAGTCAAAGTTTATGAAGTTTGACTTTGACTAAATCTTATATGCGGACTAAAAAGAAACGGAGGGAGTACGTACGTACACACACGACACACCCTGAAGGTAGCGCTTTGTCGGTTGATGGTCTTGTTAATTCAAAATCAGGCTTTTCTGAAGCCTTCGTTCTAACACGATGGAACACGTACGTCCCCTTTGCCCCAGCTGCGATGCCAAACGACCATCATCAAGACACAAAGCAGCTAAATCACATGAGGATGAGGGATATAAACCCATCATAAAATCACACACCATAGGTTGACACGTACGTACGGCTGCATGTCATCCGTCTGGTGGTGGTTACGCGCTGCGTGCGTGGTAGCAGGACCTGCACGCGCGTTCACAATACTCAGGAGGCAGGCACGTTCGGCGTGGGGCGCGTATACGCACTTATCGGTACGGTACGGCCCATACGTACGCACGCGCGCGCGCGGCTGCATCAGAAAGCCTCGCATACCGGCCTTTCCACTCCCTCCTTTTGCGTGCAGCAGGCACATATACGGACACGCATGTGGCCTCCAATCCAGTAAGATGTCGATACATATACGCGCGCACCGTCCGTCCGTGCTGATTGAACCGCTCGATATGACTCGAGTCGAATCGGATCGTGTCCCGCTACAGTGGCTGCGATGCGATCCAGGCCGCGATCGAGCTAGCTAGCTACCGGTACAATGGCCTGGTACTCGAAGGCCGGCTTTGCCTCTTAGCGCACGACACGAGCCAGGCAGCCAGCCACGCCGCTGCCGGCCGGGGTGGTCCCTCGGCTCGGCGTGCACGGGAACGGGGGCGAATCGGCCGTGGTGGGAGTATCTGCTAGTACGTGCACAGTGGCCGGCATGGACGGATATACGCCGGCACAGTGGCTGGCACCGCGAAAGGGGTGGGGGCGATCGCGCCCATGTGGTGGCTGGGCAGGCAGGTCTCGGGGGATCATGTCGCTCGTTACCCAGTAGCAGCGCGTCGCGTACCACCGCCACCACAAGCATTATCGGGCCCTGTCTCTCGCGCGGCAGGCAGCCACGCCCGCCCCTTGTCACGTCGCCGTCCACCGGCCGCCCGATCGATCCGTCGCCTCGCCGGAGCGGACGGCGGTTGGTTGGTTGGCGCTGCACGGAATGCCATGCACTCGACGGTGCCGCCTGGCCTGCCTTGATTGGTGATCAGGCGGTGGAGTGGAGTGGAGTTCGAGTTAGATGGATGCATTGCATTGCATTGCATGTTACCCCTGCAGCTCCAGGCCTCCCCCTGCCCCGATTATTATTCCAGCTAGGAGAAGACGTGATGTGGGGAGATAATACTGTGGTGGAAGCGACATGCATGTGTCGCTACGCATATTGGCTTATCGGCGGATGACCCTGTCTGACTCACTCTGACACGACGCAGACGGGAGGGGGGGTAGCCGTGTTGGCTCCATGCCGACACACGAGAAAGACTAGTATATTTTACTAGAAAAAACATGGCTCGTCGGGCGACACGGAGACGAGACGAGACGAGACGCGACGGGCACGCGCTGTTGGAATAATTATGCATCTATGAGATGCCATTAGCAGAATCTAATTGCACCTAGATCACCTCACAACATGAACAGAGAAGGATTTAGGGTTTCTTTACATGTCACGGGAGTGGATATGATCGCCTGCTCGGTGCAGGCGTGATGCAGGGGTGATGTAGTCGAAGTAGATGTTCTCCTCGACGTCCTGATTCCTTCAGGACGCCACCGGCACTGCCCAGGGACAGCGGCGGCGGCTGGCTTAGGTCTTCCCGTCGCTGCAGCACTCCCCCTGATAGGATGGGGTGAGAGAATATCGGGAGGAGAGTAAACCTTACGTGAATTGTAATCTCGCAGGTGCCCAGCTCTCTCCCGTATCCCTTTTAATATGGCGCTAGCGACAGGGGACCCAAAACCTGAGTTGGTTTTTGGGCGCCCCCGATCAGGGCGCGTTAGTTCTGATCGAGGCTCACGTACGTTGGTACGTGGACCCCTTCACTTATCGTTATCCCTTTATCCCTTTTTTTTCTTCTGTTAGACTAATAGATCTAACTGGCCTGTTTAAGCCGTCAGATCAAAACCAACATTCTCCCCCTTGATCGTTAGGCTTAACTTCATTCGCCCATTCTATATAGGAATGATGTACCAAAGTGAGGTGTTACAACAGCTCAAAACGCCATAGAACCTCAACACTTATAGTACACCTGCCTATTTCGAAATGGAAAACATTTTACTAATTGGGGAGTGGTTTATTTTAATGGTCCTCTTATTCCAGAATCATCAGGCCTCCAGTAGTCCCATGCCGGCAACATGCTCACGAAAGATACTGGGTGGTAAGCCTTTTGTTAGAGGATCCGCAAGCA
Organism: Triticum aestivum; assembly: GCF_018294505.1. Lineage (NCBI taxonomy): Eukaryota > Viridiplantae > Streptophyta > Magnoliopsida > Poales > Poaceae > Triticum > Triticum aestivum. Next base: position 488,806,539 of record NC_057804.1, read on the forward strand.
TATGCTTCGTTCTTATATGTTTAACATCAACTGTTTGATCCTGAATTCTATCTTTCACAACACGATACTTTATGTCAATGTGTCTGGCAGCATTACTTGACCTGTTGTTACTCGTATAGAAAACTGCTGGTTCATTATCGCAGTACAATAAAATTGGTTTAGATATGCTGTCAACCACTTTAAGTCCGGGTATAAAATTCTTTAGCCATACAGCCTGCCCGGTGGCCTCATAACATGCTACAAATTCTGCTTGCATCGTAGATCCAGCAGTTAACGTTTGTTTGGAGCTTTTCCACGATATAGCTCCTCCCGCGAGTGTGAATATATAACCTGACGTGGATCTCATACTATCCACACACCCGGCAAAATCAGAGTCTGAATAACCAACAATTTCTAGGTTATCAGTTCTTTTATATGTAAGCATGAAGTCTTTAGTTCCTTGCATATAACGCAAGACTTTCTTTGCGGCCTTCCAGTGGTCCGGTCCTGGATTTGATTGGTATCTGCCAAGCACCCCGGTTACAAAACATAAGTCTGGGCGTGTACACACTTGAGCATACATGATGCTTCCAACAGCTGAAGCATAAGGAACCGACTTCATCTGATCAGTTTCACATTGGTTCCTCGGACATTGAAATGTCCCAAACTTATCGCCCTTAACTATAGGAGCAGGTGAGGGTGAGCACTTGTGCATATTGAATTTTTTCAGTACTCTCTCAAAGTATGCCTTTTGAGATAGTCCTAACGTTCCTCTGGACCTATCTCGATGAATCTCGATGCCGAGGACATACGAGGCTTCACCAAGATCTTTCATATCAAAACTGGATGACAGAAAATTCTTGGTCTCATGCAGCATATCCTTATCGCTACATGCCAACAATATGTCATCAACGTATAGGACTAAAAATGTGAACCTACTGCCTTTAAACTTAACGTATATGCAGTTGTCCACAACATTTTCGGTGAAACCAAAAGTTTTGATAATTTTATCAAACTTGAGGTACCACTCTCTTGAAGCTTGCTTCAAGCCATAAATTGATTTCTTTAGACGACATGCTAAATGTTCCTTTCCTTCCACAACAAAGCCTTCTGGCTGAGCCATGTAAACATCTTCTTTTAAGTCACCATTTAGAAATGCCGTTTTAACATCCATTTGGTGTAGTTCTAGGTCGTAATGAGCTACTAATGCGATTATGATTCTGAAAGAATCCTTGGTTGACACAGGGGAGAAGGTTTGCTTATAATCAATGCCTTCTCTCTGTGTATACCCTTTTGCCACTAGCCTTGCCTTGAACCGTTCGACATTCCCTTTGGAATCATACTTGGTTTTGTAGACCCACTTGCAGCCTACTTTCTTAGCTCCATCGGGAACTTCTACTAAGTCCCATACATCGTTTGAGCCCATAGATTTCAACTCGTCTTCCATGGCAACCAACCATTTGGACGAATTTTCGCTTTTAATGGCTTCCTTATATGAGGTTGGATCCTCCACCTTTCCCATATCATTCATGTCCTCCATCAAAAAAGTGATATAATCATCTGATATGGCTTTCTTCCTCTCACGCCGTGGTCTACCCATGGGCGGAGGTGGTGGTGGAACATCATCATTTTCATTATTTTCTCGGAGATCCTCATTTGTGTTTGGATTCTCATTATTAGTTTCTGGATCACCATTTGACTGAGAGACTGAACCGTGAGATTCAGGATCATCAGATGTCACATTTCTTCGTATTGGAAAAACAATCTCTTGGATAGTCGGGGATGGTACACAAACCCGCTTCTCCTCAAGATTGATCTCCCTTAAATTTGTGACCTCATTATCCTCAAAAAATACCGCTTGTCTAGTCTCCACAAACTTGGTGGTGTGTCTTGGACAATAAAAACGATATCCCTTTCCCCTATGAGGGTATCCAACGAAGAAACAGCTAACTGTTTTTGGATCCAGTTTCTTAAGTTGTGGATTGAAAACTTTAGCTTCAGCAGGACAACCCCACACCCGTAAGTAATTCAAGCTCGGTTTCTTTCCCGCCCACAGCTCGTAAGGTGTGTTCGGTGCTGACTTAGTTGGAGCAAGATTTAGTATGTGTGCAGCTGTCTTTAATGCCTCTATCCAAAGGCTTACTGGTAAACTAGAGTGACTAAGCATGCTTCGCACCATATCCATAAGGGTGCGGTTGCGGCGCTCGGCCACACCATTTTGTTGTGGTTCACCAGGCATTGAGTACTGAGCAATGATTCCATTTTCAGATAAGAACTTGGCAAAAGGTCCAGGAATCTGCCCATAAGGAGCATGCCTACCATAATACTCTCCCCCGCGATCAGACCGTACAACTTTGATTTTTGCGTTCAGTTGATTTTCAACCTCCGCTTTATAGACTTTGAATTTCTCCAAAGCTTCCGATCGGTCACGTATGGGATAAATATACCCATAGCGGGAAAAGTCATCTGTGAATGTAATGAACGAATCAAAACCATCTACAGACTTAACATTAAGGGGTCCACATATGTCGGTGTGAATTAATTCTAAAACCCTCGTGGCTCTAACTGCTCCTTTCTTAATTGTTTTTGCAAATTTTCCTTTAATGCAGTCGACACATTTGTCTGCATCTGAGAAGTCTAATGGGAGGAGTATTTCATTTTTAACTAAGCGTTCCATTCTCCCCCTCGAAATGTGGCCCAAACGACAATGCCACAATTTCGAAGAATTACTTACTCCTTTCCATTTCTTCTCAACATTAATTGCATCACTCACATTCATAACTGAATCATTATTAAGAGATAACATGTATAGTTGGCCTCGTCTAACACCGATGCCTACATTCTTATTACATTTGATCAAAACAAATTGTTTCTTGCCAAAATGGCACTCATACATATCATCATCTAAACAAGAAACTGAAATCAAATTCCTACTTAAGGTAGGCACATAAAGAACATTATTCAATCTAAGAGTGTGGCCAGTGTGTAGCTCCAACATGAGAGATCCCACAGCTTCAACATCGGCCTCAACTCCGTTCGCAACCTTAAGCTTTCTTGTTCCTCCTCTTATGGTTTGGATCATATCGAATCCCTGCATAGAGTTAGCAACGTGAGTGGTTGCCCCTGAATCAATCCACCATGACTTTATTGAAAAATCAACATAAAGTGATTCATCTACAAAAGTAATTTCATCAATACCTCTTTTGTTCATCCATTTTAGAAAGCTTGGGCAGTCCCTTTGATAGTGTCCCTCTTCTTTGCAGAAGTTACAAGCATTTTCTCCAGCAGTGGAGCTGCTAGGAGCAGAAGAACCACCGGCTTCTTTACCCTTGAATACCTTAGGGTTGAATGGCTTAGTGCCTTCTTTCTTGACTTGCCTTTTCTGAGGCTTAGGGAAACCTTGTCCGTCATGCTTTCTCTTGTTAGAGCCAACATGAAAGACATGGTCTTTCTTCTGCCTCATGATCCTTTCTTCCTCCTGGACGATCCTTGCGGTCATCTCAGAGAGTGGCCATTTTTCCTTTAGAGAGTTATAGTTGACCTTAAATTGTTCAAACTCTTCAGGAAGAGACTCAAGAATAATTATGACAAGAAGGGCTTCACTTAAAGAACACTCCAAAACCTTAAGCTTGGTGAAAGCATTTACCACCCTCAATATGTGCTGCCTAACATTTCCGTCAATAGTGTATTTCTGAAGAAGTTTAGCAAAAAGCTCATGAGCATACACTTTGTCGGAGCCTTTAAATTGCTCCTCCATTTCAGTGAGGAAATCTTTAGCAGTATCTTTCTTAGGGAGTGCTTCAGAAATGTCCGGCGATATTGTCGCTTTCATGATGAGAAGCGCAATATGGTTGGACTTATTCCACTTTTCCATCTTAACTTCATACTCCTTCTTGAGTTCTGCATACCCTGTGACACCTGCCACAGGTGCCACAGGTTTTTCTTCCCTCAAGGCATAGTCAAATTCATTACAACCCAAACATAATTCGACTTGGGACTTCCAACGAGGGAAGTTACTCTCCGTAAGTGGTTCGATCGTGTCGGACCGGAATGGAGCGGAAGCTGAAATCATCATAAAAGTTCATAAGTAAAGTTGCATGATTATAAATTTACGTTGGTAAATAAACAAACATGCCAAGTATTTAATTTCAACTCCATGTCAAAACACCGTTGGGCAGAAAAAACATGGAATGAAAATATCACAGGGGATGACTCGTAATAATAAAACAACGTTGGTCCGAATTAAAATTAGAGTCATTTCATTCTCAATTTAAACATCAACATTAAAAAAAACATTATCATTATTTGATGTCTAAAAAAAAACTTCATCATCCGAAAACACATAATAAATCCTGAATAAAATATCTCGTTGGTTCAATTTTACCCAGAATAATAATGTGTTTATTACATTTTTACGCATTTTCTGGTTTAAGCAGTGCAAATCATAATATTTATTAACTTAAACGCACTGGAAAAACAGAAAATCGTGACAGTGATTTTGGCCCAAAATCCCCACGGCTGTCCGAAATGCAGCTCAGTCCAGTAGCGTAATTTTTTTTTTGCTGGACTGAAACTACCTGGGTTGAAGCCCGCGGCCGGATATGGCCCGTTAAGCACCCGACGGCCCGGCTGGGAGCCGCGCGTCGCTTTCAGTCGTCGGATCGAGCCGACGGCTCGGATCGCCCCGCAAGTGTGCAAAACAGCCGGCTGGGTCAAACCCTAGCCATTTCTTCCCCTCCTCCCGATTCCCACACTCACTGGCGTTTGACGGCGGCCCGAGGCGTGACGGGGTTCGACGGCGGCCCGAGGCGCGCCGGCCATGGCGGCGCGGCGGCTGCGCTCGCCGGAGGAGCGTGCAGCGGGGTGAATCCCGCGCGCTCCCCCGTCGAACGTGGCCCCGGCGTCCGTGCTCATGGCGCATCAGGGGAGGAGGGATGCCGGCCACCGCGACATGTGGGGCGACGGCGACGAGCTCGTCCAGTCAAGTGGCGGCGGTGGCGGCTAGGAAACGTTCCGCGCGTCGCTCCGGTGGGAGGCGACGGCGTCGCGGCGTCTCCGCCCTCGCACCACTTGATGCAGTGCTGGCCCCGAAGGGAAAGGCGGCTACGCGGCGCATTAGGTGAGCCTATGCCTCATTCTTCTCCAATTCGTGTTCATCAGTGCTTATATTGGATTAAAAACAGCCCTAATTAAAGAATTAGGGTTCTACCGAAATTGGGGATTTTTCTAGGGTTCTTCAACATGGGGTTTTGCTACTGTATGTGTGCTATGTATCCCTCTGCCTTCTAATTTGATAATCCAAACGGAAACAGATACTTAAAAGAGGATCAAGTTAAATTAACAGAAACTTAATCATGAGCATTAATTCTTCAGAGGCTTAATTAAAACTGATTAAGCATAATGGCAGTGGAGATCCGTGGCAAATTAGAATACAACATGAGGGCATTAAGACAGTAGCATGCATATTTGGGCTAACCAGGGGTAAAACTTTCAATCTTGATCATAAACCCTAAACATGTCATTGATCTAAACATGATAGTGATCTACTGATCAACAATAAAGGAATCTATTGCAATCAAGATTGGCGACTGATACCATTGTTGGAATAATTATGCATCTATGAGATGCCATTAGCAGAATCTAATTGCACCTAGATCACCTCACAACATGAACAGAGAAGGGTTTAGGGTTTCTTTACATGTCACGAGAGTGGACATGATCGCCTGCTCGGTGCAAGCGTGATGCAGGGGTGATGTAGTCGAAGTAGATGTTCTCCTCGACGTCCTAATTCCTTCAGGACGCCACCGGCACTGCCCAGGGACAGCGGCGGCGGCTGGCTTAGGTCTTCCCGTCGCTGCAGCACTCCCCCTGATCGGATGGGGTGAGAGAATATCGGGAGGAAAGTAAACCTTACGTGAATTGTAATCTCGCAGGTGCCAAGCTCTCTCCCGTATCCCTTTTAATATGGCGCTGGCGACAGAGGACCCAAAACCTGAGTTGGTTTTTGGGCGCCCCCGATCAGGGCGCGTTAGTTCTGATCGAGGCTCACATACGTTGGTACGTGGACCCCTTCACTTATCGTTATCCCTTTATCCTTTTTTTTTCTTCTGTTAGACTAATAGATCTAACTGGCCTGTTTAAGCCGTCAGATCAAAACCAACACGCGCGACAGTAATCTGATGGGAATCGACTCTCCAGCCTCCACTGCTCCTCGATCGGAAGGAGGGAGATGTAGTAGGACGTAGTACGTGCATGCACGGCGCGACACGTAAACAGTGCTCGCCATGCATTGGTGGCGCAGTGACAGTAAGATGTACTTGGCTCGTAGTACATCTTCCGAAGCGAAAGATCACCAGGCAGTCATGAATGTTCTCGAGGAAAAGGGATTTTCACATACACTACTTGTGCGTCGCCTGCCAATTATCAAGCTAGTAGCCCTAGCTAGTGGGTAATCCTGATCGATTGGTGAGGTGTCGATCGGTCCTGCGCAGCAGCTAGCTAGCCCCGTGCCACTGCTGCAAACTCCACAAATTTGTTAGGTTGCAATTGATCAACAATCATGTACGTATGTGTAATCACTAATCACCTTTCCATCTATTTATCTTTTTGCATCAAACATGGCGAAACTAACAAGTAACGACAAGGATATATTTTTACCGACAAGATCCATGGGCGTGTCAGATTAAAAATAAAAGACATCAAGCGTTTCCCAGGGCCACAATCTGAACTAGTAACTTGATTGGTTCAGATCGAAACAGCTGCAGTCTTCATGTGACATATCGACTGTGACATAGGTATGTCTAGCCCCAAACGGGCTGAAGCCGGGACAACTTATTTACCGGACCCCAAGGGAGCCTCCATGTTGCAGATTTTTCTACAGCCAAGCTTGGTTATTCTTATTGGGCAGATAAAGTGACAGAATGGGAACATTGCAGAATGAGAAAGGTATCGGATGCACCTTAGGATAAGCCTGCTTTAACCCCATTTCCAGTGAAGATTTTTTCTCCCTTTCCTGCTAAAACCCACTAGTGACGCACCGTTGTAATCAGTCATCTGAAGAGAGAGAAAAAAAAGACTCAACATTGTAATCGGTGATCTGAAACCTGATCATCCATCTGGCTATTCTTGATGCAACGGTGTACCTATTAGATCACATATCACATTTAGCAGGTGTGTATTTTTACACAAGAAAAATAACACATGATCAGTTCATGATTATGGGGGAAATGTACAGTGTACCTGAATATCAGAAACGGGTTGGTGTGGGCGCACCAAAAACCAAATCAAGTCGCAAATATCTGGCAGAATCAATAAGAACTTTTGAAACAAGACAAGGCATGAACAGAATATGTTCCAATGGCGAATGCATCTGCTGGGACTTATATGGCAATTCTGCCTGGTGTGGCTATATGTGTGCAAATGCAATGCTTGTCCCGCCATCTCCCCCCACCGCCAGCTGGACTCGGTACTCCTAAAACCTGCTATGCGTGACCACAATTGCCTCTATCATTTGATCCTATAGCTGGCACTTTGTACCATGGGCACACAGGGGCTCGCCTCATTTCCACTCTTTCTGTTTCAGTCAAGGCTGCATAATTTTGATAAATTATTTGTGGAGAAACCGTGATCGAGAAATTGTTGGGTGAGCGCCATCACTTCAAGTTGCTGTGTATTTCCTATTTTCCTCTTCACTCTCTCTAAAATGTTTCAGGAACCTATCTCAGCCTAATCAATCAACAGAGGAAGAAATAAATAAATAAAAGATTGCAGTATGGTAAAACGAAGTACATTTTCTGTACAAGTAGTTGTCCAGAAACATATTGTGATTCTACTAGTTGGCATAATAGCAGAAGTTATTGCACATGGAATGAAGATCTACTCTAATAGCAACAGCACAAGGGTCTTGGCTTGCAACCATATTCAGAACATTTAATTCACTGTGGTATGGAATTGAAAGCAATCAGGTGTCCTCAGAACCTTATTCTGACTCCTAATGCTGTAATGCAGGAATTTATTCTGGATAATGATAGGCCAACATTTAAAAGGAAAAGGCCAAAATTTAAAGTCCACAGAAACAGAAGCACCACCTGTCTCCATCAGCGATGACAGCCAGCATATCACCATATCCTCATCTCGGTTCTCAGCCACTTGGGTAATTGGTTTGTACATCAATAGCAGGCACAATCACCAAGAATTAGCATATCACATCGAACAGAATCCTGAAGAACAGTTGAGATGGTGGTGATTTTTAATATTGCATACATTGTAGTTTTAGATGCTCATCTTGTGGTAAATATCACACAACTCAGCATTAACAAGTCCAGACACACACGGTTTGTGCTCAAGTGCCTAAGTTGAAGAACAAACTTATGAGAGAGATGCTTCCCAGAAACAGCCCCCCTTTCTACTTCCTAGAATGGTTCCTTCTAAAGTTATTCATGGCAACATTGGAGGCACATGCATGAAAAGATTCAGAGTATAGAAAGTTGGAAAATAAATAATCAGTTACAGGGTTTCAGCAAACAGTTACAAAGAAGACCTACAAACAACTCAGCAAGTTTCCTCCATGATAACATAGAAATCAATAACATGGAACTCTTTTTGCGATGCATCTACAAAGGATACAGGAAAACCTCTAGCCAACTAGAATATAGCCTAAGGAGATGCAGCATAGAGCCAGATACAGACGACCACAGGGAAATCAGCAGCCACCTACTTACTGGATATTTCAAAAACTTCCACGAACTAGCAGCTTAGCAATATGTCCTTTGGCCCCATCCTAGCACCATAGGAGTTAGTGACCCTGATAATTGCCACCAAACACACCAAAAAAGCTACAAATCTGCTGCTGCTGCAAAAAAGGCTGGCAATATTGGCACATTCATATAATTGATCACAGTACCTCACTTGGAAGCAGAACACCTGGTCAAGTACGAGTCATACGTCAGACTGCAGTAACAACGCAGTAAGAAGTTAATTAATTATGATACGACAAACTTGCTTGGATTGTCTTACGTTCACATCCACCCCACATCCCCCAATAAACTGTCTGAATAGAGTTCTACCTATTTATTCTAAAATATTGAAAATGTATTCATCAAAGACAAGGAACGAGTGCTTTCAAAATCATATAAAAGTAGTTCGAGCTCAGTCTCCTTTCTCCTAAGATAAGAAAGAAAATGATGGCCAGTAAACTATCACAAGAATACATTAGCACTTGAGTAAATTTGGTGCCACTAATGTTTCCATACAAACCATATGACAGATTATTAAGGACAATTTGTGCAGCGGTTGAGTATACGAACTAGAAAGATGAAACAAAGTATAGATCATTCTTGATTTGGAATCCAGGTTGATTTGATTTGAAACAACTAAAACCATTCTGCTGAGAAAAACCTAAGCAAATTAGCGAAAGGGTCAAACATGTCAACAACAAAGCCTTTAGTCCCAAACAAGTTGGGGTACGCTAGAGCTGAAACCCATAAGATCTCGCAACCTACTCATGGTTCTGGGACATGGATAGCTAGCTTCCACGCACCCCTGTCCATGGTTAGTTCTTTGGTGATACTCCAGTCCTTCAGATCTCTCTTTACGGACTCCCTCCTATGTCAAGTTCGGGCTACCCTGGCCCCTCTTGACATGAAAGGGTGAAACCTGTTTCTGGTCTAGAAATGCACAGGCTAAAGGCAATTACAAAAAAGAAAAGAAAAGTTTGCAGCATTTTGAATCAGCTTCAGAGTGCTTACAACCAGGCAACCAGCAGAAACTGATACATAGTGAGTTCCTTGCTGATATCTAATGCCCAACTAAAGCGTAACACCTTAACTCGGCTAAGTTTTACCAGTGATGTCGATGGTTGTGTCAGTCACAACTATTGCAAATAGTAGAGTTCACTTGCACCAAAAGAGAACACAAATGGCATGATTGCTAGCTGGAACATTTATACAGTTTAGGTTAATTCTAAATTGCACTCCACATAGCTCAGGCCTAAAAGAGTCATAAAGTCAAAAAGTCTTAACATCACGAACAATGTCCTATACACTAGAAAGAGTAGAATCTGGATAGCTGCAGGTTATCCATGTAAGCGGCTAAACCCCTAACAGAAAACATGCGATCTGACTTCAGCTTAAGCTCATCGGGGACAAAGCTCAAAGTTAGGCCAAGCAGACAGTGGACTTTGGTGGTAGAATAACAGCCAGTTAGCCACACTACAAAAATATGATAAACAACAAAGGTGAGATCCTTTCAACAATTAAATTTAATGCGTTAATTCTTCAACCCATGTACTTTGTGCACTAGTGGGCACATTTAATATTACATTATGTTGCCTCGAATCATACCAGTGAAATAGGTAATAGATTCTTTGCTGCAGAAGATGTAACACTTTATTTCCGTCAAAACAATGTAATGAACATTTCAACAATATTTCATTTTTGGAATCAATTACTCCCTCCGATCCATATTATTAGTCGCAGCTTTAGTACAAAGTCGTACTAAAGCTGCGACAAGTAAAATGGATCGGACGGAGAGTTTTTTCCTTTGCGAGGAAAATCGCTTAGTTAACATGGTACAGGATCCATAGAACCGAGCTTGTTATCCCTAGGTATTTCAAGCTATTATAGGCATGTACAATGGACCAAGATAAGGAGAAATAACAAAATTGTAAAATGTTCTTTACTGATTCAACTTCAAGTTGCCCATTCTAATCTGACTCAAAGACCCCTATTGCATCGAATATACAGTTAGTTCACACTTTGCACCTCATAACCACGCCCTGTTAATTTTTAGATACATAGACAACAAGACAAAGTAGATAACATCAATGAGCATTAATTATTGTATCAAGGCTGGAGCTCGTGAAACAGATTCCATTTCATCTTTCAGTGACTCCTAAGACCAAAATTAGACAGCGGAAATTTGTAAAGAACAAGAAGGCATCACAGTGAGAGAACCTAACAGGGATAATTGTGGATGTCCACCTGCCACCAAAACTTCATTAAAAGAAATGTGACCTCAACTTCTCAAGAAGATTTGCTGCGAGTGGGGTAGGTAAGTATAAGCATAAAGATTAATGAGCATTTTCTGCAGCATACTGTACAAATATAATTATGAAACAAATTTGGTACGAAGAACCAACTGAGATTAGCGGAGAATAAAGAAGCAACTGAAGTTCGGTTTTTATAGGCCAATATAAACTGAAATCAAGGCAACAGTATGCTTATATTGTAATTTGAAATCTACGCCTAGAAATGAAACAATATTAGTGCAGCAAGGGAACATGAAGGAACTAGATGATACTAAGGCAAACAATAGATTGTAAAGTCTGGATCAAATATATCCAAAGTGCAAATCAGCACGCTTTTATGGTTTTATACCCTAGACATTATCCATTTTCCTGATGCATCAGCTTCCAATTTTCCCATGAGACAAGCACTGCTAAAATCCTAACACGTCAACGCCCCCTGGCCATTAGAAGGTGGTGGCTGCCATCGCCACATCCCACAGGGAAGAGGCCATGAATGTGATAGGATACAGTATTAACATTTGTGTAGTGCTTATGGTTATGGATGCACAGACATGTTGATGTCGGATGATTGGTGTTCATTTGGTTAGAATACGCAACAGCGCAGTAGTGCATAAACACGTACATTGTTCCTATACTTTTGGAAGTGTCCTAGCGCACACAGATCCATAGCCAGTGGTCTCACAATTGTAACTAACCTGCTAAAAAGGCTTGAAGTTCACTAATCAGATTGTATCAAAACTAATCATACAAAATGCAGGCAAGTGTTATCAATTTTGATCCCCAAATCAAACCCAAACTCTTCCATTTACTCGTAGTCTGACCGCGGCCATACAAAAGATTCAGTAACCGTTTGTAATCTTCCACAATAACGAGTGATGGATGAGGATAGATGACCGACTGTGGAGAAATCCAACCTAAGGATATCGCTGCCAAGCCACATAGGTATTAACCTAGACCACCCAATTCCACCGCTAATTGACCAGAATTTCAGTTCCTGGCCCACGTGATTGCAGTTTTGCTCCCTTACCTGGAGCTATGTCATACCTAGCGAGTGCGGCAACTTGGGGTACTGGACTACTGGACCTCCGCCGGCCAGCGGCCACGCGCGCTGCGGATAAGGACGCCGCAACTGGAGCTTCTTGGCTTCGCCGGCAACCGCAACCTCCGCTCCGCTCAGGACCAAACTCCGCTCGCCCATCTGCGCGCTCGTGTCGCTGTGCTCTAACTCTTCTACTGCGTTGAAGCGAACCACCAACGGGACGGCGCAGTGCAGACTCTGGGTAAAAGGGTAATTCAGCCCGTAGCCGTCGACGGCGGACGGAGCGGCGCTAGTTGCTCCAGGGCCGGATTCGCAGCCCAGGCAGCTGTTTACACAGAGAACTGCTTTTTCTTACTTCCCCAGCTCTGTTTTGAGTTTTACCTAAAAAAGAACCTAAATTCTAAATAGTGCGCGCGCACTAGCCTGTCGAAAGAAAGAGCTCTGTTTTGAGTTTGTGAGTGAGAACTTATATAGTACTCCCTCTGTATCAAAATATAATATGTTTTTGACACTATAATGGTACTCCAGACACTTATTTTGGATGGAAGGGAGTATTATTATTATTTTGCAGGAAAACTTTCGTTCTATTCATCAACTGTCAAGGTGTACAAAGAACACCAGAAGTAAAAAATATACATACAGGGTATTACTACGATACAAGATACTCCCTCCGTCACAGAATAAGTGTCTCAACTTTGTGATTTCGTTCCACTTATTTTGGGACAGAGGGAGTATTATCAGTAATTTTGTCAGACCCAGCAACCTGTCTGTCAAACAGACTAAGCAACCTTTCTACCGGATGCACACGCTGTAGCATGTTAAAAGATAAAAGGAACAAGACCAGACCAAAAAACGCAGGTTTGAAGATTAGCATGGACTATTCAAGGTCAAGCAAATAGAACCCCAGAAGCCAGGATTGGCCCCTGCTACACAGGGGCTTTTCCACATTTATTTCATGGAGCCCAAGCTTGGAACGCAGTGAAAGAAGGTGTGCACTGCTCCATCAACCAAGATTTAAACCTAGTTGCTTGGTGCCAAGGCGAAATAAAATTCTCCCCCAGAAAAGTTGGGCCTATCCTCGTTTTCAGAATATAAATTCATAGCCCCAATTCGCAACTCGCTGGTCTCCTGATATAGCATGCAGAACAGATGACGCACATACGTTTGGTCTGTCAGACCCTTAACATCACATGGAAGAATGAAGCCCATTGATGCGGTGTTAGTCACAGAAAGGTCTCCAAAATGTTACTGGCTACTACCCAGTTCACTTAGCCACCAAGAGGAATTCAGTGGCTGCTAAAATTCAGCCTAATAAAGTTGGTATAGCGAGGCTGATGACGCTGATTAGAGTCCACTCCATTTGCCAGAAATGATGAGTGTTTAGTTTTGTTCAGCACAAGAATAGTGATTTTCTAACAAAGAGATATCCACAACGCCGGCCAGCTTAGTTCGGAAATTTGCAGCTATGGCTCCTGGAGGGAATCCTTGATGAGCTGTTCCGTGAGAGCTTTAGGAAGCCCCATTACGCTATCTATTGTACCGACCTGCACAGATTGCCATGTTGAGATGCTGTTTGACTGTTTCATTTGTCTCAGACATGGAAATATATAGTCCAGCCTAGAACAAGAACATGTCAGGATGTGACTCACAATGGCTTCCACGAGAGGTGAAGTCAGTGGATGCTCTACTAGAAGGCCTCCAGCAACATAGAAGACGTTGCCCTCCTCAATCTGAAATACACACGAGTGAAAAATTTCAGTGGGTGTAACTCGATAATGAGAGGATATGGTTCGAAATTAACACTTCATTTCTTCTAAACCAGGCAGGAGCACTGCAGGACATGCCAAAATTAAAATGCTTGTTTTTCGGACTTACCAAGCTCTCAACAACTTCATTGGGTATCTTGTGGAAATAAACCTGCACAGGGACAATTATAGTGGAAAGTGTGAGGCCAAAACTCTGCAACATGGAACTCAAACTGATGGAAACATGGGATCATAACTGGATTATGCATATTCGTTAGGATTCATTTGATATTTTGTGCCAATGAAACGTTAAATATCAGACTCACCAAGAGTTAATTATCTGATGCATGCACCTAAAATCCCATAAGGATTCTGAAGTAAACCATGATATGATAAATTAAAGTACCAAATATCAAATTAGTCTCAAAACTTTAAGATGCGTCTCTGCTTTATGAAAGAGCACAAGGACGTCTGAACACTAAGGCTGAATTGATGTTAGCCCATCAATTTTTCAGAGAACGCTAATATGCATACGATCTTCTTCGTCCGATTCCTGTACGATGGTGCACATCAAACCATCCACACTTTGAAATAAATCATAGCAAACCACTGGATCGGTTGTCATACAGGAATTGGACACAAAAGTGCCATGCGCGCAGAGGTTCCGTTTTTCAGAAGGCTGTGCTCAAGTTAGGCCACTGTTATTTATCAGTTTACTGGGACTGAAAGCTGAACCAGATTTTTGACATGAAGCTAGCATTACAGCAGATCATGTTACTTTATAACTAATCTGAATCAAAGACCAAAATTCAGTGATTAGGTTTGTCCTTCAAAAAACGTCGATAATTTAAAATCAATACTGATGTCTATGTGAACGAACGACTTTGGTACTCATTTCTCAATGGAACATCAGAAAAAGTTGGTTATTACTTCAGATTTATCCCATCCTTCCCTTCTAGTACCGGTCTTCACATTTGTAACAAGCACAGATCCAATTGTCGCAGCATGGCTTTGGGAATATCCTGTGACCAGTATGTGGTTAAACGGACAAGTCTAACAAATGATCTAAAATAATTTGAGCTCATGCGCCGACACACAACAGTGGATAAGACAAACCTTGGATGAATTTACGTGCCTCCTCTGGAGTGGTAGGTTTTTCTCGAATAACTCCATCATGAACCACAACCTCCAAAAGAAAACAAAATACCAGAACAAGGGGGAGAGTCAAATAAGCACTAAAATGTGTGCACACACATGGTACATGCATAAGCATGCGACACAGAGTACAAACATTCACTATTTTTCAAGAAACTAAGTAAACATTCCACTATGAATGTTATCGGAGTCCATTTTTTGGATGTCATACTGTGCCCTACAAACAATAGTTTGTCTGAGCAATTTTAACAAAAGTAACTACAGTAGTAATGAGCAAAAAAAACAGCTTCTAAATCAATGATCCAAACATACTCCTGATTATAATTATCTATCTTTCATACCCAAAGACCCAAAGATGATGAAAACACATATAAAAATGACTCTGAGATATGGATATGGTCCAAGCAATCAGGAGTGATCAAGAAAAACAGCTATGCCTAACTGGCTAACATACTCATGATTAAAAAAAACAGCTTCTAAATCAATGATCCAAACATACTCCTGATTATAATTATCTATCTTTCATACCCAAAGACCCAAACATGATTAAAACACATATAAAAATGACTCTTGAGATATGGATATAGATATGGATAATTATAATCAGGAGTATGTTTGGATCATACTCATACTCCTGATTATAATTATCTATCTTTCATACCCAGATTTTATGCGGACTCCTTTGGCCTAACTGCTATCCTAGTGTGTATGATACATGGATTATCTAGGGAGTAACTTATGCAGACACCAATTTATGCTTATTGATATAGATTATTGTCTGAGCACCCTCTCAACATTCAACATGCAATGTTCAGATACAACAGACATGTTGCAGATATGCCTAACTGGCTAACTCCTAAACCAAACAGTGATCAAGAAAATATCTACTTTTACAGAGATTGGGCCATATTTCCAGAAACACTAGAACCAAAACTGGTAAGGCAATAAATCTTGAAATACAGTGGTGACATAATCATGTAACTACAGTCAAATAATAATAACAGTTTCCAGGATGACTCCATCCAGATTCTAGAAAATCACAGTGTAAAGTGACTAATATTCTGCTTTATCCACATCACCACATGAAACTAACATCGTAATTATAAGCAAAAATCAATCCACAAAAAGGCTTGTTAGAGGGGATGTTGTAAGATACATACTTGGTCAGCAGTGATCAACAAGGTGGTCTCTTGAGAGTCAACAATCTCTTTCATCATCCCATTGTTCCGCATCTTATCCAATATTGCATCTGCCTACAGCATTGATATAGCATAGTAGCACACTTAAAAACTAAAACAAAATCAGAATTACAACTGGCACAGTTTGACAATCTCTTATTTTTCTGATGAAAAGAAATATACAAATGAGGTACTTTATTCCAAGAAAATAACATTAATCCATTTTAGAAGGTAGTACTCCCTCTGTCCCCAAATAGATGGTATATAAATCCAGTGAAAAAGTCAATTCTTTCTCAGTTTGACCAAATATATAGAAGAAAATATCGATAAATGCAATATTAGATAAATAGATTATGAATATATATCTAATGGTGCATATATTGGTAATGATTTGATATTGCTTATCTTAGTAATTTTGTATATATACTTGGTCAAACTTAGAAATCATTGACTTTTTGACTGAATTTATATGCCATCTATTTGGGAGCAGAGGTAGTAACACATATAGTACTACTAAAGACCATTGTCTTGACACAAACACACACACACACACACACACACACACACACACACACACAAACACACAAAGAAAAGACAAACCTATAATGTGCCAGCTTGCTAAATATTCGTTCTATAGCCATAAATAATAAACTCACTCACTCCCGCAAAGCAAACTCCACTCCTAGCGTTAGAAATAATATGATTTTGCTCTCTTAAGAAAATACTTATGTGGCCCTTGCCCTAATTCCTAAACAAAACTGCTAGAACAAATCTACAAGGACAGCGGAACCTAGTTCTTGAATAAAAGAAAAGGGAAAGGAAATTACTTTCGCGTGAGCCAAGGCGACCACCAGCTCCTCTGGCTTCTCCTTTCTGATCTCCTTCTCGTCAATGTCCGCGCTCTAAAACCCAACGGGAGAAAAATAAGAAAAGAAAGAGGACAAATCACAAGCAAACTGCTAGAGTTAACCATCCCCAGAAGACGAGGGGGGAAATCACCTACAAGTAATTTGAACTGGTACCCCATCTCGGCCAGAATCTGGCGGCGCGACGCCGACGAGGAGCCGAGAATCAGCTGCATCGTCAACCAAAGCAAACGCACAAGCGCAATCCAGGTTAGAGAAACGAGGGTC